>NC_135310.1:132506-432506 GCF_048772815.1 Callospermophilus lateralis
GCTGTGGAGGAGTGAATGTTATTTTTGTGAATACTCAGAAGGTTTATACTGAACCTGTTTGCTACATTCTTGTCCTACTGAATCAGAAAGGCTGGAACTCAGCCACTGAGGACAAAAGACTTTAGCTGCTGTTCCCTGTGGGTGTACCTAGGCTCACATCCAGCAGTGCTTTTAACCCTTAAGCAACCTGGCCTGGTGCCAAATGAAGACTGCCCTAAAATCTGAGAGAAACACTGGTGTCTGCCATTAAAACTCACTTTTAAAATCCTCCATGCTACAAGGAAAAGTACAAAACACAGGAGAATACAAGCTGCAAGCGCAGGTCGCAGAGACAAGGCCAGCTGCTACCCGTCCCTAGGATCCTGCCCAGGTTGGGGATAGAGACAAATCTAACAGAGTCCCACCAGCTAGGGGAGCTCAGGGAACCCTTGCCTGACTGTGGGCAGCAGGCTCCATGCTGTTTCTGTCACCATGGTAACCACTGGAAGCCTGGCAGAGTGGGCTTCCTGGTCCCGCCTCCCACATTTCAGTTATTTTTGAATTAAATAACCTGACTTTTCTCTGTGGTTATGTTACTCAGTAATGCTATTGATGGGCGGTTTCCAACTATGCTTTTTTATATTTTGCTTTTAATTTTGAAGGTTATGGGGGTGCACTTGCTTGTCGCAGGAACAAAAGCCAGCAATGTTCCTGTGATGAGCATAAAACCCTTACTCTCATTCCTGACTAAGTAATTACCAAAAAATAAACATAAGGGTCTTATTTCAGCGACATCATGTGACATCACACATTTATTAATGCACTCCTAGTTAAAAGTAAATTAAAATGGATCCAAATATCTTAAGAACCACGTGGTTACATAAAGTTAATACAATTATAAGTTATGCCCTGATTATTAATATATTTTTCTAGGTACTTGGATAACCTATAGTTCTTAATTCATAAAATGATTAGCATATATGTCCAATTGTTTAGTTAATATATATTTATCTAATTGCTTTTCTTCAACAGAAAACACATGATTTATATACTTCTTATACATGCATTTATCTGATGTTCTGCCTTAGCTCCTCTGCTTCTGTTTACAGATATTTTAGATACAGACATCTTAGATAAATATATTTTACTATAAATTTGCTTTCAAGAGAGAATAAAACCTTCAAGTAATCTCTAGTTCTCAAAGTTATTATACAAATATTTTTCTTAAAAATTTTTAGTTTAGTTGTCGTTGGACACAATATTTGTATTTTTTAATGTTTTTAGGTGGTGCTGAGGATTGAATCCAGCGCACCGCACGTACTAGGCAAGCACCCTACTACTGAGCCACAACCCCAGCTCCTGTATAAACTTTTATAAGATGATAAACAAATATAATTCTATCTTCAGAAATATTCAAGGGCTTTAACTATATTTTCATTGATATTTCTTCTTATCAAAGTACAAAAATTTGTTTAGATTCTAGGTTTTCAAAAATTACTCCAAAGTATAACCAGAAAAAATTCTAAAAGGAAAAGATTCTTCAACTGAGAGGAAGCACACATTGGAGGTCCTAAGAAGAATCAAAAAATCATCTTTGGGTGAAACAAGGTCTTCTAGATTTTAACTTTAAAAGTATTTTCCTAAACCAGAAAATCTTTATATCATTATCTAGACAGATAATATAAAAAGCTAAAACAATTAAAAAAAGAGATTTATATGTACTGTACTGACTATCAAAATTTTAACTGATCAACTCAAGAATATTTCAGGCTATTTCCCTAATTTTACTATGCTAATGTGAGCTAACATTTTGTCCATATTTTGACATGATAAAAACCTATTAAAATGTTTTTATTTCCTTTAAGGAAGATCTTTATTGCCCAATGATTCTTACTGTTTAATGTGATAAAAATAAATAAATAAATAAATAAATAAATAAATAAATAAAAGACAAATCCTGTAACCAGGCCTCTGGCCCTGAGCTGGAGCCTCACTGAGATGGCTACATCTCTGAGAGAAGTTACCAATCAGGCTCCATGGTAAGAGCTGGCAGTGGAGGAAGGGAGGGGAGAACCAGCTCCCCCCTTCTCAGTCGCTGTCCTTGAAGGGTTAACTTGCCCAGAACAGTGAAAGACAAAGCTGCTTGTGTGTGAACTTCTGCAGACTGGGAACTTCTGAGCCCCTCCCCTTACATGCTGGGTATAGAGTTCTGAAACTACTGAACTCAAAGTTCAGGGGGATTGATTGATTACACCAAAAGCTGTGCCCTCTGAACCTGGCTATAGACAAATAAAATCTGCTTTTTGTTTGGTGTCTTGCCTGGTCTGTGCCCTGCAGCACTTCCTTTCCAGACAAATGGAGCCACCTTTAGTCATGATTTCTAGCTTCCCACCAACCTCAGTGGACAGAGTTAGTCCCATTACTCCTTTCTCTTGACATGTCTTCCCATTAGCTCCTCTGCTTCAGTTTATTTCTACAAATTAACTACCACCTTTGCTTTCTCATCTACTTTGGGAGTAGATTAAAGAACTCTTGGGACCTTGCCTGCATTTCACTGCTCATTGCTAGCTACTACCTAACACCTGCACCCCAGCCCTGCACTCCACCAGGCCAAGCGCTGCTGCAGCCAGGGGCCAGGTGGGCAGGGGTGCAGACATGTGCAGCTGCAGGAGCTGGGAAATTCTCTCATGCACCCAACAGAAGCCCAGAAACGGCCCACTGCAGAGGCCTCTGGGAAGTGAGGTGTTGGAGACAGAGCGACTTAGCCAGAGGCTGCCCCATTTTCAGATCATGGTTTTTCAGAAAAGAAGTTAAGGCTGGATGCAGTAGCACACACCTGAAATCCCAGTGGCTCTGGGGGCTGAGGCAGGAGGTTCATAAGTTCAAGGTTAGTCTCAGCAATTTAGTTAGACCCTAAGCAACTTGGCAAGACCCTGCCTCAAAATAGAAACTGAACAGGGCTGGGTTGTGGCTCAGTTTTTAAGCACCTCTGAGTTCAACACCTGGTGGAAAAACAAAACAAAACAGTTTAATCTCAGCCCATGGTGACCACTGTCAAGGGGAGGAGAACTGACTTCAGATCAAACCCTCTGATGATTCTGGGAACGCAGGCTTCAGCCCCTGCCTTGGGGCATTCTAACTAATTCTAAATAATTCATTCTAGATGATTCAGCTCTAGTCATGGATGCACCTGGGAGCTACAGGCTACACTTTCATTCAGAATTCCCAGGGATTCTTGACTGTGAAATCTGGTGTTCTGCCCCCACACTGTAACCACAGAGGATCTGAGAGCTGTGTGACACATGCTGTCCAGGCACCTGGAGGGCCCTGGCAATGTCACCTGGTGTTCTGCCCACACACTGTAACCACAGAGGACCATGGGGCTGTGTGCCACGTGCTGGTCCAGGCACCTGGAGGACCCTGGCAGTGTCACCTGGTGTTCTGCCCACACAGACCTTAGCACTGAGGACCATGGGTCTGTTTGCCACGTGCTGGTCCAGATGCCCTGGAGGACTCTGGCAGTGGCATCTAGTTTTCCTCCCACACAGCCCTGCCATAGAGGATCATAGAACTCTTTGCCCCACACTGGTCCAAGCACCTGAAGGACCCTGGCAGTGTCACCTGGTGTTCTGCCCACACACCCTAGCCACAGAGGACCTGAGAGCTGTGTGCCACATGCTGGCATCTGGAAGACCCTGGCAGTGTAGTCAGGTGTTTTGGCCATGCAGGCCTCACCCCAGAAGCCTACAGAGGCTGCAGGTACCACATACTCCAGGATTCTGGCCAGTGCAGTCCAGTATTCTACAATGTGGCCCTCATTGTGAAGTTTCTGTGAGGTGCTACATGGGGGCCCCTAGGATTCTGGGAAGTGTATTTGGCCCATGCAGCCCTCACCATAGAGGCTCCTGGGAGCTGCTGGGAGCCATCAGCCAAGTAGGTATGACAATTTCCTTGCCAGCATACCCCCATGTTTCTTTAGTGGAAGGACTCATGGAAATAGGACATTTTGCAGCGACATTGCATGTAAGGTGACCTTGCTCAAGGACCAGGGCGGATCCGTGTTTAGGGTGTTCTCGGTTTAGGATAATCCGAGTTTAGGGCATTCCCCGTTTAGAATAGGGCATATCCTGCTGCCTGAGTTCCCCTTGAGTTCTCACGGGATTCAGAATATATTTGGGAGACAGAAGCCCAGTGGAGGTGTGGATTTGGGCAGAGAACGTGGATTTCCCCAGAACGTGTTTGTAGAGGCCGGTGTGAGTTCAGGAATAAAGAGTTGCTGTTTGAATCTACAAAGCTGTGAGTGGCTCGTGATTTGTACCCAGCCAGATTGCGGCAGGGAGCTGCAGGCCCCCAAGCACCAGGGACCTTGTAGTGTGGAGTTCTGTTGGTGCAGACCACATTATAGTGGTACCTTAGAACTCTGAGCCCCCAGGAATTCTGGGCATTGTAGTCTGTACTAGGTAGGCAGCCCTGACCTCAGAGGTCTGTGGGCCATTGATTATTCTGGGTAATGCAGTCCATGCTATCTAAGTGGATCTCACCATCAAGGCTCCTGGGATCTGCCTGGACACCCCCGATGCTTTTCCCTGAAGACCTTGACAGGAAGGTGTCTGGGCACTCCAGGGCTCAGGGATTCTGGGCAGTGTAGTCTGGCCTTCTGCACAGCCCGCACTGTGAAGGCCACTGGGACTTGCAGGCTGCACACTCACCTGGACAACCCCTCCCCCAAGGATTCCAGGTAGTACAGTTAAGTTCTCTGCACTCTCCTTCTCCCCACAGAGGACCCTTAGAGCTACAGCCCTTGAGGGTAGTGAGTCATGTAGTTCTGCCCACTCACATCAGAGGGTTCCGGGAGCTAAATTCCCCCTTAGGGTTGTGGGTACTTCAGTCCCAGGGCTGGCTCAGTCATCAAAGAGGGTTCAGGGAGCTGTAGTCCTGAGGATTGTGGGTAATGTAGTGCAGCTCAATTACTATAAAGGATCCTGGGAGCTGCAGCCCCTGAGGATTGTGGGTAATGTAGTGCAGCTCAATTACTATAAAGGATCCTGGGAGCTGCAGCCCCTGAGGATTGTGGGTAATGTAGTGCAGTTCAATTACTATAAAGGATCCTGGGAGCTGCAGCCCCTGAGGATTGTGGGTAATGTAGTGCAGCTCAATTACTACAAAGGATCCTGGGAGCTGCAGCCCCTGAGGATTGTGGGTAAGGTAGTACAGCTCAATTACTACAAAGGATCCTGGGAGCTGCAGCCCCTGAGGATTGTGGGTAATGTAGTGCAGCTCAATTACTACAAAGGATCCTGGGAGCTGCAGCCCCTGAGGATTGTGGGTAAGGTAGTACAGCTCAATTACTACAAAGGATCCTGGGAGCTGCAGCCCCTGAGGATTGTGGGTAATGTAGTGCACCTCAATTACTACAAAGGATCCTGGGAGCTGCAGCCCCTGAGGGTTCTGGGTAATGTAGTGCAGTGTTCATGCTCAATTACTACAAAGGATCCTGGGAGCTGCAGCCCCTGAGGATTGTGGGTAATGTAGTACAGCTCAATTACTACAAAGGATCCTGGGAGCTGCAGCCGCTGAGGATTGTGGGTAATGTAGTGCAGTGTTCATGATCAATTGCTACAAAGGATCCTGGGAGCTGCAGCCCCTGAGGGTTCTGGGTAATGTAGTGCAGTGTTCATGCTCAATTCCTACAAAGGATCCTGGGAGCTGCAGCCCCCTGAGGGTTCTGGGTAATGTAGTGCAGTGTTCATGCTCAATTACTACAAAGGATCCTGGGAGCTGCAGCCCCTGAGGATTGTGGGTAATGTAGTGCAGCTCAATTACTACAAAGGATCCTGGGAGCTGCAGCCGCTGAGGATTGTGGGTAATGTAGTGCACCTCAATTACTACAAAGGATCCTGGGAGCTGCAGCCCCTGAGGGTTCTGGGTAATGTATTGCAGTGTTCATGCCCAATTGCTACAAAGGATCCTGGGAGCTGCAGCCCCTGAGGGTTCTGGGTAATGTAGTGCACCTCAATTACTACAAAGGATCCTGGGAGCCGCAGCCCCTGAGGGTTCTGGGTAATGTAGTGCAGTGTTCATGCTCAATTACTAAAAAGGATCCTGGGAGCTGCAGCCCCTGAGGATTCTGGTTAATGTAGTGCAGTGTTCATGCTCAATTACTACAAAGGATCCTGGGAGCCGCAGCCCCTGAGGGTTCTGGGTAATGTAGTACAGTGTTCATGCTCAATTACTACAAAGGATCCTGGGAGTCGCAGCCCCTGTGGATTCTGGGTAATGTAGTGCAGTGTTCATGCGCAATTACTACAAAGGATCCTGGGAGCCGCAGCCCCTGAGGGTTCTGGGTAAGGTAGAGTAGGTTTGGCCTGTACAGCCCTGCTGGGAGGACCACAGGAGCTGCAGACCCCTTGCTTTCCCTGGTTCCCTAGAGATTCCAGGTAATGCTCTACCCACACAACCCTCACCACAGAAACTCTGGGAGTTACCGGGTTTGCAGGGATCCCCAGGGATTCTGAGCACTGAAGCCTGGTATTCTGCCCTTGCAGTCCTGCCCCCAGAGGTTCCTAGGAACAGCAGGCATCCAAGGGTAATGGGTAGCACAGTTTGTCATTTTGTCAGTACAGCCATCACTCCAGAGGTCCCTGCAAGCTGCAGGTCCCCGAGAGTGATGGATACTGCCTTCTGTCATTTGACCTATGCTGCCCTCACTGCAAAGGGCTCTGGTGACAGCAGGCCCTAAAGGATTCTAGGTAGGACAGGCCATCATAACCTTCGCAGCTCTCACCCCAGAGTCTCCTGGGAGCTGCTGGCTGCATTCCCACAAACCACCCGGGGACTCTGGGCACTGCAGTCCAGCATTCTGCCGCTCACACCCACCTAGGCCCCTGGGAGCTTTGGGCCACGTGCTTGCCCTGGTACACTGAGGATTCTGGGCAGCATATCCCAGCGACTGCCCGCCCAGTCAAGAATCCTCCACAAAGGCCTCTGGGGTCTGCAGGCCACACAGTTGCCAGGAGCCCCCATCATTCTGGGTAGTAGTGGTCTGTCATGCAGTTCTCACCAGAGGCTCCTGGGAACTGTGGGCCCTGAGGATTCTAGGCACTGCTGTCCAGCATTCTGCCCACAGGCCCCTTGAGCTTGTGGCCCTGGTACCCCAAGTATTATGGGTACTTCAGCCAAGAA
This sequence comes from Callospermophilus lateralis, assembly GCF_048772815.1. NCBI lineage: Eukaryota > Metazoa > Chordata > Mammalia > Rodentia > Sciuridae > Callospermophilus > Callospermophilus lateralis. The sequence goes on from NC_135310.1 coordinate 139,668, forward strand.
ACTGCCCACACAGCCATCCCCACTGTGGGACTGGTCAGAGGGCCCACCCCACTGGGAACAGACTCACCCAGCAAACCCCAGCATCATCCAGTTTCTTCTAAAAAATTGTAGTCACGTAATGGAAAGAAGTCTTTAATACAGCCACAGTTGAAAATAATCGTAATTCTTTAATATCTAACACCCAACTGATACACAGATTTCTCCAGCTATTTCCAATAGACTTTAGACAATGACAGATGAGGTTCTAATGGGAGCATGCAGTGCACGGGATCGATACATCTCAAGTCCTCCTTTACTTGTGGTTGGTTCACACTGTAGATCTTCAAGTCTGTGTCTTGCTTCTTCGTTTGGTTTCATCTCAGAGCTCCTGGGACGGAGCACTCCACCCCTGGTCTAGAACCCCACCACAAGGTCCTTCTTGTAACCGACACAAATGCAATATTTACACTTAACATAACTTTGAATTTTAACACATCAACTTCTCATTATTTCTCAAGTACTTAAACCTATAAGAAAATTTAGTCATTAAAACATGAATAAGAGCAAGCAATGAGGTCCCCTCAGGCCCCAGTGGGACTCCAGGCACTGGGCCTCCCTGCACCATCCTGAGTGGCCATCTAGGTTTCTCCTGTGTCCTTGCATTTCTCCCCAAAATACACTCAGGCCACACAAAACACACTGAAGGGACATAATGACGAGCAGCCAATGCCTCAGTGAGGAAAACTGTTGCAAAAGAAGTTCTGCTGAAATATTACCTGGGAAAGCAAAGGACATGGCAGAACTTCTTCCTCAGCCCACCAGGCAGTGCCCAGGAAGCTTCTTCCTCATGTTTTCCTCACCTGGACCTCGGTCATCCTGAATCCACAGTGGAGTCTCCATGGGTAAGTGCCAAGGAGAAGGAAGCCCTGGTCCCCACCTTAGGCAGAGTCCCCAGGCATCCCCAGGCCGTGGTGTCTCTCCACATGTGTCCCCAGGATAAGGAAGCCCTGGTCCCCACCTTAGACATATCCCCCAGGCATCCCCAGGCCATGGTGTCTCCCCAAGAGGGTCCCCAGGATAAGGAAGCCCTGGTCCCCACCTTAGGGCCCCCAGGCATCCCCAGGCCATGGTGTCTCTCCACGTGGGTCCCCAGGATAATGAACTGCTGCTCCCCACCTTAGGGCCCCCAGGCATACCCAGATGTGGCAGCTCCCACCTGGGTCCCCAAGAGAAGGAAACTTGCAGAGGACACAGAACACCACTCCCAAAAGCAGGTGGTGGAGACAGTTATAATGCGCGCCCCCTGCTGGCCGCCATGGGCAGCGCAGGGCGCCGGAGGCTCAGCCTTCAGAGCTGCCTCTGCACACCCTCGTGCCAGTCATCAGAGAAGCTCGGAAATTCATAGTTCTGATGATTTCCGGTCATAGTTTCATAAATCAAAAAGAAAGAGGGATGGGGCGGTATCAGTGGCAAAGCTCTGGCCTAGCACATGTGAGGCACTGGGTTTGATCCTCAGCACTGCATTATATAAATAAGATAAATAAATAAAGACATGCTGTCCATCTACAACTATAAATCTAAAAAGAAAAAAAAATAGAGCCTTCCTATATCTTGGTCAGAATGGATGGAGATAGAAAGCTGCAAAGTCATGGCCCCTGGGCAAAATTCCACTGATTTCCTATATAGTAGCATCATGTAGAGGAAAGAGTGGAATGTGTAAACTGGAATAAGAGGATTTTAAATGTGTTAACATGTAAAATAGCACCCCCCCCAAATTGAAGTACCTGCTTTCAGAAAATCTTGAAACAGTAGAAAGAAATCAAATGCAATATAAATAAATGCAGAGGTATTCCTTGTTCAGGTCTCAGTGTCGTTAAGATGAACCTCCTCTGCAGATTCAGTGCATTCCCAGTGAAATTCCCAGCAAGCTGTTTCTGAACCTAGGATCCAGACGCACCTCAAGAAGACACACAACTGCAGCCCAGAACCTGTCAAAATACTCCAGAGACTTGCGTTCACAATGCGAAACTGCAAAACTCTAGAAGATGTGCATGACCACATGCTCCCTCTGTCTGCAGCCAGGCTCCTCCTAGGCTGCTCCTGGCTCCTCTCCTGGTTTCCTCCAATCTGCAGCCTCAGACAGGGATGGGGGTGTGTGCACATATGGAAAGGCACGCAGAGGTGCATGGGATGGCTAGGGACTCTGTGTGTTTCCTGGGGGGCTGAGGACGGGCACTCCCCATGGCAGCCAAAGGCAGAGAGGTCACTGCCTCTGCCCTCTAGAGTCTGGGGTGAGGGGGCTTCCTGGTGGGGGATGCATGAGCCCAGACCTCCTGAGGCAGGTAGGCAGATGGTGTTCCCCCAAGTCCACACACCTGCTGGAAGCAAATCCCCTGAGCTCAGGGACTCAGCTCAGTTTGTGCCTCATGTGCAACACCCCCACCTCCACCTCGTCCCTCAAAACAACTGCCTGAGGAAAGCTCAAGGCTTCCAAGAAAACTTACTATATCCTGGCCAACACCTGAGGACAGGCCCCAACCTCCCTTTCTCCATCATTTAATAGAAAGGACTTGCAATTGACAACATGCACCTCTTGCAACTCAGAGGGGCTCAGAGCCTGAGAGCCATTACCTCGAAATACAATCATCCAGCAGGACAGGTTCTCTCTCCCAGTCTCTGGGGGAAGACAGAATTCTTAGACCACTGCCACCGACACAGCTGGCCTAACCGCGTTCACAACGACTGACTCTACTTCTTACTTCACCAAGCCCCAAGCTGAACTCTTCCCTCCTTCCCCCTTTATTATGCCCAAATCACCTCTGTGCAGACCATAATGGAACGGCTCTTTCCTCTACCCTCAGTAGCTACCTAGTGAAATCTGACCCACTGCTACATCTGATGTCCAGTTGTACCCATCGGTGACATCACAGACGTGGACATCATCTGATGTCCAGCTGTACCCATCGGTGACATCACAGATGTGGACATCATCCGATGTCCAGCTGTACCCATCGGTGACATCACAGACGTGGACATCATATGAAGTCCAGCTGTACCCATCGATGACATCACAGACGTGGACATCATATGATGTCCAGCTATAACCATCGGGACATCACAGACGTGGACATCATCTGATGCCCAGTTGTACCCATCGATGACATCACAGACGTGGACATCATATGATGTCCAGCTATAACCATCGGGACATCACAGACGTGGACATCATCTGATGTCCAGTTGTACCCATCGATGACATCACTGCAGTGGACGTTCAGGAGGAGAGTTAAGGAGACCACCTTCCTAAGCGCCATCCTCTGCACTTGGCCCCTCCAAGCACAGCTGCAGCCCGTGGAGCAGGCAGAGGAAAGAACACGCCTGTCCCAGTCAGCCCTGGGTGGCCACCTGCCGCTGGCCAGCACTCCACACAGCACACCAGACTCCCACCTCTGTGCCCAACTGTGGGAGGCAGGAAACCCAAGCTGCCGGCAGCAGAGGCCCCTGCAGAAGAGGGCCCCAGGCATTCTGGGCATTGCAGTCCAGTATCCTGCCCGGGAAGCCCTCGTTGTGATGGCCCCTGGAGCATTCTGGGTATTGCAGTCCAGCATCCTGCCCACACAACCCTCACCATGATGCCCACACTCCTAGAAGCCGAGGACCCTGAGCATTCTGGGTAGTGTAGTCCAGAGGTCCGCCCTCACAGCCCTCACCATGGTGCCCCACCTCCTGGAAGCCGAGGGCCCCAAGCATTCTGGGTAGTGTAGTCCAGAGGTCTGCCCACGCAACCCTCACCATGATGGCCCCTGGTGCATTCTGGGTATTGCAGTCCAGCATCCTGCCCACGCAATCCTCACCATGATGCCCCCACTCCTGGAAGCTGAGGGCCCCGAGCATTCTGGGTAGTGTAGTCCAGAGGTAGGTCCACGCAACCCTCACCATGATGCCCCCCATCCTGGAAGCCGAGGGTCATTAGCATTCTGGCTAGTGTAGTCCAGAGGTCGGCCCATGCAACTCCCACTGTGATGCCTCTCCCCGTAAGCCACAGCCCGATCATTCTGGGTAGTGTACTCCAGAGGTCTGCCCATACAACCCTCACCGTGATTGCCCCACGTCCTGGAAGCCAAGGACCCTGAGCATTGTGGGTAGTGTAGTCCAGAGGTCTTCCCACGCAACGCTTATGGTGATTTCACCCCCCTTCCTGAAAGTCGGGGGCCCCAAGCATTCTGGGTAGTGTAGTCCAGAGGTCTGCTCATACAACCCTCACCGTGATTGCCCCACGTCCTGGAAGCCAAGGACCCTAAGCATTGTGGGTAGTGTAGTCCAGAGGTTTTCCCACGCAACCCTTATGGTGATTTCCCCCCCTTCCTGGAAGTCGAGGGGGGGCAAGCATTCTGGGTAGTGTAGTCCAGAGGTCTGCTCATGTAACTATTACGTGATGGCCCTCCTGGGAAGCCGGGGGCCATTCGCATTCTGGGTAGTGTAGTCCAGAGGTCTGTCCACGCAGCACTCACCAAGATGGACTCCCTCCCCCGCCAAGCAGCAGGCCCCCCTGGGATTCTGGGTAGTGTATTGACGCTCTGCGGTGTCACTACAGATACCCTGGGCAGCTGCGGGAGGGAGGATTCTGGATATTGTAGTCAAGGGTTCTCCTATTCAGCCCCCAATACAGAGGATCTGTCGACCCCTCAGCTGTGTCCATAACAATCCTCCTGGCCCCTCCTGGCGTACACTAAGGGGAGCTGCACCCCACGAATGGGACACCAGGTGGGACCTACTGGGAGTTCCGTAAAAATTGGTCATACAGGTGGGCCCCCAGGTGCTGGGCAGCGGGCAGGAGCCATGCTGTCTCGAGGGGCCTGTGATGAGGGGGGATGACCCCTGGCCTTGCCATACTAGCCCAAGGTCATCATGCATTCCAGGGTGGCTGCTACCAGGCAGGACAGAAGCTGCAGGCCAAGAATGTTGACATCCCAGTGACACCTGTGTTCCCTGGAGATAAGGGGGACAGGCCTGGACCCTCAGGTCTCCTGCCCCCTCGTATGCCTGGGGGCTAAGCTCTGAGGGGACCAACAACCCAGGCATATAGAGGGGAACCTGGGGTCTGGGAGATCAAGGCCCCTGGCCTGAGCTCAGAGGGACTCGAGAGGGGAGAGCGGGGGTCCCCAGTGGAGGCAATGGAGGGACACTGGTCCCTGTTGTTTAGGTACTTGTCAGCTCATTGCTCTGGCTCAGCAACCCCACCAGCCTGCACCCAGCCTGCCTCCTGGGCAGCGGGCGGTGTTTCCTCATCACAGCTGGTTGGACACAGGGCTGGCTCCTGTGTGCACAGGCCCTCAGGTCCCCTGGGAGAGTGGGTGGTGGGACATGGGATCAGATATTGGGTTGAGCAGATGCCACCTGGGGAGGGGGGAGGGGGGAGGGAGAGGAAGCTGATCAATAACGGGGTGATGGGACATTATGGGGAACGGGTGGTCAGATATAGGGTGGTGAGACATCACCGAGTGTGTACGGAGAAACCCGAGAGACAACGCGAAGGGCCCAGGGAGATGGAAGTGCAGAGACTTCACGAAGAGAGCCGAGTGTGTACGGAGAAACCCGAGAGACAACGCGAAGAGCCGAGGGCGGCTGAAGTGCGGAGACTTGGCGAAGAGAGCCGAGTGGCCTCGGAAGGGCCGAGTGTGTACGGAGAAACCCGAGAGAACAGGAAGAGCCGAGGGTGGCGGAAGTGCAGAGACTTCACGAAGAGAGCCGAGTGTGAACAGAGAAACCCGAGAGAACACGAAGAGCCGAGGGCGGCTGAAGTGCGGGGACTGACGAAGAGAGCCGAGTGGCCTCGGAAGGGCCGAGTGTGTACGGAAAGGGCCGAGGGTCCAGGGCAGAGTGCAAAAAGGGGACCCAAAGAGCCGATGTTGGCAGGGAGTAGTCGAGGGCCAAAGAACCGGTTCAGGGGCGGCGCAGAGTGTCCAGGTCCTGAGCGGACCGCGGCGGGCCACGCAGAGGGCACCAGGAGGGCCAGAGGCGGTGGACGGGCGGGGGCGGTCGGCAGGCAGGGAGGGGAGGGGGCGGCGGGAGGTGCTCTGGGTCCGGCGGGGAGTGGGGGCGGCGCAGGCTTGGAGGAGGGAGGCCCTGGAGGACGCTGGGGTCCGGAGTGGCCGGCGGGGCAGAGCCTGGGGCGGAAGGGCGTGTCGGGGGAGGGCCTGGGGCAGGGCAGTAGGGCCTTCAGCGGGGACCTCCTAGGGTCGGCCCAGGTCAGGGGTAGCCTGAGAACAGCCAGAGGAACACCACTTTCACTTCTGTGGTCAGTGTGGGAAGAGGACACGTGGGAGCCTGTGTCCCTCAGGAAGCCTCCCTGCAGAAGTACCCAGCCGGACACCCCTCAGATCTGATGGAGTCCAGGGCACAGAGCCTGAAGAGTCCTGGCAGGGATGGGGTCGTGAATGTACCCAGGACACTGCGTCCTCCCCCAGTCGGCACTGGGACACACCGTCCTCCTCCAGTCTACACTGCGGACACAGGGTCCTCCTCCAGCCAACACTCAGACACAGGGTCCTCTTCCAGTCTACACTCCGGACACAGTGTCCTCCTCCAGCCTACACTGCGGACACAGAGTCCTCCTCCCGTCTACACTCGGGACACAGTGTCCTCCTCCAGCCAACACTCGGACACAGTGTCCTCCTCCAGTCTATACTCGGAACACGGTGTCCTCCTCTAGTCTACACTCGGGAGACTCACATACAGTGTCCTCCTCCAGTCTACACTCGGGAGACTCACATACAGTGTCCTCCTCCAGTCTACACTCGGGAGACTCACATACAGTGTCCTCCTCCAGTCTACACTCGGGACATCCGTGTCCTCCTCCAGCCTACACTCGGGACACAGTGTTCTCCTCCAGCCTACACTCGGGACACAGTGTCCTCCTCCAGCCTACACTCGGGACACAGTGTCCTCCTCCAGCCTACACTCGGGACACAGTGTCCTCCTCCTGTCTACACTGGGGACATGGTGTCCTCCTCCAACCTACACTCCGGACACAGTGTCCTCCTCCAGCCTACACTCGGGACACAGTGTCCTCCTCCAACCTACACTGGGGACACAGTGTCCTCCTCCAGCCTACACTCGGAACACAGTGTCCTCCTCCAGCCTACACTGGGGACACGGTGTCCTCCTCCAGCCTACACTCGGAACACAGTGTCCTCCTCCAGCCTACACTGGGGACACGGTGTCCTCCTCCAGCCTACACTCGGAACACAGTGTCCTCCTCCAGCCCACACTGGGGACACGGTGTCCTCCTCCAGCCTACACTCGGGACACGGTGTCCTCCTCCAGCCCACACTCGGGATGCAGTGTCCTCCTGCAGTCTACACACCGGACACCTTATCCTCCTCAGTGACCTTGGCTTCCCATGAGAGTGACCATGAGGAGCGCGTATGTGCACACCCCAGACAGTAGACGAGGCACTTCCCTTGGAGGGCACCTGTCTAAAAGGCTGCCCAGTGGAGGAGGCCCCCGCCTCCAGCCCTGTCTGTGGGACTCTCCATTCAGAACTTAGACTTGCCCTAACAACAAAGGTACCTGGCCCACAAACCCAGCAAAGACCCAATTCCCCTTTTCCCAGCCCATGTGGGAAGGACTCAGCCCTACTCAGGTCCTCAAGCCCTGGGAAGGCCCTGTTGGCTCCCCAGGCCGCCTGCCCCCTGCTGGAGCAGCCTGTTGGCAGTCCAGGCCCCTGCCTGTGCTCCTGGTTTGTCTTGCTGGGCAGTAATTATCTGTTAGGAGACCTTCACCACAGGGAAATGCCAGAGGAGCCAGCTGCCCAGGAACCCGGCCCTGCACCGCCCTCTTCCTGGGCTAAGGACAGCTTAATTTTTCCAGGGCGACTTCACGTTTAGACAGAGTGGGCCTTGGATCCCCCCAACCAGGAGGGGCTTTCTGTACCATTGTTCCCCAAGGCCTCAACCTGTCCCCACTGCTGTCTATACCAGGGTACTGACCTTGGCCATCTCCCCAGGTGACGTTGTAGGGATGGATGGGCCCCACCAGGAACGTCCCCCAGGACTGTGAGCTGTCTGCTGCTGGAGAAAGAGTCTGTGCAGGTGTAACAGGTGAAGGGTCTTGGGATGAGCTCCTCCTGGACACGGGGCCCTCACGCAATGACAGTGTCCTCCCAAGAGAGAAAGAGGGAACACAGACACAGAGGAGGAGCCACATGGAGATGGAGGAAGAGACTGGAGTGAGGGGCCACCATCCAAGGCCACTTGGAGCCCCAGGAGCTGGAGAGGCAGAAGGAACCTCCCTGGAGCCTGTGGAGAGGGCTGGACACCATTGTAAGAGGCGGGTCCTGTCCACATCTTGACCCCAGAACCTGTGAGTGGGACCTGGTGTGGGAACAGGGTCTCTGCAGAGGTCGTTAGTGAAGGGTCCTGAGATGGGCTCCCCTGGGTCAGATGGCCCTCATGCAATGGCCGTGTCCTTAAAACAGAAGAGGGGTCAGACTCAGAGGAGGAGCCACGTGGAAGATGCATTTCCACTTAAGGCCCCAGGTTGGTGGTCACTGGCTCGAGCAGGCCCTCTGCTGTGTGGGTCTCATGAAGGCAGATGGACCCTGCTGCAGTGGTCACAGGAGCTGTGTGACAGGGTCTGGACGAATGACCGTGGAGGAGCTGGTGTCTTTGGGGTCCTGCCCATTGCCACATGTGGGCATCCCACCTCGGGTGCTGCACAAGCCCCTGTGCAGAGGGCCATGGGGACCCTCCCCTTATGCTGAGGGGGCCTCACTTCTGAATCTCAGTTTTGATGTGAAGTCAGGGCTGACGCCTGGGGTCACTCCCCACTAGACCAAAGGGCCCTGAACACCCAGTGCCCACCCTGGGGGTTGCCCTCTTCCTGATGATCTTGTGCTGCTTAGCCCAGGCCCCTTGGCCAGACTGACTCAGGTGGCTCAGAGTTCAGCTCTGCAGCAGGTGGGGACCCTCAGTAGTGTAGCAGGACTGAGCAGGGACAGGGAGGGAGGGGTACAGAAGGTGTGAGCAGGGAGAGGGAGGGAGGGGTACAGGGGGGTGTGAGCAGGGAGAGGGAGGGAGGGGTACAGGGGGCTGTGATCAGGGAGAGGGAGGGAGGGGTACAGGGGGGTGTGAGCAGGGAGAGGGAAGGAGGGGTACAGGGGCTGTGAGCAGGGAGAAGGGAGGGGTACAGGGGCTGTGAGCAGGGAGAGGGAGGGAGGGGTACAGGGGGTGTGAGCAGGGATAGGGAGGGAGGGGTACAGGGGGTGTGATCAGGGAGAGGGAGGGAGAGGTACAGGGCCTGTGAGCAGGGAGAGGGAGGGAGGGGTACAGGGAATGTGAGCAGGGAGAGGGAGGGAGGGGTACAGGGGGCCTGTAAGCAGGGAGAGGGAGGGAGGGGTACAGGGGGTGTTAGCAGGGATAGGGAGGGAGGGGTACAGGGGGTGTGAGCAGGGAGAGGGAGGGAGGGGTACAGGGGGTGTGAGCAGGGAGAGGGAGGGAGGGGTACAGGGTGGTGTGAGCAGAGAGAGGGAGGGAGGGGTACAGGGGGTGTGAGCAGGGAGAGGGAGGGAGGGACACACAGGCATGTGATCAGGGAGAGGGAGGGAGGGGTACAGGGGGTGTGAGCATGGAGAGGGAGTGAGGGGTACAGGGGGGTGTGAGCAGGGAGAGGGACGGAGGGGTACAGGGTGGTGTGAGCAGGGAGAGGGATGGAGGTGTACCGGAGAATGTGAGCAGGGACAGGGAGGGAGGGGTACAGGGGCTGTGAGCAGGGAGAGGGAGGGAGGTGTACAGGGGGTGTGAGCAGGGAGAGGGAGGGAGGGGTACAGGGGGTGTGAGCAGGGAGAGGGAGGGAGGGGTACAGGGTTGTGAGCAGGGAGAGGGAGGGCGGGGTACAGGGGAGTGTGAGCAGGGAGAGGGAGGGAGGGGTACAGGGGGTGTGAGCAGGGATAGGGAGGGGTACAGGGGCTGTGAGCAGGGAGAGGCAGGGAGGGGTACAGGGGGTGTGAGCAGGGAGAGGGATGGAGTGTTTCAGGGGGTTTGAGCAGGGAGGGGGAACGAGGGGTACAGGGGCTGTGAGCAGGGAGGGGGAGGGAGGGGTACAGGGGCTGTGAGCAGGGAGGGGGAGGGAGGGGTACAGGGGGTGTGAGCAGGGAGAGGGAGGGAGGGGTACAGGGGGTGTGAGCAGGGAGAGGGAGGGAGGGGTACAGGGGGTGTGAGCAGGGAGAGGGAGGGAGGGGTACAGGGAGGGTGTGAGCAGGGAGAGGGAGGGAGGGAGGGGTACAGGGGTCTGTGAGCAGGGATGGGTGGGTGGGTGCACCGATTCCCTCTACAGGCAGATGACCTTTCACTGGGCACCCCACCCCACAGCTGCCATGGCCACCCCAGGTCTACAGGATGCAGGGTCCCAGTCTCTCCATATGAGAGCCCCCCTTTCCCCCAGTAGCTCTCCTGGGACTGTGGGCGTCATGCCTTTGGGGCAGGGTCTCCCACAGACTGTCTTCTGGTTAGGGAGGTCCTTGCTGCCCAGGGCATGAGTTCTGTGGCCCGCTGATGTCAGTGTCCACATCCACTGCTGGCCCTGGGAATGCCTAAGGCCCTCTGCCACCTGATAGGTAGGGATGCGGACATGGAGGTGACCTGGAGGGTCTTGGGGCCCAAGGAGTCAGCAGGGTGCTGAGAAGAGGGGCAGATGGAGAAGGAACAGAGGGGACAGGGAGACAACGGGAGTGATGAGGACCCAAGCTTAGGGCCTGGGGTCCTGGGTGGGGGGAGATGCAGGAAGGAGCTTCCCAGGACCCTGCAGAGGACGGCCTGCCCTTCAGGACCCCAGCCCCAGAGATGTGGACCAGAGGCAGGAGGTGCTCTGAGCCCCGAGGGTGTAGGGCTGACGGCGGCCAGCAGGGGGCGCAGGGAGTCTTCTGAGCATCAGCGCCGCTGTCAGCCTTGAGGCAGGGACTGGGTCCATCCCATGGTGACACACAGGGGCAGATGGGCGGGGCTGTCCTGGTCCTGCCCGGGCGGGACACACCAGGCAGGTGAGCCGGGCAGTCTGATGAACAGGTGCTCATGGAAGGTGACCTTGACACAGACTCAGGGAAGAGGAGAGATGAAGAGGGAGAGAGCAAGAGCCAGAGAGAGACAGAGAGTAAGAGAGAGAGAGAGCAAGAGAGAGGGGGCCTGGCAGGAGGGAGTTTTTATAGCCCAAATCTAAGGGGGCCTCTGGGTCTGCAAGCTGCCTTGTTGGCCCAAGGGGGGGTTGAGTGCTCAGCCTTGAGGGGGCTGCATGTTCAGATTGAGGCAAGGTGACAAAGGACCAGAGGGAGGGGGTTGAGTGCGGGGCTATCTTGCAGCCAACCTCTGTTCGGCCTGCTCTGCACCCATTAACTCCAGCAGGTCTCCCACAGCGAGTACCGCCTGGTGGGCTCACCACAAGCACGCAGGCCACTGCGGCTCCCAAGGTGCCCCAGGGCCACCACGGCTTCCCTGGACAGCCAAGTGGGACGTGGGGCCAGCAGGCGGGGTCCAGCAAACTATCTCCAGCTGTCCCACAGGGAGGAAGGAGTGTCACCAGGAGGGTGAGAACTGGACACTGTCCATGTGACTGAGCCCTGCTCTGGTGGGGGAGCCCACCCCATGCCAGCAGGGTGGCTGCAGGACATCAGAGGAGTCACTGCAGGGGACACAGCTCACACTGACTTGGCACAAGGCTCCTGCTCTGGGGGAGCAGACGGGGATAGGGTGGTGCCAGGGAGACCTGGTTGAAGAGGCTCCCAAACCCAAGGGGTATGCAGAGCTGAGCAGAGGGGGGGGGGAGCCCCAGGGCCCAGGGAGCTGCAGAGCTGAGAAGTGGGGAGGGGGGAAGGAGCCCCAGGGCCCAGGGAGCTGCAGAGCTGAGAAGGGGGGAGGGAGGAAGGAGCCCCAGGGCCCAGGGAGCTGCAGAACTGAGCAGGAAGGAGCCCCAGGGGTCTGCAGAGCTGAGCAGAGGGGAGGGGGGGAGGAGCCTGGTGGACAGGACATCTGGAAGGCATCCCAGGTGGGGAGGAGGAAGGCAGGTGATTGACAGGAGGAGGAAGGCAGGGGAGCAGGGGCGAGTGGGCCAGCCCACGTGGGATGCCTGATAGACTTTCAAGCAGGGTGCTGGGCACGGAGTCCCGTCTGGGAGCCCGTGTGTTCTCATCTACAAACGGGGGAGCCATGGGCAGGTCGGAGGGTGTAAGTCATGAGACAGATGAGATCATCCGCCCCAGGTGCAGAAGGAAGCCGCCCCAGGACTCCAGGCAGGGCCTGGGAAGGGGCCAGCGTTTGGCAGGTGGAGGACGAGCACTCTGGAGGTAGGACGGCCGGACCACCAGGGAGCCGGGAAGGGTGGGTGCCTGGCGTCCTGTTGTGGGGTCACAGGAGCATGACAAGTGGTTTGGTGCTAGGGCTACACACTGACCTCCCCTTGAGCAGGAGCCTTCGGGGTGAGCGGGCGCCCCCTGGGTGCAGCCAGTGCTCCCAAGAGCCCCAGCACCTTCCATGGAGTGGAGGAGCTCCAGGTCCAAGCTCTCCATCCATTTTCCTTTAGACCCCCTCCACGCAGGCGGTGGCCTCTCCTGGGCTGTGGGAGCAGGAATCAGCCCCCAGCACCGACCTTGGTGGTCTCCCAGACAGGCGCCTGCAGTCCGGGGCCCTAAGGAGCTCTGGGACCAGGGTTGGGGTGAGGATGCTGCCGAGCGCTGGCTGGAACCCAGGAGGAGAAGGTTCCCAAGGGAGTCCTTCACCCACAAGGCCGGTTCTAGCCCATGGGGAGGGGACCTTGGAGCCTGGAGTCCTTGGGTTCTGGGGCTGGAGCCTGGGGTGTGGAGGAGCTGGGCTCACTTAGCGGCATGGAGACGTGGGTGCAGGGACTCCACAAAGCCAGCACCTCTCCTTTCGGGGACGGGGGACGGGGGACGACATGCCTGTGCCAAGCCCTGCTCCACAGCGGGAGGAACCCGTGGCTGGGGGAGTGGCGCCCAGACCATCTCAGAGGGCGGAGGAAGACGGGGGGAGGGGGCGCTGTGAACGTGTGGGTGACACAGCCAGGTGTGCGAGGCTGGGTCGGGTCAGCAGGTGAAGCTCGGGGGTCAGCAGTCCGTTCTTTACAGGATGCCTGTGAGTAGAGCCCTGCCCAGCGCCCCGCGTGCGTGTCCAGGGCTCCCCGTGCCTCCCCTGCGCCCCCTCTGCGCCTGCCCAGTGCCCTCTGTGCCTCCCCAGGGCTCCCCTTCGCCCCCTCTGCGCCTGTCCAGCGCCCCGTGTGCCTGCCCAGGGCTCCCCGTGCCTCCCCTGCGTCCCTCTGCGCCTGCCCGGCCAAGCCTGTGCTCCCTGTGAGCCTGCCTGGGTGAGCCCGTGGACCCCCAGTTGCAAGCCGGCGCGCTTCTGCAGTAGGAGAAGAGCACAGTGTCCTGCTGCCCAGGTCAGCGCCTGTGCGAGGGGAGAACCCAGGAGGGCTGGGGAGCCGAATGGTCGGCCCTAAGGGGAAGGCTCAGCGATGCCTGGCGGGGCGCTGGCCGCGACCTCGGGGGTCTCTACGGAAGCGAGGTCCCAGGGGCTGCTGCTTCTCCCACTCTAATGCAGAGCGCACGGGCGACTCCTGCAACTGCTACCTTGGCTCTGCAGGACACAGCAGGTGACATGCCACCACCTGGGGCTCTGTTGATTTGGGGAAGCACAGAGGGAGGGACCGGGGAGGGGAGGGCGGAAGGGAGTCGCCGCCCCCACCTGGTGGAGCCTTCAGCTGGCTGAGGCCAGAGGGCAGTGGAGTCCCAAGAGCTGAGCGAGCAGGACAGGACCAGGGCTGAGGAGCACGTGAGCCGCCCCAGTATGGGAGCCCTGGCCTGCTGGGCCTCCTGGTGCCGTCCAGGAAGGGCCCTGTGAACTGAGTCCCACGGAGCGCAGGGGTCTCACAGCAACCCAATTAACAGGAGCATTGAGAAGTGAGCCCTTCTGGGGCAGAGGTCTCCTGGGCGGAGAAGCCAGGGTGTGTGCTCCGGAGCCAGCCACCTGCAGATCCCACCCACCCCAGCCTCTGAGCCGGGCCCACCTGGACAGCGGCTCAGCTTAGCAGCCCCTGCTTCCCAGGCTGTAGGTGGGGGGCCTGGAAGGTGGGGGAGGTGGGCACACTGTACCACCAGAGGAAAAGGGGGACTCCTGGAACCTTGCCAGGGGGTGGCTCTTCAAGTGACGGGGCACCTGCACGTTCTGTCGACCTCTCGGGTCATGCAGAGTGACAGGAGGCACAGAGGAGACAGGAGGGGCGTGGGCTCGGCCGGCTCCCTCTCTGCATCCCCTTGTCTGCCTGGGTGAGGCTTCATGAGCAGAAGAGGGCTGTCCTTGAGACCACAGGATGTCACACACCCAGGAGCGCCCAGCCTGCACGGTCCAGCAGCCCTCACCTGATGACCAGGAGAATGGGACAGAGAACAGGGCACTCACAGCCCTGTCCTCCTCCCAGGCCATGGCGTCCCCCAGGATCGAGGCTGTCATCCGGGACAGGCACAGGATGGCGGAGTGTCCCATGTGGGAAGAGGAGACCGGGCAGCTGGTGTTTGTGGACATCAACACCAGGACTGTGTGCTGGTGGAACCCACTCTCTGGGGAGGTGCAGACTTAAGTGGAACTGGGGCCTGCAGATGGTGGAACAAAGGAAGTGGGCCTGGGGGGCTGCAGAGGGTCCGACAAAGGAAGTGGGTCTGGGGGGTGGAGACTTTGGGCCAGAGGAAGTGGGCCTGGGGGGCTGCAGAGGGTGGGACAAAGGAAGTGGGTCTGGGGGGTGGAGACTTTGGGCCAGAGGAAGTGGGCCTGGGGGGCTGCAGAAGGTGGGACAAAGGAAGTGGGTCTGGGGGGTGGAGACTTTAGGCCAGAGGAAGTGGGCCTGGGGCCTGCAGATGGTGGAACAAAGGAAGTGGGCCTGGGGGGCTGCAGAGGGTCGGACAAAGGAAGTGGGCCTGGGGGACTGCAGAGGGTGGGACAAAGGAAGTGGGTCTGAGAGGTGGAGACTTTGGGCCAGAGGAAGTGGGCCTGGGGCCTGCAGAACATGGGCCTGAGGAAGTATGGGTCCCCTGGAGATCCAGGTGCTCCTGGGAAGGGAGCTGTGAGACCATCCTATGTGCCCAGGGCCCCGTGTCCCCTGAAGTCCTGGGGCTCCTTTAGCTTTTAAGCTGTCCTGCCTGCTTGTGGACCCATGTCCCTAAGGTCCTAGGGCTCGTTGGTACCTTTGCCAACATCTCTCGTGGCCTGAGGGTTGCAGGGGCCCAGCCGGGGCACCTGCTTCTTCAGCACCTGTCCCCCTGCTCCAGAGCCCCTGAAGTGTGGGCTGTCACACCCTGGGCACAGGACAGACCATGGGGTGGGAAGTCCTGGTGTATAGCTATAGTTGGAAGGACCAAAGCCGGGCTTGCTGTCATCCAGGTTAAATCCTGGAAACACTGACATCCTCCTGGCTGCTGTGTGGAGCCTGCACCTGGCTCTGACCCTGGGTTATGCCACACATGCACCTGTCCTGACTCAGGAGCTAGGGTGGGGGTGACTGTGCATTTTCCAGGCTCATGTGTGTGCATGGACCCACACACCTGGGAGGTACCTGTGTGTCTGTGGGCCTTGCATACCTGTGTGGACTGCTGACCCCTGTGGATTCACACACCTGGGAGGTACCTGTGTGTCTGTGGGGCTTGCACACCTGTGTGGACTGCTGACCCCTGTGGATTCACACACCTGGGAGGTACCTGTGTGTCTGTGGGGCTTGCACACCTGTGTGGCTGATGACCCCTGTGGGCTCACACACCTGGGAGGTACGTGTGTCTGTGGGGTTTGCACACCTGTGTGGCTGACGACCCCCGTGGGTTTTCTGAGGAGCAGAAGCAGCACTCTGGGAATATCCCCCACTCACCCTCCCCAAGGGCAGGTGCCACTGTCCCCCTTGCAGATCAGGGCTGGCCCCAAGTCTGTGTCTGGCCTCAGGCACCCTCCTGTGGAGCCTGCCCCAGGCCCAGCGTCCTACCCGAGGGCTCAGGGGCACCCCCGGCTCTCACACTGGCACTGACGTGAGGAGAGGCCAGCGCTCTCCACTCCTGCAGTCCTGGTGGCCCTGCAGGCAGGCTTGGCAGCCTCCAGTCCCATCTGGAGGCCCTGTGGTGGCCATCGTGGGGAGGGGGTGCAGAGAGGTGGTCCACGCAGGCCCAGCAGGACTAGTCCTGTGCTGAGACGTGCTCTGTGCCCTCATGGTGCCTCCTGGGGGGAGCCCCGTGGGTGGAGTCTCCTGGAGAAGCAGCAGCCTGGCCACCCTGCTGTCCTCTGTCCTCCCAGGAGACCCTGTTGGCTGTGTGGCTCTGCACCGAGAGGGCAGCTACGTGGTGGCCTCTGGCACCTGCCTTGGCCTCCTGGACTGGGAGAAGGGGCAGGTGGAGTGGGCGGCCTGGCTGGACAGGGACAAGCCCCACAACAGGTTCAACGACGGGAAGGTGGACAACGCCGGGAGGTTTGTGGCAGGTGGGCTGCTGAAAGGACTGGCCCAGGCCACCTGCAGAGCCTCCCATTATGGTGGGTGCCAGCTGGGTGGGGACCTCAGGAGCCCTCCCCAGGCTGCTGGCAAGCGGCCCCCGGGGGCCATGCAGGTGCTGGGCAGCCCACAGGTTCCCTCCCGCTCCAAAGCCCATGGCTTCCATGTCATTCTTCCCAGATCCCTGCCCAGAGAGGACCCTGGGAGGGTCGAAGCTGCCAGGGTGGGGCAGTGGCCAGGGCCACTGGCCAGAGGCCATTCACGTGCGGCTGAGGGCCCTGCACCTCTGCCTGAGCAGGACTCTTCCCAGTGGAACATCCCTGGGGTCCCCCCTTTGCCCAGCACAGAGGCTCACTCACAGATGCCGCCTGAGGGCCATCCTGCCTGCTGTCCCCCGACTGAGGGTGACCACAGCTCTCTGCACAGCGGGTCTGTGTGGGGTGGGCAGGACAGGGTAGGGTGCTGACCACTGACCTTCCACTCTCTCCAGGCACCATGCCAGAGGCGTCCGCCCCAGGAGTGTGGGAGCCGGGGCAGGGCTCCCTGTACACACTCTATGCTGACCGCTCCGTGGTCAGACAGCTGGACCAGCTGGGCATCCCCAAGGGGCTGGACTGGTCCCTGGACCATCACACTCTCTACCACATGGACGGCCTGGACTACTCTGTGCGGGCCTATGACTACGACGTGCAGACAGGAGGCCTGGGTAGGGGCCACCGTTGCTAGCCCCCCACGCCCTCCCCAGAGGAAGGCCTCCGTGGCCAGCCCCCACACCCTCCCTGGATGGGGCCACCGTGACCAGCCCCCCCCCACACCCTCCCTGGGGTAGGAGCCTCCGTGGTCAGCCCTCACACCCTCTATGGGTGGGGCCACCATGGCCAGCCCCCATGCCCTACCTGGGCGGGGCCTCCCTGGCCAGCCCAGCACGCCCTCCCTCAGGTATGGGCCTCTGTGGCCAGCCCCCCATACCCTCACTGGGGTAGGAGCCTCCATGGCCAGCTCCCCACATCCTCCCTGAAGTACGGGCCTCCATGGCCAGCCCCATAAGCCCTCACTGGGAGGGACCAACCATGGCCAGCCCCCCATGCCCTTCTCGGGAAGGGCCTTTTATGGCCAGCCCCCCACACCCTCCTGAGTCCCCTCCTGGGGTCCCAGATGCACCACAGGGTCTGTCACTCTCTCACGTTGTTGAGGCCACACTATGTCACCCCCTGGTCTGGGCAGTGAGGGGCCACGCGCCTCTGTCTGTCCTGCCGCAGCAAACCCACGACTGGTGTGCCAGCTGGAGCCAGAGCAAGGCATGCCAGATGGGCTGTTCATGGACACCACGGGGACACTCTGGGTGGCCTGCATTGATGGAGGCAGGGTGATCCGCATGGACGCGGAGACAGGTGTGTGCACAGGGCAGTCGGTCAAGGAGGGGCCATGGGGTGCTCTGTGCCACGGTGTTCAGGGTCCAGGAGTGGGACCACTTGCTTGTCCAGCTACAGGGGGACCTGTGCAGATGGGCAGTGCAGGGAACACAGGGGCTGATGTAGAAAATGACCACAAACCAGCGGTTGAAAACTACAAGACCTTGTCCTCTCCCACCCTGGAGGGCGGAGGCTGGACCAGGGTCACAGGCTGAGCTCCTTGCACAGGCTCCAGGGGGCTCCTCCTGCCTCTCCAGCTCCTGGGCTCCAGGTGGCCCTGGGCTGGTGGCCCCTCCCTGCAGTCTCTGCCTCCGTCTCCACGGGGCTCCTCCTCTGGGTCTGTGTCCCCTCCTCTGTCTCTTGGGAGGACACGGCCATTGCATGAGGGCCACCTGACCCAGGAGGAGCCCATCTCAGACCCTTCACTAACGACCTCTGCAGAGACCTGTTCCCACACCAGGTCCCACTCACAGGTTCTGGGGTGCAAATGTGGACAGGACCCACCTCTTACCATGGTGTCCAGTTCCCTCCATGAGCTCCAGAGAGGCTCCTCCTGCCTCTCCAGCTCCTGGGCTCCAGGTGGCCCCTCACTCCAGTCTCTGCCTCTGTCTCCACGGGGCTCCTCCTCTGGGTCTGTGTCCCCTCCTCTGTCTCTTGGGAGGACATGGCCATTGCATGAGGGCCCCCTGACCCAGGAGGAGCCCATGTCAGGACCCTTCACTAACGACCTCTGCAGAGACCCTGTTCCCACACCAGGTCCCACTCA
Source organism: Callospermophilus lateralis (assembly GCF_048772815.1). NCBI lineage: Eukaryota > Metazoa > Chordata > Mammalia > Rodentia > Sciuridae > Callospermophilus > Callospermophilus lateralis. The sequence goes on from NC_135310.1 coordinate 158,346, forward strand.
CAGGTTCTGGGGTGCAAATGTGGACAGGACCAACCTCTTACAATGTGTCCAGCTCCCTCCAGGAGACTGGCTTCTCCAGCTCCTGGGCTCCAGGTCGCCCTGCTGACCCCTGCAGTCCATGAGGAAGGGCAGACTTGGGGATCAAGTGCTGCAGGTGCCAGGGAGAACCAGCCGGCCCAGGGCCCCACTGGGGAGTGGGCACAGTCAGGCCACCTGGGGTCCAGCAGCAGATGGGTGGCTGGGCTTCAGGGATGTACCTGAGCTTTACTCACAGGGACGCGGCTGTGCACCCCGGAGATGCCAGTGTCCAGGGTGACGTCCTGCTGTTTCGGGGGGGCTGACTACTCCGACCTGTACGTGACCTCTGCAGCGGACAGCCTGAGTCCAGAGCAGCTGTTGCGGGAGCCGCAGGCAGGACACGTCTTCAAGGTCAGTGGGGTGTCCCTGTCAGGGTCAGCTTGGCTCCCGGCCATGGCTGCTCAGCCAGGTGTAACGCATCTTGACCTAGGGGACTGGAGCGGGCTTGGCAGCATCCATGGGGACATCTGTCCACCTGGAAAACAGCCCTCCCAAGGCCCCATGTGCCCTGCTGTACACAGAGACGTTTACGGGAGGTTTAGGAAGCTGGTGTGGCTGGCACTGCCGTGGCTGGTGCTGCCGGGAGGCTCAGCTGTGCCCAGGGACTCACCTCCACCCTCTCCTCCTGCAGGTCCTGGGCCTGGGGGTGAGAGGCCTTGCATCCTGCCACTTCTCTGGCTGAGGAACCACACCGTCCAATGCAGCTTGAGCCAGGCCTCCGTCCCTGGGGTCAGGCCAGGCTCGGCTCTGGCAGGGCACTCCCTGCCTGACCGCTCTTCACAGCTGATAATAAATGTGGCCACCTCAAAATCATCTGTGCAGCTGCTGCCCTGGGATGTGGTCCCCCCCAGGACTGCCCCATGCTATGTCCAGTGTCACCCAGCTTCAGCTTGTAATGCCCCTGTGTGTTCCCCACAGGTCACCTGCATTCCCCAGAACATGTGGCCACACTGGTGTCTCTGAGGTTGGCCTCTCTGCCTCCACTTGGTGCTGGGTCACTGAGAGCTGGAACCTGAGCATGGGCTGTAGCTGTGCTGGACGTGCACAAGTCCATCAGCCAGGGATCGAGCTGGACATCAGTTGCCTTCACAGCACTGGGCACCCAGCGCCTCTACTTCCAAACAGCCCATTTAACCCTGGAAGGCACCTGCACTCCAGCAGTACCCAGTCCCCTGCCCAGCCCCATCACCTGCCCACTGCCTGTATCTCGATGGCCTGATGTGGATAGGTCCTGCCCATGGAATCCACATTATGTGACCCTCTGTGTCAGCTTCTCTCACCGAGCCCCAGGTCTCAAGGTCCGTCCCACTTGTAGCATGTGTCAGAGCTGAAGTCCTTTTCAGGACTGAGTAATATTCCATCGTGTGAATGGACTCGTCCTGTTCCCCATTCCTCCTCAGTGGACAACTGGGTCACTTCTCCTTTCTGACCCTTGTGCATGGTGCTGCTGTGAATGTTCACACACAAGTTTTCATTCCAGCGTCTGTTTCTGGGTCTTCAGGGACATACCTAGGCTGGAGGTAATGTGGAATGTGAACTCCCTGCATAACCCCTAGAGGCCCCTGCGGACTGTCCCTGCACAGGGGCTCCACGCTGCCCTCCCACATACACATGCTAAGAGTGACGTAGAACGTTGAGTCCCCGACTCCAGAGGGCTCAGCACAGAGCTCCTGGAGGTCCCCACACAGGTGGCCTGCAGCTGCACACGGCTCTGCTTGCCAGCTGCTGGGAGTCTCTGTCCTGGGGTCCCCGTGGTCATGGTGGCAGAGTGCAGCTTGTGCTGTGGGCAGGGGCAGGCAGTGCTGTGAACAGGAAGGCCGTCCTGGGGCTCAAGCCTCCATCCTGGGAGTGAGGCCTGTGTGGAGTTGGTCCTGGCCTAGTGGTCAGTCCTGGAGAGGGGCAGCTGGCCTGGGAAGAGGGAGAGACCTGGTCTCAGGTGCAGCCCCTGATACAGGGTGCTGAGGGGCCAGGCGGGGACCTTAGGGAGGCCAAGCAAGGCCCAGGAAGTGGGCATCCTCCTGACGACCACCACTGTCCGCTCAGGGGCTGGGAGTCCAGGAGGCAACTGTGTGGGAGACCAACTTTGACGTGACTGAGTCACACTCCCCCGCTGGGTGCTGAGGCACTCAGTCACAGAAATGTGGCAGAGCTTTCCCCACCTTCTTGGGTATGAGGGTCGGTGTCTGGGGCATGGATTTGTCTTGCTACAGCCCATGGGTGGACCTACGCTCACCTGTTCCTTTGTGATATAACCCTTGCCCTGTTTAGGGTAGAATCTTCCATGGAAGTGCCTTGTGGGTCCCCTTCTCTTACTGTGTCCTTGGGTGTGGCCTACCCAGGTGTCAGTCAACCTGCTGACAGTGGACATCATGAAGATAGACTCAGCCCCCTGAAACCTGACCCCTTGCCTCATTTGAATAGCTTCTCCTCAATAAAAGGGGTCAGTGCATGCTCTCTCTCTCTCTTCCTGAGGACCCTTAAGGTCAGAGGAGCCGTCACAACGACCCCAAAGAAAAAGTTATTTGTATCTCTTGTGTGGTCATTTTGCACAGCCCAGTCAGCCCAGTTTACCTGGAGTGGCCCCTGAGCCTTTTAGTTGCAAGAAGAGAAACCTGGCACATGATTTTGGAAATTCAAATGGAAATGAAACCCATTAAACACTATTTGTCAAAAAGTGGTGATTTAACAAGCTTTGAAAACTATATTCAGTGAAATGAAAGTATATGCAAACCAAAATTTCCACAAAAATTGACTCATAATCATCCATAACTAAAATTTGAAAAAAAAATTAAAGAGAAACAGAAGAAAATCCATGTAATCTTAGTGATACTGTGTGTTTGTTGTGTGTGTGTGTGTGTGTTCTGGAACTGGGGACCAAATGCAGGGCAGCACACATGGTGGACAACCTCAGCTACATACAACCTCAGCTACAATACTCAGCTACATCCCTAGCCCTTGGTGATGAGTTTTAACACACAATACTAAAAGTAAATTGGCAGAAGAAAATATTGATAGCATGGACTTTATAAAATCAAATTTTTACCAAGTGTGGTGTTGCATGCCAAGAATCCTAATTACGCAAAAGGATGAGGCAGGGGGGCTGGGGATGTGGCTCAAGTGGTAACACACTCACCTGGCATGCGTGCGGCCCAGGTTCAACACCACATACAAAGATGTTGTGTCCGACGAAAACTAAAAAAAATCAATATTAAAAAATTCTCTCTCTCTCTCTCTCTCTCTCTCTCTCTCTCTCTCTCTCTCTCTCTCTTTAAAAAAAAAGGCTGAGGCAGGGAGATTGCAAATTCAAGGCCAGCCTGGGAGATTTTTAAAGGGATGGGGTATAGCTCAGTGGTAGAGCACCTGCCTGGCATGTGAGGCCCTGGGTTCAATCCCCAGCATCACATGAAAAAACTAAATTGTATACTCTGTGAAAGACAGAACAAAAAGAAAAGCTATAGACTGAGATAAATTATTTACAACATGCAATTCTCTTGTGCAGAAACCTCTTGTGAAGAAGCATACCACATAACTAAGGCAGACAAGGCCATCGAGGAGGTGCAGCTAACTCCCTGTTCCTTAAGTGTGGGCCCTCTATAATGACTTCCTCCAGAAACACAATAGGGACATGCAGAAACAGTAACTCCACAGTCAGAAACTTGAAAGGCACTCCCCAGCCAGCTGAGCACACTCAGTACTAAAGTGACATTCACCTTGAGGACTTGAGATGGCAGAGCAGCTCTCCACCTCTGTGACCTGCTTGCCCCAGACCCACAGCCCCAGGATAAATATGAGAAAAACATGGAAACTTGAAAGGCACTCCCCAGCCAGCTGAGCACACTCAGTACTAAGGTGACATTCACCTTGAGGGCTTGAGATGACAGAGCAGCTCTCCACCTCTGTGACTGCTTCCCCCAGACCATGGCCCAAGTCTAGATGTGAGGAAAAACAAGTAAACCCCAAAGTAGAACAATCTACAAATACCTGACAGGTCCTCCCCATGTGCCGAGGTCACTGGAACAAGGAAGTTCAGAGAAACTGTCACCCCAAGAGGAGTCTACAGAGACATGTTGACTAGATGTCATTTGGGGTCCTGGATGGGGTCCTGGAACAGGAAGAGGCAGAACTGAGAATCCAGAGGAAATACAACTTCAGTTATTTATAGCATACTAGTGTTGATTCTTCATGACAAATGGTCTAAGATGTTAATACATCTGAGATAGTGCACCTAAGTCATCACAAGGGCAAAGTCAGGTTGAGGCTTCCTTTGAAATTTCTGTATAAAGATAAAGATACTCAAATAAAACTTTAAACATGACTACATTTCCAGGCTGGGTTGTGGCTCCATGGTAGAGAGCTCACCTAGCATGCACAAGGCACAAGGACATGCCAGTCACATGCCTGTCATCCCAGTTACTTGGGAGGCTAAGGCAAGAGGATCATACATTTGAGGCTCACCTGGGCAATACAGCAAGACCATGTCTCAAAATTAAATTTTAAAAAGGGCTAGGGATATATGTAGCTACGTGCTTGCCAAGCACATACAAGGCCCTGAGGTCAACACCCAGTGTGAACAAAAACTCTCCAGGCCACACAACTGATCACAGACAACCATTGCAGGAATAGAACAGGGAAGAAGCCATTATATCAACCTCCCAAAAATAATTAAAGTAAACCTGCACTTTGTTCAGCTCACAATGCTAACATATCTAACCTCTGCTTCTACTAATTTAAATATGATAATATTTTAAATATGATAGCTTTTTAAATATGATAAAAAGTGTATGTACTTTTCTAATAAACCCAGCAGATGTGCAATATACTCAACTCTGCTGTAAAAGCCAACTTATAAGCACATAGGGGCACAATCATTAGGATAAAATGTAATTATGGCACTTCACATGAAATAACTCTTAGTGTTAATAAACATATAACCTCAAAAGAAGAAATTCAAATTTCTGAACTCAAAACATAATGGTATATTTTCAATGATACTTCAAACAGATACAAAACACAAACAGAGTTCTCCAACAAGAATTCCTGGCAATATACAAAGCATCATGCTCATCAGAAGACCCAATCCCTTGCTTGCAATGAATAAGAAAACAACTTTTTATAAATGTAAAACTTTAGGGCCTGAGGATGTTGCTCAGTGGTAGAGCACTTGCCTAGCATATGTGAGGCACTGGCTTCGATTCTCAGGACCACATAAAAATAAACAAATGTAGAACTTTAATAAGACATAGGGATATGCTTTCTAAATTGAAAAATAGAAAAGAAAATGTTTGTTTAAAAATTTATTTTTAGTAAAAAATATTTCTTAATTACACAACTCAGCTATTGACTTGTCTCTTCCACATTGTAATGACTTGGATCCTAAGGAAACTTCATCTACAGTGGTTTTAAAAATCATGCAGTGGATGGGCTGGGGATGTGGCTCAAGCGGTAGCGCGCTCGCCTGGCATGCATGCGGCCCGGGTTCGATCCTCAGCACCACATACAAACAAAGATGTTGTGTCCGCCGAAAACTAAAAAATAAATATTAAAAAATTCTCTCTTAAAAAAAAAAAATTATGCAGGGGACTGGGGTTGCGGCCCAGTGATAGAGCACTCACCTAGCATGTGCAAGGCCCTGGGTTCAATCCTCAGCACCACATATAAATAAAATAAAATAAAGGTACTGTGTACAACTAAAAAATAAATATTAAAAAAAGGATCAGGTGGGGTTGTGGCTCAGCGATAGAGTGCTTCCTTAGCATGTGCGAGGCCCTGAGTTAGATCCTCAAAAGCACATAAAAATAAATAAAGGTTAAAAAAAAAAGAATCATGCAATATAATAGTTGACATTGAAATTTTTTCTTAGAAAAATTTCATCTACATCTGGAAGAGATATTGTGAGATATATATGTGTGTGTGTGTGTGTGTGTGTGTGTGTGTGTGTGTGTGTGTAAATACATAATGTTTTTGAACATATCTCTGGATACCTCTGATGCTTGAGTTCTAGCAAATGACATTGTGTGTGTGTGTGTGTGTGTGTGTGTGTGTGTGTGTGTAAAAATATATGTGTGTGTGTATGGTGCTGGGATGGAACCCAAGGCCTCTCACTTGCTAGGCAAGTGCTCTGTCACTGAGCTGCATACCTACTATGCAAAGACATCTCAATAAGCAGAAAATAATTAAAATCATTAAAGATTATCATGAGAATTTTCAAACAAGACAAGTTTCTCAATGGAAAACCAAGAAAGCAAAAAGCATATTTTAAAAATATTGCTGAGGGAAAACAGCAGAAGTTCACAGGATTAAGAATTCTGTAGAAAATTAAAAAGAACTGAAAACCTGGTGGACATGGGGCATTTCCTAGGAAATACAGACATTGCAAAACAACTAAATTAAGAAAACTCAATCGATCCATTAGCATAGCAAAGTTGGAACTGCTGCTGGGAGATCTCCCACTGGAAAAGACCCTGGGATCATTAGGTCTCACAGCTAAGTGTTACCTGACCTTTCACAAATTCTGATTTTATTTCAAATGTTTATGATCTAGATAAAAAAAAAAAAAAAGGTGACTTTCCTAAATTCAGTTCATGTTCCATCAAAGCCTGATATAGTCAAGATATTTCATCCATGTGGAACGTCAATGTTTATTCAACAGGCTATTTTGTGCACCACTGCAAATGTACTGTCAATTAGTGCCCTGAGCTGTGGCTGAGAGAGGCAGGGCCTGGAAACAGGGTAGGGTCTGGAGGAGGGCCACAGTCTGGACAGGGCAGGGATCTGGAGAAGAGATGTGGGGGCCTTGGGGGAGGGGTCTAGACAGAGTCTATGGAGGATGTGGTCTGGGGGATGGGGTGGGGTCAGGAGAAGAAAGGCAGGCCTGGAAGAGGGGCCTGGAGGAGGGTCAGAGCCAACAGGAGGAACAACAGATGGTGAGGAATACTGGCCTTGGTGGTCACTCACTCAGAGCCCCTAGTTCTCTAGCCTTCCATCCCAACAACCCACCTCAGGGAAACTGACCTGAGCTGGGTGGAGGCAGCAACAGTCTGCCTCACCCACCACCCTCCACAGTAGGCCCCAGCAGCTTCACTGAATCCTGGGCAGAAGTCCCTGGCCACTATGCAACGAACCACTATGCAACCAACCACGAGTGCAACCAACCACTATGGACAGCAGTACAGAGATTCCTCAAGAAACTAGAAATAAGCCATCACATGATCTAGCTCTTCCTCCCACCCTTTTTTTTTTGGGGGGGGGGGGGATATTTACCTGAAAGTACAAAAATCAGCATGCTATAGGAATACAGCCATATCAATGTTTAAGCCAGCACAATTCTCAGTAGCCAAGCTATGAAACCTTCCCAGGTGTCTGTCAACAGATGAGCAGATAAAGAAAGCATGGCATATACACACATCAGAGTTTTACTCAGCCATAAAGGAGAATGAAATTACTGCATCTGCTGGTAAATGAATGGAACTGGAGAACATCATGCTAACTGAAATAAGCCAGACTCCGAAAGCCAAGGGTCAAATGTTTTATCTTATACACAAAAACTAGAGGTAAATAAGGAAATATAAAATGGGGAGATCCCATAAAGATACAAAGGAGGTCAGTGGAATAGAATGGGGTGTAGGGGAGAGAGGAGGGATGGGAAAAGGGAGGAACTGCAGAATGAAACTGACCAAACGATCTAAGTACATATTCGACCACACCACAGTGAATCCCCCCTCCATGTCTGTCTATAAACCACCAGTTTAACAAAACAATAAATAAATAGAAGGAAGACCACTAGAGAAAGGGGAGCAGGAGGACGGAGGTGGAGGGAACATGGAAATACTGGGGTGAAACTGAACAAATTATACTCCATGCATGTCCGCATACATCAAAATGGACCCCACTATTATGGATAAGTAAAATACACCAGGGCTGGGGCTGTGGCTCCGTGGTACAGCACTCACCTAGCACACATGATGCCCTGGGTTTGATCCTCAGCACCACATAAAAATAAATAAATAAAGGTATTGTGTCCAACTACAACTAAAAATAATATTTAAAAAAATTTTCAAAAGAGGGAAGATGCACATATACTGACAATTAAACTGGAATTCTCTCAACCAAAGAAAAATGTGGTTTATGAGTTTAGTTTCGTGAGTTTAGTTCCATGAAATGTGGTTCATGAGTTTAGTACATGGAATAAACTTTCTTAATATTTTTAGATGTAGATCAAACAAACACCTGTATCTTATTTATTTATATGTGGTGCTGAGGATCAAACCCAGGGCATCACACATGCTAGGCAATCACTCTACCAGGAAGCTTCAGTCCCAGCACTGAAATACATTTTTAATAAAAGAATTTGTTACAAATAACATACTAAACTGAAATAAAGTAGTAGGCTGGTAACACATGTGCTTTTCCATATTTCCGTGTTCTTTTCTACTACTTTGACACCATTAAAACAATAAGGAGGGCTGGGGTTGTGGTTCAGTGGCAGAGCACTTGCCAGGATGTGCGAAGCACTGGGTTTGATTCTCAGTATCAATAAATAAAACACAATCATGGACAACTAAAATAATATTTGAAAAAATAAGCAATAAGGAACACAAGTAATGGAGTCTCTCCTGGGCTTAGAACCCTCGTGCATCATTCCTCCTTCATCCCACCCAGGATCTCCAGGAAAAACCTGGGGTAACTGTAGGAAGATGATGAGGGGCTGGGGCTCCGGGGTAGAGCAGTCACCGAGCACGTGCAAGGCTCTGGGTTCAATCCTCAGCACCACATAAAAATAAATAAATTAAATAAAGGTATTAGGTCCAACTACAACTAAATTTTATTTTAAATTATGGCAATATATACCTAATGTAAATTATTTTTAAACAGACGATGAGGGTCACAACCTAGACCTAGCCTGAATGAAATAGTGAAGGAGCAGGGCGCACAGCCAGGCTCTCCTCAGCTCAGTCCCAAGGTGGGGCTCTCTCCTCACCAACACCACATTTCCCACACCTACTGCGGGTCATTCCAGAAGCTTCTAGTGCAATTCCCTCAGGCAACTCAGAACAAGAGAGCTCCAGGCATCCCTAGATACATGACCGACAGTGTCCCCGAGCCAGGCATCCACCGGAGGTAGCTCTGAGGAGAAGGGAGCTCTGGGCATCCCTACAGACATGACGCACAGTGTCCCCAAGCCAGGCATCCACCTGAGGTAGCTCTGAGGAGAAGGGAGCTCCATGCATCCATAGAGACATGACCCACAGTGTCCCCAAGCCAGGCATCACCCTCAGGCAGTTCTGAAAATAAGGGAGCTCCAGGGGTCCCTAGAGACATGACAATAGACCCAGCCTGATTCCCTCTTAAAATTGGGAACTATCTTGCCACAAAGCCATGAAAAGCTAATTTTGGTTTCACTGTAAATTACTGCAGATTCTGAACCTGCTTGGAATGCCTGCCCGGGGCCTTGGACTCCCCCTGCCTGGCCATCTGACCAGACAGCAGCCCACTCTGAAACTGCAGTGACGCCCCATAAACCCTGGCCTTCCCTGGCCAGACAACGCCGCTCTCTGAGGCTCTAATGACCTTCATAAATTCTGATGTCGGGGCCAGCAAAAATGTAAACCAGCCTTAGTGCTCTGCTGTCCAAGTGTTGCTAGCTGTAACCCCCTTTGTGGAACTTCCTGGGTATGGAGCTGCGCTGCGAGGGAGCTGGGGCTGTCTTTTCCCGTAGTTTTGGGTGGGAGAAGCAGCCCGGATGGTGGAAATAATCAGCTTGATTTCATTTGATTTTAATTGGAGTCACTGGTCTTTTCTTTGCGTCCTGGTCTGACAGTGACCCACAGTGACCCCGAGCCAGGTGGCTCCCTGAGGCAGCTCTGAGGAGAAGGGAGCTATGGGGGTCCCTAGAGACAAGACCTCCAGTGTCCCCAAGTCCAGTGTCCACCTGAGGTAGCTCTGAGGAGAAGGGAGCTACGGGGGTCCCTAGAGACATGACCCACACTGTCCCTGACCCAGGTGGCTCCCTGAGGTAGCTCTGAGGAGAAGGGAGCTACGGGGGTCCCTAGAGACATGACCCACAGTGTCCCCAAGCCCAGTGGCTCCCTGAGGCAGCTCTGAGGAGAAGGGAACTATGGGTGACCCTAGGACCGACAGTGCCCCCCAAACCAGGCGCCCACCTGAGGCAGCTCTGAGAAGGGAGCTCCAGGTGTCCCTAGAGACATGACCCCCAGTGTCCCCGAGCCAGGCATCCACCTGAGGTAGCTGTGAGGAAAAGGGCGCTCGGGCCCTCCCTGAAGGGCGACCCACAGTTTCCAGAAGCCAGGCTCTGCCGAGTGGGCCCTGAGGAGAAAGCTCACCTCTCACCCTGAAGGAGGAGGACTGGCATCAAAGATGGCAGCGAGGCCCCTCCCCTGATGACCACGCCCCCCGATGGCCAAGTGCCCGGATAGCCACGTGCCCCATGGCCACGCCCCTAATGGCCACCCCTGATGGCCACGCCCCGCAGGACCCTGCTCATGCTCAGAGGTGGTGCCCACCCCTAGTTCCTGGTAAACCTCAGCCCTTTCTCCACTCTCAGCTGTTACTGGATAGAACCTGTCCCCACTGCTGTCACAAGGTCTGGCAGAGTTGGCTGTGTCACCATGGAGTGGAATCTCAGGAGAGGAGAAAAAGGAGCCAGAAGCCCACCTCCCCTTCACCAGAAAGCAGGGAGCGGAAACTCCAAACCCCAGCCCTTGTGCTGCAGCTAAAGAAAATTTAAAGTCAGACACCAAAAGCCATGCAGGAGAGGGTTCTGAGAAGTGACAGTGAGGTGGAAATAGACTAAGAGAAAAGTGAGGCTTCAGCAAAAGCAATCTCAAGGGGGAGAGTGGGCATCTCCAGGCAGGGAATAAAAGGAGACAAGGCTGTCCCCAAACTTCACTACTGTTGATGTTTTCAGGAGAACTGGGGACCACCTCTGTACTCTGCCCATCAGGTGGTCAACTCCTCCTTCACGTTGGGCAGTGGAGTTGTTGACCTTAGCTGGTCCTCTCCAGAACTGTCATGGTGACCATCCTATTAGGGGGCTTCATCTACAAGTCAATCCGTGTTGATGTGGGCGCTGGGGTCAATTGCTGCTCAGAAGTTACCTTAGTGTGACTGTGCTACTAAAGGGATCTCCTGTAGTGGCACCCCCTCCTCCACAGAAAATCTTAACTTAGTTTCCCCAGAAATCTTCACCATAATTGATTTGAGGACTCTCAGCAAAAGAGTCTCTGTCTACAAGATCAATGTAGGTAAACTTCCTATTTTCCTGTTTCTCTATTTCACTTGGCCACTGCCCTGGAAGAAATCATCACTCCAGGTGCTCAACCCCCCATTACTAGTTTACCACAGACATTTATCCAGTATAGCAGTTTGTAGAAGTGTGGGGAGCCACTCTGAATGACCTACACCTTCCAGTCCTGAAGCAAGAGGCTCTGACGGGTCATTTCAATCAATTCATGGTGACTTGGGCATTGTCCCAGCTCAGAAAGTCAAGGCATGTCTTCAGATGTAGGTGTCACCCCTGAGGTTGAGCTACACTCACCTGTTCCTCCATAATCCTACCCCTTGCCCCGTTTGGGATAGAATGGTCCATGGAAACTCCCTTTGTGTGTCCCCTGCTCTTGCTCTGCCTTTGGGTGTGGCCTTCCTAGATGTCAGTCAACCTGCTGACACAGACAACAGAAAGCTAGACTCAGCCCCCTGAAACCTGACCCCTTGCCTCATTTGAATGGCTTCTCCTCAATAAAAGTGTTCAGCATGTGTGTGTGTGTGTGTGTGTGTGTGTGTGTGTGTGTGTGTGTCTGTGTCTGTGTGTGTCTGTGTGTTCTCTCTCTCTCTCTCTGAAGACCCTTAAGGTTAGAGGAGCCATCACCATAGGACCCAAAGGAAAAGGTATTTTTCTGTCTCTATGTGATTATTTCACACAGCCCAGTTCACCTGGAGTGACCCTGGGTGTTTTAGTCATGAGAAAGGTGACAATTTGTGGCCCATACAGACCTTGCCACAGAGGACCATGGGGCTGTGTGCCACGTGCTGGTCCAGGTGCCCTGGAGGACCCTGGCAGTGTCACCTGCTGTTCTGCCCACACAGACCTTGCCACAGAGGACCATGGGGCTGTGTGCCACGTGCTGGTCCAGGCACCCTGGAGGGCCCTGGCAGTGTCACCTGCTGTTCTGTCCACCTAGACCTTGCCACAGAGGACAATAGGGCTGTTTGCCCCATGCTGTTCAGGCACCTGGAGGGCCCTGGCAGTGTCACCTGGTGTTCTGCCCACACACCCTAGCCACAGAGGACCTGAGAGCTGTATGCCACATGCTGTCCAGGCACCTGGAGGACCCTGGCAGTGTCACTGGTGTTCTGCCCACATACCCTAGCCACAGAGGACCTGAGAGCTGTGTGCCACATGCTGGCACCTGGAGGACCCTGGCAGTGTAGTCAGGTGTTTTGGCCATGCAGGCCTCACCCCAGAAGCCTACAGAGGCTGCAGGTACCACATACTCCAGGATTCTGGCCAGTGCAGTCCAGCATTCTACAATGTGGCCCTCATTGCGAAGTTTCTGTGAGGTGCTACATGGGGGCCCCTAGGATTCTGGGAAGTGTATTTGGCCCATGCAGCCCTCACCATAGAGGCTCCTGGGAGCTGCTGGGAGCCATCAGCCAAGTAGGTATGACAATTTCCTTGCCAGCATACCCCCATGTTTCTTTAGTGGAAGGACTCATGGAAATAGGACATTTTGCAGCGACATTGCATGTAAGGTGACCTTGCTCAAGGACCAGGGCGGATCCGTGTTTAGGGTGTTCTCGGTTTAGGATAATCCGAGTTTAGGGCATTCCCCGTTTAGAATAGGGCATATCCTGCTGCCTGAGTTCCCCTTGAGTTCTCACGGGATTCAGAATATATTTGGGAGACAGAAGCCCAGTGGAGTGTGGATTTGGGCAGAGAACGTGGATTTCCCCAGAACGTGTTTGTAGAGGCCGGTGTGAGTTCGGGAATAAAGAGTGGCTGTTTGAATCTACAAAGCTGTGAGTGGCTCGTGATTTGTGCCCAGCCAGAGACTGCGGCAGGGAGCTGCAGGCCCCCAAGCATCAGGGACCTTGTAGTGTGGAGCTCTGTTGGTGCAGCCCACATTATAGTGGCACCTTAGAACTCTGAGCCCCAGGAATTCTGGGCATTGTAGTCCGTACTACTCAGGCACCCCTGACCTCAGAGGTCTGTGGGCCATTGATTATTCTGGGTAATGCAGTCCATGCTATCTACGTGGACCTCACCATCAAGGCTCCTAAGATCTGCCTGGACACCCCCGATGCTTTTCCCTGAAGCCCTCGACAGGAAGGTGTCTGGGCACTCCAGGGCTCAGGGATTCTGGGCAGTGTAGTCTGGCCTTCTGCACAGCCCACACTGTGAAGGCCTCTGGGACTTGCAGGCTGCACACTCACCAGGACAACACCTCCCCCAAGGATTCCAGGTAGTACAGTTAACTTCTCTGTCCTCTCCTTCTCCCCACAGAGGACCCTAAGAGCTACAGCCCTTGAGGGTAGTGAGTCATATAGTTCTGCCCACTCACATCAGAGGGTTCTGGGAGCTAAATTCCCCCTTAGGGTTGTGGGTCCTTCAGTCCCAGGGCTGGCTCAGTCACCAAAGAGGGTTCTGGGAGCTGTAGTCCTGAGGATTGTGGGTAATGTAGTGCAGCTCAATTACTATAAAGGATCCTGGGACCTGCAGCCCCTGAGGATTGTGGGTAATGTAGTGCAGCTCAATTACTACAAAGGATCCTGGGAGCTGCAGCCCCTGAGGATTGTGGGTAATGTAGTACAGCTCAATTACTACAAAGGATCCTGGGAGCTGCAGCCCCTGAGGGTTCTGGGTAATGTAGTGCAGTGTTCATGCTCAATTACTACAAAGGATCCTGGGAGCTGCAGCCCTTGAGGGTTCTGGGTAAGGTAGAGTAGGTTTGGCCTGCACAGCCCTGCTGGGAGGACCACAGGAGCTGCAGACCCCATGCTTTCCCTGGTTCCCTAGAGATTCCAGGTAATGCTCTACCCACACAACCCTCACCACAGAAACTCTGGGAGTTACAGGGTTTGCAGGGATCCCCAGGGACTCCAAGCACTGAAGCCTGGTGTTCTGCCCTTGCAGCCCTGCCCCCAGAGGTTCCTAGGAACAGCAGGCATCCAAGGGTAATGGGTAGCACAGTTTGTCATTTTGTCAGTACAGCCATCACTCCAGAGGTCCCTGCTAGCTGCAGGTCCCCGAGGGTGATGGATACTGCCGTCTGTCATTTGACCTATGCTGCCCTCACTGCAGAGGGCTCTGGTGATGGCAGGCCCTGAAGGATTCTAGGTAGGACAGGCCATCATAACCTTCGCAGCTCTCACCCCAGAGTCTCCTGGGAGCTGCTGGCTGCATTCTCACAAACCACCCGGGGACTCTGGGCAGTGTAGTCCAGCATTCTGCTGCTCAGCACCCACCAAGGCCCCTGGAAGCTTTGGGCCATGTGCTTGCCCTGGTACACTGAGGATTCTGGGCAGCATATCCCAGCGACTGCCCACCCAGCCAAGAATCCTCCACAAAGGCCTCTGGGATCTGCAGGCCACACAGTTGACAGGAGCCCCCATTATTCAGGGTAGTAGTGGTCTGCCATGCAGTTCTCACCAGAGGCTCCTGGGAACTGTGGGCCCCAAGGATTCTAGGCACTGCTGTCCAGCATTCTGCCCACAGGCCTCTCAGTGTGAGGCCCCTAGGGGCTACTGGTCCTGGTACCCCAAGTATTATGGGTACTTCAGCCAAGAAACTGTGCACGCAGCCATCCCCACTGTGGGACTGGTCAGAGGGCCCACCCCACTGGGACAGACTCACCCAGCACACCCCAGCATCATCCAGTTTCTTCTAAAAAATTGTAGCCATGTAATGGAAAGAAGTCTTTAATACAGCCACAGTTGAAAATAATCGTAATTCTTTAATATCTAACACCCAACTGATACACAGATTTCTCCAGCTATTTCCAATAGACTTTAGACAATGACAGATGAGGTTCTAATGGGAGCATGCAGTGCACGGGATCGATACATCTCAAGTCCTCCTTTACTTGTGGTTGATTCACACTGTAGATCTTCAAGTCTGTGTCTTGCTTCTTCATTTGGTTTCATCTCAGAGTGCCTGGGATGGAGCACTCCACCCCTGATCTATAACCCCACCACAAGGTCCTTCTTGTAACCGACACAAATGCAATATTTACACTTAACATAACTTTGAATTTTAACACATCAACTTCTCATTATTTCTCAAGTACTTAAACCTATAAGAAAAATAAGTCATTAAAACATGAATAAGAGCAAGCAATGAGGTCCCCTCAGGCCCCAGTGGGACTCCAGGCACTGGGCCTCCCTGCACCATCTTGAGTGGCCATCTGTGTTTCTCCTGTGTCCTTGGATTTCTCCCCAAAATACACTCAGGCCACACAAAACACACTGAAGTGACATAATGACGAGCAGCCAAAGCCTCAGTGAGGAAAACTGTTGTAAAAGAAGTTCTGCTGAAATATTACTTGGGAAAGCAAAGGACATGGCAGAACTTCTTCCTCAGCCCACCAGGCAGTGCCCAGGAAGCTTCTTCCTCATGTTTTCCTCACTTGGACCTCGGTCATCCTGAATCCACAGTGGAGTCTCCATGGGTAGGTGCCAAGGAGAAGGAAGCCCTGGTCCTCATCACAGACATATCCCCCAGGCATCCCCAGGCCATGGTGTCTCTCCACAAGGGTCCCCAGGATAAGGAAGCCCTGGTCCCCACCTTAAGACAGAGCCCCCAGGCATCCCCAGGCCATGATGTCTCCCCAACAGGGTCCCCAGGGTAAGGAAGTTCTTGTCCTCTCCATAGGCAGAGTCACCAGGCATCCCGAGGTCATGAGTCTCCCCGGGAGCATTCCCAGGATAATGAACCTCTGCTCCTCACCTTAGGGTCCCAGATGTGGTATTTCCCACCTGGGTCCCCAAGAGAAGGAAAATTGCAGAGGACACAGAACACCACCCACCTAAAGCAGGTGGTGGGAGACAGTTGTTATGTGCACCCCCTGCTGGCCGTCATGGGCAGCGCAGGGTGCCGGAGGCTCACCATTCAGAGCTGCCTGCCTCTGTACACACCCAAGTGCCAGTAAACAGTGAAGCTCTGAAATTCATAGTTCTGATTATTTCTGGTCATAACTTCATAAATCAAAAAGAAAGAGGGATGGGGCTGTATCAGTGGCAAAGCTCTGGCCTAGCACATGTGAGGCACTGGGTTTGATCCTCAGCACTGCATTATATAAATAAGATAAATAAATAAATAAAGACATGCTGTCCACCTACAAGTACAAAAAAAAATTAAAAAAATAAAGCCCATCCTATGTCTTGGTCACAATGGATGGAGATAGAAAGCTGCAAAGTACATGGCCCCTAGGCAAAATTCCACCGATTTCCTATACAGTAGCAATCATGTAGAGGAAAGAGTGGAATGTGTAAACTGGAATAAGAGAATTTTAAATGTGTTAACATGTAAAATAGCGTCCCCCAAAATTGAAGTACCTGCTTTCAGAAAATCTTGAAACAGTAGAAAGAAATCAAATGCAATATAAATAAATGCAGAGATACTACTTGTTCAGGTCTCCATGTCGTTAAGATAAACCTCCTCTGCAGATTCAGTGACTCCAAGTGAAATTCCCAGAAAGCTGTTTCTGAACCTAGGATCCAGATGCACCTCAAGAAGGCACACATCTGGAGCCCAGAACCTGTCAAAATACTCCATAGACTTGCGTTTACAATGCGAAACTGCAAAACTCTAGAAGACATGCATGACCACACGTTTCATGGTGAGGCTTTAAATAAAGCCCCCAAAACAAATCCATGAAAGACAAAACTGATGATGTGAGTTGCATTAAATCACTCTGCAAAAACCCATATTAAGGAAATGAAAAGACAAGGAAAAGACTGGGTGAAACATCTGAAAAGCATGTGTCTAAAATAAACTTGTGTCCAGAACATACTAAGACACTCAGCAATAAGACAACCCAGTGGGTAAAATCTAAAGAGACAACTCACAAGAAAGTATGAGATGGCAAAGAAGCATAAACAGGATTCTTAGCATCACCTGTCATGAAGAAAGCACAAACTAAAATTCTGAGATACACTGCACACCTACTAAGCTGCTAAGGTCTTTCCTAAGTGCGGTATCCACCTTGAGGATGATGAGCAGCCACAGGCACTCTCATGCATTGTTGGTGGAACACTCAACAGCTCACTACTATCAAAAAGCTGGCCATTTTCCCCAAAGTTAGACATGGTGTCACCTCATGATCCAAGAATACAGATGACTGCCTCGAAAACACACCTAGGTAACAGCATGGAGTTATGTACAGCAGTTCTGTTCACAGTGTCCAGATACCTCAGAGGACGTCCCTGCCCATAGTGGGGGAGGGGGGTATTCAGAGAATGTCCCTGCCCAGAGGGCGGATGGGGCTGGGGGACTTCAAAGGACATCCCTGCCCTGAGGGTGGAGGGGATTGGGGGCCTCAGAGGACACACCTGACCCCACACATCACACTCTGCAGAAAGCAGACCACACCAATGCTCCAGTGGCACCACAGCCACCAGGCGGGGAAAGGGGATGGCTCCTGAAGGGCTCATGGGAGCTCACTAGCTCTGTGTCCCACACTGATCCCTTGACAGTGTGTTTGGTTGTTGGCCTTCTGTTTTGTCTGCTTATAAATCAAAAGCCCAACGCATGGACCCGTTCCCCCCTTGTCACTGAAGGCAGAACAGTGAGGACCCAGGAAACTCACATATCAGCTCAGGTCCCCACAGGAATCAACCCCTGGAGAAGCCCAGGCCTGGAACACCCATTCCTGGCTCTGGAGAGAACTCCAGGGTCTGAGGCAGAGTTGGGTCAGGAAGGGATGCCCTGGTCTCCCTCTGTCTGTGGCCAGGCTCCTCCTCGGCTTCTCCTGGCTCCTCTCCTGGTTTCCTCCAATCTGCAGCCTCAGAGGTGCAAGGCAGACAGGGATGGGGTGTGAGCACGTATGTAAAGGCACGCAAAGGTGCATGGGTGTGTCATGGGGATGTGTAACAGAGTTGGTGGGGAAGGCTGTGAGGGTGTTGTGTATGTGTGCACCTACACATGTCTATACTTGTATTTGTGTTTGTGTGTCCACTTGGGGTGCCAGTCAGGGAAGGAGTGCACCCCACTCCTCCGGACAAATCCTAGATCCTCACTTTCCTTCTATGGAATTTTTTTTTTCTAAAAATACCTTTTTCTTTTAAGAATATTAAGAAGTGATGCTGTATTTTTATTAACATTCACACACTGGGTCAAGGCCCAGCCTGGCTCAGGGAGGGCAGAGGGACCATCCAGGCCACCTGGATAGAGGTGTTGCTCCCTCTGTCACTGCACCCCTTCCTGTGCTGCTGGAGGGGCTGGAATCAGGGCTGTGCACCCCAGAGCAGAGAAGAACTAGAATGTGTGAGGTCTCCCTCAGAAGAACAAGCGGGTTGGAAGGGAGCAATGCCCGACACTCAGGGCATGGACTTTGCTGCCCACAGAGGAAGAGCACAGTCTCTGGTCTTGGATCTGATGCTCATCCCTGAGCTGAGAGCAGTGCTGTCACACAGAAATGTCCCCAGGCACATCAGTGAATGGCCTGAACTCAGAACAGGAGAACTGAGGGGCTCAAAACTGACCCAGTTCCTTTCCTGCCACATGCCCCTGACCTGCCCTGTGGTCTTTCAACTCAGCCCTCCAAATGCCTTGGCCACTTTCCTTGGTCCCTCCCCTAACCAAAGCCAAACTGCTCCAGGATGCCTCCTCAGCTTCAAATTCAGAACAGTCTCCTTCATGCTGAGGTGATTAGCAAGGTGCACTGGGAGGAGCAGACATCTTTAGCACAGGGAGAGCCAGTGGGTCCATTTCCAGGACCAACAAAACAGAGCACAGAAATAAGTGTGACTTAAAACACAAACCTGCGATCTCGCCATTCTGCAGGCCAGAATCCCCAAATGAGGGTGTCAGCAAGGCTATTCTCCCTCTGACAGCTGTTGGAGGGTCCTTCCTTGCCTCTTCAGCTTCTGGTGTCTGCTGACAATCTCTTGCCTTGCAGCATTAGGGAAATGATTACCCATTAAAGCAGAGGGTTTAATCAGGGCCCTATATGCTGCAGAAGGGTTGTCCTTGCTAAACCCACCAAACAGGATGCTTCTGGAGACAGCCAGGGTGGCCAGATGTCACCAGGGATGGCAGAGGATGAGGAGCCTGATCCGATACTGAGGAGGGGGTGTCCTTGCTAAACTGAGCAGGGTGCTCTCCCCGCACTGAATTTTACAAGGTGGGGCAGCAGCAAGCCCAGGAGAGGGTCCAGGGGTCTGCAGAAGTGTGGCAGTCTCCTCTTGTTCAAAAAGAGACACTCCTCTGTCCTCTGAACAATATAAATTCATGTCATCATTTGGTTGCCTTCTATTTATCAGGGACCAGCTGACTCATCTCTGGGACTTTGTAGTGGAGGATACTTGCTGGACGGGGCCAATAGCCAGGTATTTAATGAGAAGGAATTAATATTAAAATAAAGAAAACATGGGAAAAATATCACAAGTAAATTCTGTTCCTGGATTGTCTTTGATGGTGCTATGGTTTGAATTTTTGTCATCCAGAATTCATTTGATGTGAAGTGGGAGCAGTGAGGGGAACTCTGAGGACTGACTGGCCCTGAGCACTCGGTCCTCATGAGTGAATTTATCCATTCATAAATTAATGGATCAAGGGCTCAGTGGGTAGAGTGCTTGTTCACATGTACACGACCCTGGGTCCAATCTCCACCACCACAAACATTAATTACTTAGTTAATTAATTAATGGATTAATGAGTTGTCAAGGGAACAAATTTGCTACAAAAGCCAGCTGGTCCCTTCATGCAGTGCCTCAGGTTACTGCAGAGTCCCCGTCAGAAGAGGCCTTCAACAGATGCAGTCCCTGACCTGGGACTCTCTACACATCTTGAAATTAAAAATAGCCTTTTTCTTTTCCTTTAGGTGCTGGGGATTGAACCCAAGGCTTTGTGCATGTAAGACAAGCACTCTACCAACTGAGCTATATCCCCAGCACTAAAAATAGCTTTTTAATGAATGACTCAGCCTCAGTTGAGCAGATACAGCAACAGAAAACAGCCCAAGACAGATGGAAATATCAAGAGGGAAAGCAGACGGCTAAGGGACTAGAGGAAACTGGTGTGCTATATGTAGGCAACACAGGAATTACTGGAATTTGAATTTTAAAAAAATAGCACTCCTGAAATACTGAAGGGTTACTCTGACAACACATATACAAGTATGCATTCAGAGAACTTTGAACATGGTTGAAAGGAATGAAAAGAAACATAAATAAATGCAGTGATTTTTCTTGCTCAGGATCAGTTCAACCATTAATGTTAGCGAGATACTTCTTTCTAATTTGATCTTTAGATGCAGCAGAATCCCAATCACAGTACCACAGAAGATACCTACAAATGCTGAGCCTAGAAGATATGGCAAAGGAGTGATCAAAAATAGCTCAAAAGGGGGCTGAGATTGTGGCTCAGTGGCAGAGCACCTGCCTCGCACATGTGAAGCACTGGGTTGGACCCTCAGCACCACATAAAAATAAACAAACAAAATAAAGATCAAGACTCTGCACATCTGGTTACAAGCACTATCATAAAGCTTCAGTGATCCCAGAGTGTGGCAGTGGGAAAGGCATTGGAAATAGACAAAAGGAACAGAAGAATGAGCCCAAAAAAGACCCATGTAAAACCAGTCAAGTGTCCTCTCAAAGGGACAAAGGCCACTAGATGGAGAGAAAAAAATCTGTAACCACAAATGGCTGCAGAACAGTTGTGAAAATAAAAACGAACCACATGAAACCTGAACGCAATCTTTATGGCTTACCCAAAAAGCTACTCAAAATAATCCATAAAGTCAAATTTTCAAGTGCAAAATTGTAAAGTTTATAGAAAAAAATCTGCATAGCCTCGTGTCTTATACATAGGAGGAATCAGACCCAGGAAGAACACCCTGTGGAGACTGGAGCTCTGCTGCCAAAGCCAGGAAACTAGAGAGGTTGCAGGGAGACCACCCGGGGAATGCGGCCGGCACCTCAGCTCCAGAGCTCTGGACTTCAGAGTCTGAGGCCACAAGTGTCTGTGTGTCCAAGCTATCCAGTTTGTGGCACTTTGCTAGGCAGCCCTAGGAGAATGACACAGGGACATTCTGCTCCATCCTTTGCAGATACCTGTCTCCCCAAGCTCACCCCACATAGGGAGGGGACAGGAGCAGGGCACTTCACAGGCCCTCACCATTGCCAGGTGGTCACTTCCCACACTGACTGTCTGGGCACTCTGGCCTCAGCTTTCAACCTCCTGGGGCCAGTGGAGGATGAGGACAAGGAGCAGTAAGAGGTCAGCCTTCCTGGGACTGGACACTGAGCCTCCACCTTGCTGTTCCTGGGCCCCAGAAAGCACAGAACTAGACCAATCCCACCCCTTACATGTCCTTCAACCCCACCTCCCAGCTTGTAACAGCAAAGATGTCCCTTTTAATCTCAGGAGGCAAAGGAGAGGACATTCCACCTGGTCAAGGCATCTCACCTGTGTCCACTGGGCCCAAGATGGCCCTTTAAAGGGGTGAGGGAAGAACAGCCTGGGGGTCAAACAAGTCAGAAAGGGGAGAGGGGAATGGGGGGGGGGTTGGTTGTCAGGACGCTGAGGGTGGATATGTCTCCCCACAGAGGCCGAGTGCAGGCGCTGAAGAGGGACTTCCTGCCTCCACCCAGGGCCTCTGATAACTGCATAGGCACCCTTTCTCAGGAGGCCCAGTCTTAGCCAAGGGGCAGCTCCAGGGACTTAGTCCATTTTCCTAAAATGGTCATGATGCAGCTTGCTGAGTCAGGATTCTGACGTTCAGGACTAGCACACTGCCTGTTCAGCACAGGAGGAGCAAAAGGCCCTTCACAGCCCAGGCCTCCAACTGTGCCTCCCTTACAGGCATCTCCTTTGTGGGACACCAGCCCTGCTGGCCGCAGAAAAGGCTACAGGCCAACACAGGGATGGCTAGGGACCCTGTGTGTTTCCTGGGAGGGCTGAGGACGGGCACTCCCCATAGCAGCCAAAGGCAGAGCAGTCACTGCCTCTGCCCTCTAGAGTCTGGGGTGAGGGGGCTTCCGCCCTCTTCCTGGGCAAAGGGCAGCTGAATTTTTCCAGGGTGAGTTCACGTTTAGACAGAGTGGGCCTTGGATCCCCCCAACCAGGAGGGGCTTTCTGTACCATTGTTCTCCAAGGCCTCCACCTGTCCCCACTGCTGTCTATACCAGGGTACTGACCTTGGCCATCTCCCCAGGTGACATTGTAGGGATGGATGGGCCCCACCAGGAACGTCCCCCAGGACTGTGAGCTGTCTGCTGCTGGAGAAAGAGTCTGTTCAGGTGTAACAGGTGAAGGATCTCGGGATGAGCTCCTTCTGGACACGGGGCCCTCATGCAATGGCACTGTGCTCCCAAGAGAGAAAGGGGGGACACAGACACAGAGGAGGAGCCACATGGAGATGGAGAAAGAGACTGGAGCGAGGGGCCACCATCCAAGGCCACCTGGAGCCCCAGGAGCTGGAGAGGCAGAAGGAGCCTCCCTGGAGCCTATGGAGGGAGCTGGACACCATTGTAAGAGGCAGGTCCTGTCCACATCTTGACTCCAGAACCTGTGAGTGGGACCTTGTGTGGGAACAGGGTCTTTGCAGAGGTCGTTAGTGAAGGGTCCTGAGATGGGCTCCTCCTGGGTCAGATGGCCCTCATACAATGGCTGTGTCCTTAAAACAGAAGAGGGGACAGACTCAGAGGAGGAGCCACATGGAAGATGCATTTCCACTTAAGACCCCAGGTTGGTGGTCCCTGGTTCCAGCAGGCCCTCTGCTGTGTGGGTCTCATGAAGGCAGATGGACCCTGCTGCAGCGGTCACCAGGAGCTGTGTGACATGGTCTGGATGAAAGACCGTGGAGGAGCTGGTGTCTTTGGGGTCCTGCCTGTTGCCACATGTGGGCATCCCACCTCGGGTGCTGCACAAGCCCCCTGTGCAGAGGGCCATGGGGACCCTCCCCTCACTGCTGAGGGGGCCTCACTGCTTCTGAATCTCAGTTTTGATGTGAAGTCAGGGCTGATGCCTGGGGTCACTACCCACTAGACCAAAGGGCCCCGAACACCCAGTGCCCACCCTGGGGGCTGCCCTCTACCTGATGATCTTGTGCTGCTTAGCCCAGGCCCCTTGGCCAGACTGACTCAGGTGGCTCAGAGTTCAGCTCTGCAGCAGGTGGGGACCCTCAGTAGTGTAACAGGATGAGCAGGGACAGGGAGGGAGGGGTACAGGGGGTGTGAGCAGGGAGAGGGAAGGAGGGGTACAGGGGGGTGTGAGCAGGGAGAGAATGAGAGGGGTACAGGAGGGTGTGAGCAGGGAGAGGGAGGGAGGGGTACAGGGGGGTGTGAGTAGGGAGAGGGAGGGAGGGGTACAGGGGGGTGTGAGCAGGGAGGGGGAGGGAGGGGTACAGGGCCTGTGAGCAGGGAGAGGGAGGGAGGGGTACAGGGGCTGTGAGCAGGGAGAGGGAGGGAGGTGTACAGGGGCTTTGAGCAGGGAGAGGGAGGGAGGGGTACAGGGGCCTGTGAGCAGGGAGGGGGAGGGAGGGGTACAGGGCCTGTGAGCAGGGAGAGGGAGGGAGGGGTACAGGGGCTGTGAGCAGGGAGGGGGAGGGAGGGGTACAGGGGCTTTGAGCAGGGAGAGGGAGGGAGGGGTACAGGGGCCTGTGAGCAGGGAGAGGGAGGGAGGGGTACAAGGGCCTGTGAGCAGGGAGGGGGAGGGATGGGTACTGGGAGGTGTGAGCAGGGAGAGGGAGGGAGGAGTACAGGGGGTGTGAGCAGGGAGAGGGAGGGAGGGGTACAGGGGCCTGTGAGCAGGGAGGGGGAGGGATGGGTACTGGGAGGTGTGAGCAGGGAGAGGGAGGGAGGAGTACAGGGGGTGTGAGCAGGGAGAGGGAGGGAGGGGTACAAGGGCCTGTGAGCAGGGAGGGGGAGGGATGGGTACAGGGGGTGTGAGCAGGGAGAGGGAGGGAGGGGTACAGGGGCCTGTGAGCAGGGAGAGGGAGGGAGGGGTACAGGGGTCTGTGAGCAGGGAGAGGGAGGGAGGGGTACAGGGGGTGTGAGCAGGGAGAGGGAGGGAGGGGTACAGGGGGGGTGAGCAGGGAGAGGGAGGGAGGGGTACAGGGGCCTGTGAGCAGGGAGAGGGAGGGAGGAGTACAGGGGCTGTGAACAGGGAGAAGGAGGGAGGGGTACAGGGTGCTGTGAGCAGGGAGAGGGAGGGAGGGGTACAGGGGCTGTGAGCAGGGAGAGGGAGGGAGGGGTACAGGGGCTGTGAGCAGGGAGAGGGAGGGAGGGGTACAGGGGCTTTTGAGCAGGGAGGGGGAGGGATGGGTACAGGGGGTGTGAGCAGGGAGAGGGAGGGAGGGGTACAGGGTGCTGTGAGCAGGGAGAGGGAGGGATGGGTACAGGGGGGGTGTGAGCAGGGAGAGGCAGGGAGGGGTACAGGGGCCTGTGAGCAGGGATGGGTGGGTGCCCCAATTCCCTCTACAAGCAGATGACCTTCCACTGGGCACCCCCACCCCACAGCTGTCATGGTCACCCCAGGTCTACAGGATGCAGGTTCCCAGTCTCTTCATATGAGAGCCCCCCCTTTCCCCCAGAAGCTCTCCTGGGACTATGGGGGTCATGCCTTTGGGGCAGGGTCTCCCAGAGACTCTTCTGCTTAGGGAGGTCCTTGCTGCCCAGGGCATGAGTTCTGTGGCCCGCTGATGTCAGTGTCCACATCCACTGCTGGCCCTGGGAATGCAAAAGGCCCTTTGCCACCTGATAGGTAGGGATGCGGACAGGGAGGTGACCTGGAGGGTCTTGGGGCCCAAGGAGTCAGCAGGGTGCTGAGAAGAGGGGCAGATGGAGAAGGGACAGAGGGGACAGGGAGACAACTGGAGTGATGAGGACCCAAGCTTAGGGCCTGGGGTCCTGAGGGCGGGGAGATGCAGGAAGGAGCTTCCCAGGACCCTGCAGAGGACGGCCTGCCCTTCAGGACCCCAGCCCCAGAGATGTGGACCAGAGGCAGGAGGTGCTCTGAGCCCCGAGGGTGTAGGGCTGACGGCGGCCAGCAGGGGGCGCAGGGAGTCTTCTGAGCATCAGCGCCGCTGTCTGCCTTGAGGCAGGGACTGGGTCCATCCCATGGTGACACACAGGGCAGGTGAGCAGGGCGGGGCTGTCCTGGTCCTGCCGGCGCTGGACACACAGGGCAGGTGGGCGGGGCTGTCCTGGTCCTGCCCGAACTGGACACACCAGGCAGGTGAGCCGGGCAGTCTGATGAACAGGTGCTCATGGAAGGTGACCTTGACACAGACTCAGGGCTGTGACGTGGGCAGCGGCAGGACCCAGAGTCACTCAGGAGAGGCTCAGGTGGAGGCTCAGGCCGCAGCCTGGGGAAGAAGTCAGCCTGTCACTTGTGGGAGAGGAAAGTGCTCCTGCAGGACCCTGAGGCCCAGCCAGGGCCCATGAGGGACATGGAGTGCTGGGCACAGGAGGAGAGAGGCTCAGGCCCTGGGCTGTGGGATTTGGTGATGGAGGAGCGCTGAGCCTCTCTCTCAGGGAGATGTCTGTCCCCAGGCAGACCACAGCCTGAGCCCCACCTTGCCCCTGTGCCTCTCCCAGGAAGCAGCCTAAGGCCAGGTGACCCGAGGCTCTGGCAGACCCAGGGTGCTTTCCTGTCACAGGGTCCCTGGGCGACAACACCAGTCAGGAAGGAGTTGGGATGGGGGATGCTCAGCTGAGCCCCAGAGGGGGCCACTCCTAGACAGGAGACGTGATAAAGCAGTGCCACCACTCACAGACCCAAAGAGAGGAGGGCAGGGTCTCATGCTCTGGACAGAGGGAGCCAGCTGACCCACCAGGGGGCAGGGGGCATGACCCCAGGCCTAGGCCTGTGTTGGGGTCCAGCGAGTCACTCCAGCAGGTCTCCCACAGGGAGTACCGCCTGGTGGGCTCACCACAAGCACACAGGTCATTGCAGCTCCCAAGGGCCTCAGGGCCATCACGGCTTCAATGGACAGCAAAGTGGGACGTGGGGCCAGCAGGCTGAGTCCAGCAAACTATCTCCAGCTGTCCCACAGGGAGGAAGGAGTGTCACCAGGAGGGTGAGAACTGGACACTGTCCATGTGACTGAGCCCTGCTCTGGTGGGGGAGCCCACCCCATGCCAGCAGGGTGGCAGCAGGACATCAGAGGAGTCACTGCAGGGGACACAGCTCACACTGACTTGGCACAAGGCTCCTGCTCTGGGGGAGCAGACGGGGAGAGGGTGGTGCCAGAAAGACCTGGTTGAAGAGGCTCCCAAACCCAGGGGTCTGCAGAGCTGGGCAGAGGGGAGGGGGGGAGGAGCCCCAGGGCCCAGGTAGCTGCAGAGCTGAGAAGGGGGAGAGGGGAAGGAGCCCCAGGGCCCAGGGAGCTGCAGAACTGAGAAGGGGGGAGGGGCGAAGGAGCCCCAGGGCCCAGGGAGCTGCAGAGCTGAGAAGGGGGGAGGGGGGAAGGAGCCCCAGGGCCCAGGGAGCTGCAGAGCTGAGAAGGGGGGAGGGGGGAAGGAGCCCCAGGGCCCAGGGAGCTGCAGAACTGAGAAGGGGGAGGGGGGAAGGAGCCCTAGGGCCCAGGGAGCTGCAGAACTGAGAAGGGGGGAGGGGGAAAGGAGCCCCAGGGCCCAGGGAGCTGCAGAGCTGAGCAGGAAGGAGCCCCAGGGCCAAGGGAGCTGCAGAGCTGAGCAGAGGGAGGCAAGAAGGAGCCTGGTGGACAGGACATCTGGAAGGCTGGGATGAGGGGCCAACTTTGGATGCAATTTCATGGCCCTGTTAGTGTCCTGCGCTTGGAAACAAAGAGTCACAGGGGCTGAAACCATTTCGCCAGTCCAGTGGGATCTTCTCCCCCAGCCTTGGAGGCCAGAAGGCTGAGAGGAGGGGTCACAGGGTTTAGCTCCCTCCACAGGCTCCAGGCAGGACTTGTCCAGCTACAGAGGGAACTTTACAGATGGCGGGAGTGCCAAGGTGGCCCTTCAGCACTTGGCCAGTGCAGGGGAACACTGGGGCTGATGTAGGAAATGACCACAAACCAGCAGCTGAAAACCACAGGAACCTGTCCTCTGCCAGCCCTGGAGGGCAGAGGCCAAGGCCAGGGGCCCCAGGCTGAGATCCCTGCACAGGCTCCAGGTGGCCCTGGGCTGGTGGCCCCTCACTGCAGTCTCTGCCTCCGTCTCCATGTGGCTACTCCTCTGCCTGTGTCCCCTCCTCTGTCTCTAGTGAGGACACTGCCATTTCATGAAGGCCAACCTTACCCAGGATGGTGTCATCTTGAGATCATTACCTAATTACATTTGCAAAGACCCTACATGCAAAAGAAGCCCTACCCGAGGTCCCAGTGCACTTGGGGTGCTAGTCACCCCACTGGGGTAGGACATGATGAGGCATCCCAGGTGGGGAGGAGGAAGGCAGGTGATTGACAGGAGGAGGAAGGCAGGGGAGCAGGGGCTAGTGGGCCAGCCCATGTGGGATGCCTGATAGACTTCCAAGCAGGGTGTTGGGCACGGAGTCCCGTCTGGGAGCCCTTGTGTTCTCATCTACAAACGGGGGAGTCATGGGAGGTCAGAGGGTGTAAGTCATGAGACAGATGAGATCATCCACCCCAGGTACAGAAGGAAGCTGCCCGGGACTCCAGGCAGGGCCTGGGAACGGGCCAGCGTTTGGCAGGTGGAGGACGAGCACAGGTGGACGGCCGGACCACCAGGGAGCGGAGAAGGGTGGGTGCCTGGCGTCCTGTTATGGGGTCACAGGGGCATGACAAGCGGTTTGGTGCCAGGGCCCCTGGAATGTGGGAGCAAAGGGCGTCTGGGGCTCTGCACCCTCACAGTGTGTCTCTGGGAGAGCTAGGTGCTCTGCATGGAGGCCCATCACCCTGCCTGCCCAGCCAAGGAACTGCCTGCCACCCTTGGTTTCTCTCTCCAGACCACTGTACCTTCCCACCAAGCCAAGGCAGCATGTGTCCTGATGCTCAAGATGTCGTGAGGTCTGACACTGTCCGGCTGCTGTCTGTCCTCGGCTTGAGCATAGAGAGGAGAGCCATCAGGATGGATCAGGGGCCACCTCAGCCATCTTGACCTCAGGGTCCCACATGGCTCCCTAAATATGTCCCCTTAGCTTTGAAGAGTTGCACGTCACTGGTAGTCCTGGGAGGTGTCTGCTCCTACAAGAGCCCCGCAGAGTAGGTGTGTGTCCTGCCCACTGTGGCCAGAGAGTGAGTGGACACACCCATGCTGGGGTTGGCTCCAGCGACCAGTGCAGGCTGCCCAGCAGGGGGGCCTGGCCTGTCTTCACACCCTGAGGGCCAATCAGAAGGATCAGAGGGCCCCTCCCAATCTGGGTGAGAGCCAGGGCTACACACTGACCTCACCTTGAGCAGGAGCCTTCGGGGTGAGGGGGCGCCCCCTGGCTGCAGCCAGTGCTCCCAAGAGCCACAGAACATTTCATGGAGTGGACGAGCTCCAGGTCCAAGCTCTCCATCCATTTTCCTTTAGACCCCCTCCACCCAGGCGGTGGCCTCTCCTGGGCTGTGGGAGCAGGAACCAGCCCCCAGCACCCACCTTGGTGGTCTCCCAGACAGGCGCCTGCAGTCCGGAGCCCTAGGAGCTCTGGGACCAGGGTTGGGGTGAGGATACTGCCGAGCGCTGGCTGGAACCCAGGAGGAGGAGGTTCCCAAGGGAGTCCTTCACCCAAAAGGCCGGTTCTAGCCCACGGGGAGGGGACCATGGCGCCTGGGGTCCTTGGGTTCCGGGGCTGGAGCCTGGGGTGTGGAGGAGCTGGGCTCACTTAGCAGCATGGAGACGTGGGTGCGGGGACTCCACCTCCACCACCAGCACCTCTCCTTTCGGGGACGGGGGACGACATGCCTGTGCCAAGCCCTGCTCCACAGCGGGAGGAACCCGTGGCTGGGGGAGTGGCGCCCAGACCATCTCAGAGGGCGGAGGAAGACGGGGGGAGGGGGCGCTGGTGACTTGAACGTGTGGGTGACACAGCCAGGTGTGCGAGGCCGGGTCGGGTCAGCAGGTGAAGCTCGGGGGTCAGCAGTCCGTTCTTTAC
The DNA here is from genome assembly GCF_048772815.1 of Callospermophilus lateralis. Classification (NCBI taxonomy): domain Eukaryota; kingdom Metazoa; phylum Chordata; class Mammalia; order Rodentia; family Sciuridae; genus Callospermophilus; species Callospermophilus lateralis. Next base: position 187,666 of record NC_135310.1, read on the forward strand.
AGGATGCCTGTGAGTAGAGCCCTGCCCAGCGCCCCGCGTGCGTGTCCAGGGCTCCCCGTACCTCCCCTGCCCCCCTCTGCGCCTGCCCAGTGCCCTCTGTGCCTCCCCAGGGCTCCCCTTCGCCCCCTCTGCGCCTGTCCAGCGCCCCGTGTGCCTGCCCAGGGCTCCCCGTGCCTCCCCTGCGTCCCTCTGCGCCTGCCCGGCCAAGCCTGTGCTCCCTGTGAGCCTGCCTGGGTGAGCCGGTGGACCCCCAGTTGCAAGCCGGCGCGCTTCTGCAGTAGGAGAGGAGCACAGTGTCCCGCTGCCCAGGTCAGCGCCTGTGTGAGGGGAGAACCCAGGAGGGCTGGGGAGCCGAATGGTCGGCCCTAAGGGGAAGGCTCAGCGATGCCTGGCGGGGCGCTGGCCGGGACCTCGGGGGTCTCTACGGAAGCGAGGTCCCAGGGGCTGCTGCTTCTCCCACTCTAATGCAGAGCACATGGGCGGCTCCTGCAACTGCTACCTTGGCTCTGCAGGACACAGCTGGTGACATGCCACCGCCTGGGGCTCTGTTGATTTGGGGAAGCACAGAGGGAGGGACCGGGGAGGGGAGGGCGGAAGGGAGTCGCCGCCCCCACCTGGTGGAGCCTTCAGCTGGCTGAGGCCAGAGGGTGGTGGAGTCCCAAGAGCTGAGCGAGCAGGACAGGACCAGGGCTGAGGAGCACGTGAGCCGCCCCAGTATGGGAGCCCTGGTCTGCTGGGCCTCCTGGTGCTGTCCAGGAAGGACCCTGTGAACTGAGTCCCACGGAGCGCAGGGGTCTCACAGCAACCCAATTCACAGGAGCATTGAGAAGTGAGCCCTTCTGGGGCAGAGGTCTCCTGGGCAGAGAGGCCAGGGTGTGTGCTCCGGAGCCAGCCACCTGCAGATCACACCCACCACAGAGGCTCACTCACAGATGCCGCCTGAGGGCCATCCTGCCTGCTGTCCCCCGACTGAGGGTGACCACAGCTCTCTGCACAGCGGGTCTGTGTGGGGTGGGCAGGACAGGGTGGGGTGCTGACCACTGACCTTCCACTCTCTCCAGGCACCATGCCAGAGGCGTCCGCCCCAGGAGTGTGGGAGCCGGGGCAGGGCTCCCTGTACACACTCTATGCTGACCGCTCCGTGGTCAGACAGCTGGACCAGCTGGGCATCCCCAACGGGCTGGACTGGTCCCTGGACCATCACACTCTCTACCACGTGGACGGCCTGGACTACTCTGTGCGGTCCTATGACTACGACGTGCAGACAGGAGGCCTGGGTAGAGGCCACCGTTGCTAGCCCCCCACGCCCTCCCCAGAGGAAGGCCTCCATGGCCAGCCCCCACACCCTCCCTGGATGGGGCCACCGTGACCAGCCCCCCCCCACACACCCTCCCTGGGGTAAGAGCCTCCGTGGTCAGCCCTCACACCCTCTATGGGTGGGGCCACCATGGCCAGCCCCCATGCCCTACCTGGGCGGGGCCTCCCTGGCCAGCCCAGCACGCCCTCCCTCAGGTATGGGCCTCTGTGGCCAGCCCCACATACCCTCACTGGGGTAGGAGCCTCCATGGCCAGCTCCCCACATCCTCCCTGAAGTACGGGCCTCCATGGCCAGCCCCATAAGCCCTCACTGGGCGGGACCAACCATGGCCAGCCCCCCATGCCCTTCTCGGGGAGGGCCTTTTATGGCCAGCCCCCCACACCCTCCTGAGTCCCCTCCTGGGGTCCCAGATGCACCACGGGGTCTGTCACTCCCTCAAGTTGTTGAGGCCACACTATGTAACCCCCTGGTCTGGGCAGTGAGGGGCCACGCGCCTCTGTCTGTCCTGCCGCAGCAAACCCACGACTGGTGTGCCAGCTGGAGCCAGAGCAAGGCATGCCAGATGGGCTGTTCATGGACACCACGGGGACACTCTGGGTGGCCTGCATTGATGGAGGCAGGGTGATCCGCATGGACGCGGAGACAGGTGTGTGCACAGGGCAGTCGGTCAAGGAGGGGCCATGGGGTGCTCTGTGCCACGGTGTTCAGGGTCCAGGAGTGGGACCACTTGCTTGTCCAGCTACAGGGGGACCTGTGCAGATGGGCAGTGCAGGGAACACAGGGGCTGATGTAGAAAATGACCACAAACCAGCGGTTGAAAACTACAAGACCTTGTCCTCTCCCACCCTGGAGGGCGGAGGCTGGACTAGGGTCACAGGCTGAGCTCCCTGCACAGGCTCCAGGGGGCTCCTCCTGCCTCTCCAGCTCCTGGGCTCCAGGTGGCCCTGGGCTGGTGGCCCCTCCCTGCAGTCTCTGCCTCCGTCTCCACGGGGCTCCTCCTCTGGGTCTGTGTCCCCTCCTCTTCTCTTGGGAGGACACGGCCATTGCATGAGGGCCACCTGACCCAGGAGGAGCCCATCTCAGACCCTTCACTAACGACCTCTGCAGAGACCTGTTCCCACACCAGTCCCACTCACAGGTTCTGGGGTGCAAATGTGGACAGGACCCACCTCTTACCATGGTGTCCAGTTTCCTCCATGAGCTCCAGAGAGGCTCCTCCTGCCTCTCCAGCTCCTGGGCTCCAGGTGGCCCCTCACTCCAGCTTCTGCCTCTGTCTCCACGGGGCTCCTCCTCTGGGTCTGTGTCCCCTCCTCTGTCTCTTGGGAGGACATGGCCATTGCATGAGGGCCCCCTGACCCAGGAGGAGCCCATCTCAGGACCCTTTACTAACGACCTCTGCAGAGACCCTGTTCCCACACCAGGTCCCACTCACAGATTCTGGGGTGCAAATGTGGACAGGACCAACCTCTTACAATATGTCCAGCTCCCTCCAGGAAACTGGCCTCTCCAGCTCCTGGGCTCCAGGTGGCCCTGCTGACCCCTGCAGTCCATGAGGAAGGGCAGACTTGGGGATCAAGTGCTGCAGGTGCCAGGGAGAACCAGCCGGCCCAGGGCCCCACTGGGGAGTGGGCACAGTCAGGCCACCTGGGGTCCAGCAGCAGATGGGTGGCTGGGCTTCAGGGATGTACCTGAGCTTTACTCACAGGGACGCGGCTGTGCACCCCGGAGATGCCAGTGTCCAGGGTGACGTCCTGCTGTTTCGGGGGGGCTGACTACTCCGACCTGTACGTGACCTCTGCAGCGGACAGCCTGAGTCCAGAGCAGCTGTTGCGGGAGCCGCAGGCAGGACACGTCTTCAAGGTCAGTGGGGTGTCCCTGCCAGGGTCAGCTTGGCTCCCAGCCATGGCTGCTCAGCCAGGTGTAACGCATCTTGACCTAGGGGACTGGAACGGGCTTGGCAGCATCCATGGGGACATCTGTCCACCTGGAAAACAGCCCTCCCAAGACCCCATGTGCCCTGCTGTACACAGAGACGTTTACGGGAGGTTTAGGAAGCTGGTGTGGCTGGCACTGCCATGGCTGGTGCTGCCGGGAGACTCAGCTGTGCCCAGGGACTCACCTCCACCCTCTCCTCCTGCAGGTCCTGGGCCTGGGGGTGAGAGGCCTTGCATCCTGCCACTTCTCTGGCTGAGGAACCCCACCGTCCAATGCAGCTTGAGCCAGGCCTCCGTCCCTGGGGTCAGGCCAGGCTCGGCTCTGGCAGGGCACTCCCTGCCTGACCGCTGCTGCCCTGGGATGTGGTCCCCCCCAGGACTGCCACATGCTATGTCCAGTGTCACCCAGCTTCAGCTTGTAATGCCCCTGTGTGTTCTCCAAGGTCCCCACAGGTCACCTGCATTCCCCAGAACATGTGGCCACACTGGTGTCTCTGAGGTTGGCCTCTCTGCCTCCACTTGGTGCTGGGTCACTGAGAGGTGGAACCTGAGCATGGGCTGTAGCTTTGCTGGACGTGCACAAGTCCTTCAGCCAGGGATCGAGCTGGACATCAGTTGCCTTCACAGCACTGGGCGCCCAGCGCCTCTACTTCCAAACAGCCCATTTAACCCTGGAAGGCACCTGCACTCCAGCAGTACCCAGTCCCCTGCCCAGCCCCATCACCTGCCCACTGCCTGTGTCTCGATGGCCTGATGTGGATAGGTCCTGCCCATGGAATCCACACTATGTGACCCTCTGTGTCAGCTTCTCTCACCGAGCCCCAGGTCTCAAGGTCCGTCCCACTTGTAGCATGTGTCAGAGCTGAAGTCCTTTTCAGGACTGAGTAATATTCCATCATGTGGATGGACTCATCCTGTTCCCCATTCCTCCTCAGTGGACAACTGGGTCACTTCTCCTTTCTGACCCTTGTGCATGGTGCTGCTGTGAATGTTCACACACAAGTTTTCATTCCAGCGTCTCTTTCTGGGCCTTCAGGGACATACCTAGGCTGGAGGTAATGTGGAATATGAACTCCCTGCATAACCCCAAGAGGCCCCTGCGTACTGTGCCTGCACAGGGGCTCCACGCTGCCCTCCTCAAATGCACATGCTAAGAGTGACATAGAACGTTGAGTCCCCGACTCCAGAGGGCTCAGCACAGAGCTCCTGGAGGTCCCCACACAGGTGGCCTGCAGCTGCACAAAGCTCTGCTTGCCAGCTGCTGGGAGTCTCTGTCCTGGGGTCCCCCTGGTCATGGTGGCAGAGTGCAGCTTGTGCTGTGGGCAGGGGCAGGCAGTGCTGTGAACAGGAAGGCCATCCTGGGGCTCGAGCCTCCATCCTGGGAGTGAGGCCTGTGTGGAGTTGGTCCTGGCCTAGTGGTCAGTCCTGGAGAGGGGCAGCTGGCCTGGGAAGAGGGAGAGACCTGGTCTCAGGTGCAGCCCCTGATACAGGGTGCTGAGGGGCCAGGCGGGGACCTTAGGGAGGCCAAGCAAGGCCCAGGAAGTGGGCATCCTCCTGCTGACCACCACTGTCCGCTCAGGGGCTGGGAGTCCAGGAGGCAACTGTGTGGGAGACCAACTTTGACGTGACTGAGTCACACTCCCCCGCTGGGTGCTGAGGCGCTCAGTCACAGAAATGTGGCAGAGCTTTCCCCACCTTCTTGGGTTCGAGGGTCGGTGTCTGGGGCATGGATTTGTCTTGCTACAGCCCATGGGTGGACCTACGCTCACCTGTTCCTTTGTGATATAACCCTTGCCCTGTTTAGGGTAGAATCTTCCATGGAAGTGCCTTGTGGGTCCCCTTCTCTTACTGTGTCCTTGGGTGTGGCCTACCCAGGTGTCAGTCAACCTGCTGACAGTGGACATCATGAAGATAGACTCAGCCCCCTGAAACCTGACCCCTTGCCTCATTTGAATAGCTTCTCCTCAATAAAAGGGGTCAGTGCATGCTCTCTCTCTCTCTTCCTGAGGACCCTTAAGGTCAGAGGAGCCGTCACAACGACCCCAAAGAAAAAGTTATTTGTATCTCTTGTGTGGTCATTTTGCACAGCCCAGTCAGCCCAGTTTACCTGGAGTGGCCCCTGAGCCTTTTAGTTGCAAGAAGAGAAACCTGGCACATGATTTTGGAAATTCAAATGGAAATGAAACCCATTAAACACTATTTGTCAAAAAGTGGTGATTTAACAAGCTTTGAAAACTATATTCAGTGAAATGAAAGTATATGCAAACCAAAATTTCCACAAAAATTGACTCATAATCATCCATAACTAAAATTTGAAAAAAAAATTAAAGAGAAACAGAAGAAAATCCATGTAATCTTAGTGATACTGTGTGTTTGTTGTGTGTGTGTGTGTGTGTTCTGGAACTGGGGACCAAATGCAGGGCAGCACACATGGTGGACAACCTCAGCTACATACAACCTCAGCTACAATACTCAGCTACATCCCTAGCCCTTGGTGATGAGTTTTAACACACAATACTAAAAGTAAATTGGCAGAAGAAAATATTGATAGCATGGACTTTATAAAATCAAATTTTTACCAAGTGTGGTGTTGCATGCCAAGAATCCTAATTACGCAAAAGGATGAGGCAGGGGGGCTGGGGATGTGGCTCAAGTGGTAACACACTCACCTGGCATGCGTGCGGCCCAGGTTCAACACCACATACAAAGATGTTGTGTCCGACGAAAACTAAAAAAAATCAATATTAAAAAATTCTCTCTCTCTCTCTCTCTCTCTCTCTCTCTCTCTCTCTCTCTCTCTCTTTAAAAAAAAAGGCTGAGGCAGGGAGATTGCAAATTCAAGGCCAGCCTGGGAGATTTTTAAAGGGATGGGGTATAGCTCAGTGGTAGAGCACCTGCCTGGCATGTGAGGCCCTGGGTTCAATCCCCAGCATCACATGAAAAAACTAAATTGTATACTCTGTGAAAGACAGAACAAAAAGAAAAGCTATAGACTGAGATAAATTATTTACAACATGCAATTCTCTTGTGCAGAAACCTCTTGTGAAGAAGCATACCACATAACTAAGGCAGACAAGGCCATCGAGGAGGTGCAGCTAACTCCCTGTTCCTTAAGTGTGGGCCCTCTATAATGACTTCCTCCAGAAACACAATAGGGACATGCAGAAACAGTAACTCCACAGTCAGAAACTTGAAAGGCACTCCCCAGCCAGCTGAGCACACTCAGTACTAAAGTGACATTCACCTTGAGGACTTGAGATGGCAGAGCAGCTCTCCACCTCTGTGACCTGCTTGCCCCAGACCCACAGCCCCAGGATAAATATGAGAAAAACATGGAAACTTGAAAGGCACTCCCCAGCCAGCTGAGCACACTCAGTACTAAGGTGACATTCACCTTGAGGGCTTGAGATGACAGAGCAGCTCTCCACCTCTGTGACTGCTTCCCCCAGACCATGGCCCAAGTCTAGATGTGAGGAAAAACAAGTAAACCCCAAAGTAGAACAATCTACAAATACCTGACAGGTCCTCCCCATGTGCCGAGGTCACTGGAACAAGGAAGTTCAGAGAAACTGTCACCCCAAGAGGAGTCTACAGAGACATGTTGACTAGATGTCATTTGGGGTCCTGGATGGGGTCCTGGAACAGGAAGAGGCAGAACTGAGAATCCAGAGGAAATACAACTTCAGTTATTTATAGCATACTAGTGTTGATTCTTCATGACAAATGGTCTAAGATGTTAATACATCTGAGATAGTGCACCTAAGTCATCACAAGGGCAAAGTCAGGTTGAGGCTTCCTTTGAAATTTCTGTATAAAGATAAAGATACTCAAATAAAACTTTAAACATGACTACATTTCCAGGCTGGGTTGTGGCTCCATGGTAGAGAGCTCACCTAGCATGCACAAGGCACAAGGACATGCCAGTCACATGCCTGTCATCCCAGTTACTTGGGAGGCTAAGGCAAGAGGATCATACATTTGAGGCTCACCTGGGCAATACAGCAAGACCATGTCTCAAAATTAAATTTTAAAAAGGGCTAGGGATATATGTAGCTACGTGCTTGCCAAGCACATACAAGGCCCTGAGGTCAACACCCAGTGTGAACAAAAACTCTCCAGGCCACACAACTGATCACAGACAACCATTGCAGGAATAGAACAGGGAAGAAGCCATTATATCAACCTCCCAAAAATAATTAAAGTAAACCTGCACTTTGTTCAGCTCACAATGCTAACATATCTAACCTCTGCTTCTACTAATTTAAATATGATAATATTTTAAATATGATAGCTTTTTAAATATGATAAAAAGTGTATGTACTTTTCTAATAAACCCAGCAGATGTGCAATATACTCAACTCTGCTGTAAAAGCCAACTTATAAGCACATAGGGGCACAATCATTAGGATAAAATGTAATTATGGCACTTCACATGAAATAACTCTTAGTGTTAATAAACATATAACCTCAAAAGAAGAAATTCAAATTTCTGAACTCAAAACATAATGGTATATTTTCAATGATACTTCAAACAGATACAAAACACAAACAGAGTTCTCCAACAAGAATTCCTGGCAATATACAAAGCATCATGCTCATCAGAAGACCCAATCCCTTGCTTGCAATGAATAAGAAAACAACTTTTTATAAATGTAAAACTTTAGGGCCTGAGGATGTTGCTCAGTGGTAGAGCACTTGCCTAGCATATGTGAGGCACTGGCTTCGATTCTCAGGACCACATAAAAATAAACAAATGTAGAACTTTAATAAGACATAGGGATATGCTTTCTAAATTGAAAAATAGAAAAGAAAATGTTTGTTTAAAAATTTATTTTTAGTAAAAAATATTTCTTAATTACACAACTCAGCTATTGACTTGTCTCTTCCACATTGTAATGACTTGGATCCTAAGGAAACTTCATCTACAGTGGTTTTAAAAATCATGCAGTGGATGGGCTGGGGATGTGGCTCAAGCGGTAGCGCGCTCGCCTGGCATGCATGCGGCCCGGGTTCGATCCTCAGCACCACATACAAACAAAGATGTTGTGTCCGCCGAAAACTAAAAAATAAATATTAAAAAATTCTCTCTTAAAAAAAAAAAAATTATGCAGGGGACTGGGGTTGCGGCCCAGTGATAGAGCACTCACCTAGCATGTGCAAGGCCCTGGGTTCAATCCTCAGCACCACATATAAATAAAATAAAATAAAGGTACTGTGTACAACTAAAAAATAAATATTAAAAAAAGGATCAGGTGGGGTTGTGGCTCAGCGATAGAGTGCTTCCTTAGCATGTGCGAGGCCCTGAGTTAGATCCTCAAAAGCACATAAAAATAAATAAAGGTTAAAAAAAAAAGAATCATGCAATATAATAGTTGACATTGAAATTTTTTCTTAGAAAAATTTCATCTACATCTGGAAGAGATATTGTGAGATATATATGTGTGTGTGTGTGTGTGTGTGTGTGTGTGTGTGTGTGTAAATACATAATGTTTTTGAACATATCTCTGGATACCTCTGATGCTTGAGTTCTAGCAAATGACATTGTATGTGTGTGTGTGTGTGTGTGTGTGTGTGTGTGTAAAAATATATGTGTGTGTGTATGGTGCTGGGATGGAACCCAAGGCCTCTCACTTGCTAGGCAAGTGCTCTGTCACTGAGCTGCATACCCAGTACGCAAAGACATCTCAATAAGCAGAAAATAATTAAAATCATTTAAGATTATCATGAGAATTTTCAAACAAGACAAGTTTCTCAATGGAAAACCAAGAAAGCAAAAAGCATATTTTAAAAATATTGCTGAGGGAAAACAGCAGAAGTTCACAGGATTAAGAATTCTGTAGAAAATTAAAAAGAACTGAAAACCTGGTGGACATGGGGCATTTCCTAGGAAATACAGACATTGCAAAACAACTAAATTAAGAAAACTCGATCGATCCATTAGCACAGCAAAGTTGGAACTGCTGCTGGGAGATCTCCCACTGGAAAAGACCCTGGGATCATTAGGTCTCACAGCTAAGTGTTACCTGACCTTTCACAAATTCTGATTTTATTTCAAATGTTTATGATCTAGATAAAAAAAAAAAAAAGGTGACTTTCCTAAATTCAGTTCATGTTCCATCAAAGCCTGATATAGTCAAGATATTTCATCCATGTAGAACATCAATGTTTATTCAACAGGCTATTTTGTGCACCACTGCAAGTGTACTGTCAATTAGTGCCCTGAGCTGTGGCTGAGAGAGGCAGGGCCTGGAAACAGGGTAGGGTCTGGAGGAGGGCCACAGTCTGGACAGGGCAGGGATCTGGAGAAGAGATGTGGGGGCCTTGGGGGAGGGGTCTAGGCAGAGTCTATGGAGGATGTGGTCTGGGGGATGGGGTGGGGTCAGGAGAAGAAAGGCAGGCCTGGAAGAGGGGTCTGGAGGAGGGTCAGAGCCAACAGGAGGGACAACAGATGGTGAGGAATACTGGCCTTGGTGGTCACTCACTCAGAGCCCCTAGTTCTCTAGCCTTCCATCCCAACAACCCACCTCAGGGAAACTGACCTGAGCTGGGCAACAGTCTGCCTCACCCACCCCCCTCCACCCGGTACAGTAGGCCCCAGCAGCTTCACTGAATCCTGGGCAGAAGTCCCTGGCCACCCACCACCCCTGCCTGCTCTGTACCAGCCACCATAAAGTGCATGGAAGTAGCAGGTATTCCACTGAAAGAGGAGAGGCCCCGGGTACGGTAGTATACACCATCATAATCCCAGCTACTTAGGGAGACAGAGAAATGAAAATTCTAAATTTGAGGCCAGTCTGGGCAATTTAGCAAGATCCTCTCTCAAAAAGAGAAGTGAGGGTGTTGCTCACTTATAGGGGTAGAGCACTTACATAGGATACATGAAGTCCTGAGTTCAAATCCCAGTCTAAAATATGTATATAATTTAAGGCAACGGGTACACTGTTTTTATAAGACCCAGTTCCTTTTATTCTACGTTCATCTTATCATCATTTAAATGCATTACCACATTCATGAACAATTAATTATTTTGGCAGAAGCTGTAGAGCACTTGAAAACTAAAATGTAAGATGCTATTTATTATAGATCAATCAATTCAAGATAAATGATTTCTAAAATGAAGATGTAAGTCAGTGGAAAAGTAGATTGGGCTCATAGAAACCTGACTCTCCAACATATTGGTGCAGGGCAGGCACTGACTTCCTCAACAAGATCCATAAAATTCAAAAAATAAAACCAAGACGCAATAAGTGGGATGCCTTCAAATTAAAATGCTCTGACAAGTGAGGGAAATAGGATCATGAAGAGAGCCCCTCAGAATGGGAGAAAGTCTTTTCCATCTACTTTTCCAACAAGGGATTAATATCCAGAAATATAAATAACTCAAAACAGATAACAACAGAAAAATGAATAGCTCAACACAAAAATGGGTGAAAGAACTAAGCAGACATTTCTCAAAAGGAGAAATACAAATGGCAAAAAAACATGGGAAAAAAAAGTTTCAACATGCCTGGCAATCAGAGAAATGCAAATCACATGTACATTAAGACTTCATCTCCAGTAGAAGGGCAAACATCAGGAATACAAAAACCAACAAACTCTGGTGAGGATAGGGAGAAAGGTACACTCACCTGTTGTTTGTGCAGACGAGTGCAACCAACCACTATGGACAGCAGTACAGAGATTCCTCAAGAAACTAGAAATGAAGCCATCACATGATCAAGCTCTTCCTCCCACCCTTTTTTTTGGGGGGGGGGGGTATTTACCTAAAAGAACAAAAATCAGCATGCTATAGGAATACAGCCATATCAATGTTTAAGCCAGCACAATTCTCAGTAGCCAAGCTATGAAACCTTCCCAGGTGTCTGTCAACAGATGAGCAGATAAAGAAAGCATGGCATATACACACATCAGAGTTTTACTCGGCCATAAAGGAGAATGAAATTACTGCATCTGCTGGTAAATGAATGGAACTGGAGAACATCATGCTAACTGAAATAAGCCAGACTCTGAAAGCCAAGGGTCAAATGTTTTATCTTATACACAAAAACTAGAGGTAAATAAGGAAATATAAAATGGGGAGATCCCATAAAGATACAAAGGAGGTCAGTGGAATAGAAGGGGGTGTAGGGGGAGAGAGGAGGGATGGGAAAAGGGAGGAACTGCAGAATGAAACTGACCAAACAATCTAAGTACATATACGACCACACCACAGTGAATCCCCCCTCCACGTCTGTCTATAAACCACCAGTTTAACAAAACAATAAATAAATAGAAGGAAGACCACTAGAGAAAGGGGAGCAGGAGGACGGAATTGGAGGGAACATGGAAATACTGGGGGAAACTGAACAAATTATACTCCATGCATGTCCGCATACATCAAAATGGACCCCACTATTATGGATAAGTAAAATGCACCAGGGCTGGGGCTGTGGCTCCGTGGTACAGCACTCACCTAGCACACATGATGCCCTGGGTTTGATCCTCAGCACCACATAAAAATAAATAAATAAAGGTATTGTGTCCAACTACAACTAAAAATAATATTTAAAAAAATTTTCAAAAGAGGGAAGATGCACATATACTGACAATTAAACTGGAATTCTCTCAACCAAAGAAAAATGTGGTTTATGAGTTTAGTTTTGTGAGTTTAGTTCCATGAAATGTGGTTCATGAGTTTAGTACATGGAATAAACTTTCTTAATATTTTTAGATGTAGATCAAACAAACACCTGTATCTTATTTATTTATATGTGGTGCTGAGGATCAAACCCAGGGCCTCACACATGCTAGGCAATCACTCTACCAGGAAGCTTCAATTCCAACCCTGAAATACATTTTTAATAAATGAATTTGTTACAAATAACATACTAAACTGAAATAAAGTAGTAGGCTGGTAACACTTGTGCTTTTCCATATTTCCGTGTTCTTTTCTACTACTTTGACACTGAAGCCAGATTTAAAGTTAGGTAGTCAGTGTAGTCAGGTAAATCGGGTCTAATATGGAGTGAAATCTAACATGGAGGCCATGCTGGGAATGACTCAGGGAAAACGCAGGACAACTCATGGAATGTTAATGAAGTCCTGAAAAGGCCCTAGGCCAAAGTCCACCTCAAAGAAATGTTAATGGAGCCCAGGAAACAGCCCCAACAGACTTGGAGATAGCCCATCCCCAAAGGTGCTGACTCAGAAGTCCTTCCTGACCAGATTACTTCTTTGGCCCACCTGTGTCCCACCCCTCTTCCAACCTACATTCCATCACCAAAACTATAAAAAGGGGAAACAACCGCACTTCCACGGATTCCACCTCTTGGGTCCCCTTCTTCCTCCGGGAGAAGTCTTTTCTGCTGTCCTTTAATAAATTTCTAATTTCTACTCTGACCTTGCCTCGGTGTGTGCTTTCTGGTGTTATTCTTCAACATTGGGGAAGCAAGAACTCGTCACCGGTCAACAGCGGTTTCAACACCATTAAAATAATAAGGAGGGCTGGGGTTGTGGCTCAGTGGCAGAGCACTTGCCAGGATGTGCGAAGCACTGGGTTTGATTCTCAGTATCAATAAATAAAACACAATCATGGACAATTAAAATAATATTTGAAAAAATAAGCAATAAGGAACACAAGTAATGGAGTCTCTCCTGGGCTTAGAACCCTCGTTCATCATTCCTCCTTCATCCCACCCAGGATCTCCAGGAAAAACCTGGGGTAACTGTAGGAAGATGATGAGGGGCTGGGGCTCCGGGGTAGAGCAGTCGCCGAGCACGTGCAAGGCTCTGGGTTCAATCCTCAGCACCACATAAAAATAAATAAATTAAATAAAGGTATTAGGTCCAACTACATCTAAATTTTATTTTAAATTATGGCAATATATACCTAATGTCAATTATTTTTAAACAGACGATGAGGGTCACAACCTAGACCTGCTGCAGAGCCAGCCTGAATGAAATAGTGAAGGAGCAGGGCGCACAGCCAGGCTTTCCTCAGTTCAGTCCCAAGGTGGGGCTCTCTCCTCACTAACACCACATTTCCCACACCTACTGCGGGTCATTCCAGAAGCTTCTAGTGCAATTCCCTCAGGCAACTCAGAACAAGAGAGCTCCAGGCATCCCTAGATACATGACGCACAGTGTCCCCAAGCCAGGCATCCACCGGAGGTAGCTCTGAGGAGAAGGGAGCTCCATGCATCCATAGAGACATGACCCACAGTGTCCCCAAGCCAGGCATCACCCTCGGGCAGTTCTGAAAATAAGGGAGCTCCAGGGGTCCCTAGAGACATGACAATAGACCCAGCTTGATTCCCTCTTAAAATTGGGAACCATCTTGCCACAAAGCCATGAAAAGCTAATTTTGGTTTCACTGTAAATTACTGCAGATTCTGAACCTGCTTGGAATGCCTCCCCGGGGCCTTGGACTCCCCCTGCCTGGCCATCTGACCCGACAGCAGCCCACTCTGAAACTGCAGTGACGCCCCATAAACCCTGGCCTTCCCTGGCCAGACAACGCCGCTCTCTGAGGCTCTAATGACCTTCATAAATTCTGATGTCGGGGCCAGCAAAAATGTAAACCAGCCTTAGTGCTCTGCTGTCGAGTGTTGCTAGCTGTAACCCCCTTTGTGGAACTTCCTGGGTATGGAGCTGCGCTGCGAGGGAGCTGGGGCTGTCTTTTCCCGTAGTTTTGGGTGGGAGAAGCAGCCCGGATGGTGAAAATAATCAGCTTGATTTTATTTGATTTTAATTGGAGTCACTGGTCTTTTCTTTGCGTCCTGGTCTAACAGTGACCCACAGTGACCCCGAGCCAGGTGGCTCCCTGAGGCAGCTCTGAGGAGAAGGGAGCTATGGGGGTCCCTAGAGACATGACCCACAGTGTCCCCAAGCCCAGTGTCCACCTGAGGTAGCTGTGAGGAGAAGGGAGCTACGGGGGTCCCTAGAGACATGACCCACAGTGTCCCCAAGCCCAGTGTCCACCTGAGGTAGCTCTGAGGAGAAGGGGCTACGGGGGTCCCTAGAGACATGACCCACACTGTCCCTGACCCAGGTGGCTCCCTGAGGTAGCTCTGAGGTGAAGGGAGCTACGGTGGTCCCTAGAGACATGACCCACAGTGTCACCAAGCCCAGTGGCTCCCTGAGGCAGCTCTGAGGAGAAGGGAACTATGGGCGACCCTAGGACCCACAGTGCCCCCCAAACCAGGCGCCCACCTGAGGCAGCTCTGAGAAGGGAGCTCCAGGTGTCCCTAGAGACATGACCCCCAGTGTCCCCGAGCCAGGCGTCCACCTGAGGTAGCTGTGAGGAAAAGGGCGCTCGGGCCCTCCCTGAAGGGCGACCCACAGTTTCCAGGAGCCAGGCTCTGCCAAGTGGGTGCTGAGGAGAAAGCTCACCTCTCACCCTGAAGGAGGAGGACTGGCGTCAAAGATGGCAGCGAGGACCCACCCCTGATGACCACGCCCCCCGATGGCCAAGTGCCCGGATAGCCACGTGCCGGATGGCCACGCCCCTAATGGCCAGTTGGATGGCCACGCCCCGCAGGACCCTGCTCATGCTCAGAGGTGGTGCCCACCCCTAGTTCCTGGTAAACCTCAGCCCTTTCTCCACTCTCAGCTGTTACTGGATAGAACCTGTCCCCACTGCTGTCACAGGTCTGGCAGAGTTGGCTGTGTCACCATGGAGTGGAATCTCAGGAGAGGAGAAAAAGGAGCCAGAAGCCCACCTCCCTGTTCACCAGAGAGCAGGGAGCTGAAACGCCAAATCCCAGCTCTTGAGCTCCAGCAAAAGAAAATTTAAAGTCAGACACCAAAAGCCATGCAGGAGAGGGTTCTGAGAAGTGACAGTGAGGTGGAAATAGACTAAGAGAAAAGTGAGGCTTCAGCAAAAGCACTCTCAAGGGGAGAGAGGGCATCTCCAGGCAGGGAATAAAAGGAGACAAGGCTGTCCCCAAACTTCATTACTGTTGATGTTTTCAGGAGAACTGGGGACCACCTCTGTACTCTGCCCATCAGGTGGTCAACTCCTCCTTCACGTTGGGCAGTGGAGTTGTTGACCTTAGCTGGTCCTCTCCAGAACTGTCACGGTGGCCATCCTATTAGGGGGCTTCATCTACAAGTCAATCCGTGTTGATGTGGGCACTGGGGTCAATTGCTGGTCAGAAGTTACCTTAGTGTGACTGTGCTACTAAAGGGATCTTCTGTAGTGGCACCCCCTCCTCCACAGAAAATCTTAATTAAGTTTCCCCAGAAATCTTCACCATAATTGATTTGAGGACTCTCAGCAAAAGAGTCTCTGTCTACAAGAGAGATCAATGTAGGTAAACTTCCTATTTTCTGTTTCTCTATTTCACTTGACCACTGCCCTGGAAGAAATCATCACTCCAGGTGCTCAACACCCCATTACTAGTTTACCACAGACATTTATCCAGTTTAGTAGTTTGTAGAAGTGTGGGGAGCCACTCTGAATGACCTACACCTTCCAGTCCTGAAGCAAGAGGCTCTGACGGGTCATTTCAATCAATTCATGGTGACTTGGGCATTGTCCCAGCTCAGAAAGTCAAGGCATGTCTTCAGATGTAGGTGTCACCCCTGAGGTTGAGCTACACTCACCTGTTCCTCCATAATCCTACCCCTTGCCCCGTTTGGGATAGAATGGTCCATGGAAACTCCCTTTGTGTGTCCCCTGCTCTTGCTCTGCCTTTGGGTGTGGCCTTCCTAGATGTCAGTCAACCTGCTGACACAGACATCAGGAAGCTAGACTCAGCCCCCTGAAACCTGACCCCTTGCCTCATTTGAATGGCTTCTCCTCAATAAAAGTGTTCAGCATGAGTGTGTGTGTGTGTTTGTGTGTGTGTGCATGTGCGCGCACGCGCGCCCCTCCCCCTCTCTCCTGACCCTTAAGGTTAGAGGAGCCATCACCATAGGACCCAAAGGAATAGGTATTTCTCTGTCTCTATGTGATTATTTCACACAGCCCAGTTCACCTGGAGTGACCCTGAGTGTTTTAGTCATGAGAAAGGTGACAATTTGTGGCCCATATGGAACTCTAGGATGAATTTTAGAAATTTAGTGGGTTTGGAATTTCTCTCCAGAAGTTAAGCGTGCTTAGGATTGCAGAGTATTGTGGGCTGAATTGTAGAAAGTAAGTGAAGTAGAAGAAAAATCTGTGACATTCAACTTCTTAATATTTGGGAGTAGTTTGTCTTTAGAAAGAAAAAAGTTATTTTTATAATTCTAGAGACTCTAAATGTAAAGAATTATTCAGATGATTAATGGGGTGTGTTGTTAAGTCTTCTCCCATGGGGAAAGTGCTTTTGTGGACTTTTTTGGATTGTTTTTGTGAATTTTTATATTTTGAAATATTAGGTAAAAATTTTGGGGGTTATATACTAGAAGTCTGTGCTTGGAGAGTGAGAAAAGGGGAAGGAGGATTTTGTGATGAGACTTGATACAAGGATTCTTTAGCTGTAGAGGAGTGAATGTTATTTTGTGAAAATACTCAGAAGGTTTATACTGAACCTCTTTGCTACATTCTTGTCCTACTGAATCAGAAAGGCTGGAACTCAGCCACTGAGGACAAAAGACTTTAGCTGCTGTTCCCTGTGGTGTCTGTAACTAGGCTCACATCCAGCAGTGCTTTTAACCCTTAAGCAACCTGGCCTGGGTGCCAAATGAAGACTGCCCTAAAATCTGAGAGAAACACTGGTGTCTGCCATTAAAACTCACTTTTTTTTTTTTTTGAGAGAGAGAGAAAGAGAGAATTCTTTAATATTTATTTTTAGTTTTTGGTGGACACAATATCTTTATTTCATTTTTATGTGGTGCTGAGGATGGAACCCAGCACCCTGAGCTTGCCAGGTGAGCACACCACCACTTGAGTCACATCCCCAGCCCCTAAAACTCACCTTTAAAGTCCTCTGTGCTACAAGGAAAAGTACAAAACACAGGAGAATACAAGCTGCTACCCGTCCCTAGGATCCTGCCCAGGTTGGGGCATAGAGACAAATCTAACAGAATCCCACCAGCTAGGGGAGCTCAGGGAACCTTTGCTGACTGTGGCAGCAGGCTCCATGCTGTTTCCATCACCATGGTAACCGCTGGAAGCCTGGCAGAGCAGGCTTCCTGGTCCTGCCTCCCACATTACAGTTATTTTTGAATTAAATCACCTGACTTTTCTCTGTGGTTATGTTACTAAATAATGCTATTGATGGGCGGTTTCCAACTATGCTTTTTTATATTTTGCTTTTAATTTTGAAGGTTATTGGGGTGCACTTGCTTGTCGCAGGAACAAAAGCCGGCAATGTTCCTGCGATGAGCATAAGACCCTTACTCTCATTCCTGACTAAGTAATTACAAAAAATAAAATATACATAAGGGTCTTATTTCAGCTACATCATGTGGCATCACACATTTATTTATGCACTCCTAGTTAAAAGTAAATTGAAATTGATCCAAATATCTTAAGAACCACGTGGTTACATAAAGTTAATTCAATTATAAGTTATGCCCTTATTAATAATATATTTTTCTAGGTACTTGGATAACCTGTAGTTCTTAATTCATAAAATGATTAGCATATATGTCTAATTGTTTAGTTAATATATACTTATCTAATTGCTTTTCTTCAACAGAAAACACATAATTTATATACTTCTTATACATGCATTTATCTGATGTTCTGCCTTAGATCCTCTGCTTCTGTTTACAGATATTTTAGATAGACATTTTAGATAAATATATTTTACTATAAATTTGCTTTCAAGAGAGAATCTCTAGTTCTCAAAGTTATCATACAATTTTTTTTAAATTTTTTATTTTAGTTGTCATTGGACACAATACTTCCATTGTTTAATGTTTTTAGGATTGAACCCAGTGCACCGCACGTACTAGGCAAGCGCTCTACTGCTGAGCCACAACCCCAGCTCCTGTATAAACTTTAATAAGATGACAAACAAATATAATTCTATCTTCAGAAATATTCAAGGGCTTTAACTATATTTTCATTGATATTTCATCTTATCAAAGTACAAAAATTTATTAAATTCTAAGGTTTTCAAAAATTACTCCAAAGTATAACCAGGAAAAATTCTAAAAGGAAAAGATTCTTCAACCAAGAGGAAGCACACATTGGAGGTCCTAAGAAGAATCAAAAAATCATCTTTGGGTGAAACAAGGTCTTTACATTCTAGGTTTTCATGATAAAAGTATTTTCCTAAACCAGAAAATCTTTATATCATTATCTAGACAGATAATATAAAAAGTTAAAACAATTAAAAAGAGATTTATATGTAAGATAAGAGAAGTTACCAATCAGGCTCCATGGTAAAAGGGGGAAGGGGGAGGAAGGGAGGGGAGAAGACTCCCCCCTTCTCAGTCGCTGTCCTTGAAGGGTTAACTTGCCCAGAACAGTGAAAGACAAAGCTGCTTGTGTGTGAACTTCTGCAGACTGGGAACTTCTGAGCCCCTCCCCTTACATGCTGGGTATAGAGTTCTGAAACTACTGAACTCAAAGTTCAGGGGGATTGATTGATTACACCAAAAGCTGTGCCCTCTGAACCTGGCTATAGACAAATAAAATCTGCTTCCTGTTTGGTGTCTTGCCTGGTCTGTGCCCTGCAGCACTTCCTTTCCAGACAAATGGAGCCACCTTTAGCCATGATTTGTAGCTTCCCACCAACCTCAGTGGACAGAGTTAGTTCCATTACTCCTTTTTCTTGACATGTCTTCTCATTAGCTCCTCTGCTTCAGTTTATTTCTACAAATTAACTACCACCTTTGCTTTCTCATCTACTTTGGGAGTACTTTAAAGAACTCTTGGGACCTTGCCTGCATTTCAATGCTCATTGCTAGCTACTACCTAACACCTGCACCCCAGCCCTGCACTCCACCAGGCCAAGCGCTGCTGCAGCCAGGGGCCAGGTGGGCAGGGGTGCAGACATGTGCAGCTGCAGGAGCTAGGAAATTCACTTATGTGCCCAACAGAAGCCCAGAAACAGCCCACTGCAGAGGCCTCTGGGAAGTGAGGTGTTTGAGACAGAGCGACTTAGCCAGAGGCTGCCCCATTTTCAGATCATGGTTTTTCTGAAAAGAAGTTAAGGCTGGATGCAGTAGCACACGCCTGAAATCCCAGTGGCTCTGGGGGGTGAGGCAGGAGGATCACAAGTTCAAGGTTAGTCTAAGCAATTTAGTTAGACCCTAAGGAACTTGGCAAGACCCTGCCTCAAATTTAATCTCAGTCCATGATGACCACTGTCAAGGGAGAACTTACTTCAGATCAAATCCTCTGGTGATTCTGGGAATGCAGGCTTCAGCCCCTGCCTTGGGGCATTCTAACTAATTCTAAATAATTCATTCTAGATGATTCAGCTCTAGTCATGGATGCCCCTGGGAGCTGCAGGCTACACTTCCATTCAGAATTCCCAGGGAATCTTGACTGTGAAATCTGGTGTTCTACCCCCACACTGTAACCACAGAGGATCTGAGAGCTGTGTGACACGTGCTGTCCAGGCACCTGGAGGGCCCTGGCAGTGTCACCTGGTGTTCTGCCCACACAGCCCTTAGCACTGGGGACCATGGGGCTGTGTGCCACGTGCTGGTTCAAGTGCCCTGGAGGACTCTGGCAGTGTCACCTGGTGTTCTGCCCACACAGCCCTGAGCACTGAGGACCATGGGGCTGTGTGCCACGTGCTGGTCCAGGTGCCCTGGAGGACCCTGGCAGTGTCACCTGGTGTTCTGCCCACACAGCCCTGAGCACTGAGGACCATGGGGCTGTGTGCCACGTGCTGGTCCAGGTGCCCTGGAGGACCCTGGCAGTGTCACCTGGTGTTCTGCCTACACACCCTAGGCACAGAGGACCTGAGAGCTATGTACCACATGCTGGTCCAGGTGCCCTGGAGGAATCTGGCATTGTCACCTGGTGTTCTGCCCACACACCCTAGCCACAGAGGACCTTAGAGCTGTGTGTCACATGCTGGCACCTGGAGGACCCTGGCAGTGTAGTCAGGTGTTTTGGCCACGCAGGCCTCACCCCAGAAGCCTACAGAGGCTGCAGGTACTACATACTCCAGGATTCTGGCCAGTGCAGTCCAGTATTGTACAATGTGGCCCTCATTGGGAAGTTTCTGTGAGGTGCTATACGGGAGCCCCTAGGGATTCTGGGAAGTGTATTCTGCCCATGCAGCCCTCACCATAGAGGCTCCTAGGAGCTGCAGGCCCCCAAGCACCAGGGACCTCGTAGTGTGGTGCTCTGTTGGTGCAGACACATTATAGTGCCCCCAGGAATTCTGGGCATTGTAGTCTGTACTACTCAGGCAGCCCTGACCTCAGAGGTCTGTGGGCCATTGATTATTCTGGGTAATGCAGTCCATGGTATCTAAGTGGACGTCACCATCAAGGCTCCAGGGATCTGCCTGCATACCCCAGATGCTTTTCCCTGAAGCCCTCGACAGGAAGGTGTCTGGGCGCCCAGGGCTTAGGGATTCTGGGCAGTGTAGTCTGGCCTTCTGCACAGCCCGCACTGTGAAGGCCTCTGGGACTTGCAGGCTGCACACTCACCTAGACAACACCTCCCCCCAAGGATTCCAGGTAGTATAGTTAACTTCTCTGCCCTCCCATTCTCACCACAGAGGATCCTTAGAGCTACAGCCCTTGAGGGTAGTGAGTCATGTAGTTCTGCCCACTCACATCAGAGGGTTCTGGGAGCTAAATTCCCCCTTAGGGTTGTGAGTTCTTCAGTCTCAGGGCTTGCTCAGTCACCAAAGAGGGTTCTGGGAGCTGCAACCCCTGAGGATTGTGGGTAATGTAGTGCAGCTCAATTACTACAAAGGATCCTGGGGCTGCAGCCCCTGAGGGTTCTGGGTAACATAGGGTAGGTTTGGCCTGCACAGCCCTGCTGGGAGGACCACAGGAGCTGCAGACCCCATGCTTTCCCTGGTTCCCTAGAGGTTCCAGGTAGTGCTCTACCCACACAACCCTCACCACAGAAACCTCTGGGAGTTACAGGGTTTGCAGGGATCTCCAGGGATTCTGAGCACTGAAGCCTGGTGTTCTGCCCTTGCAGCCCTCCCCCAGAGGTTCCTAAGAACAGCAGGCATCCAAGGGTAATGGGTAGCACAGTTTGTCATTTTGTCAGTACAGCCATCACTCCAGAGGTCCCTGCAAGCTGCAGGTCCCCGAGGGTGATGGATACTGCCTTCTGTCATTTGACTTATGCTGCCCTCACTGCAAAGGGCTCTGGTGATGGCAGGCCCTGAAGGATTCTAGGTAGGACAGGCCATCATAACCTTTGCAGCTCTCACCCCAGAGTCTCCTGGGAGCTGCTGGCTGTATTCTCACAAAGCACCCGGGGACTCTGGGCAGTGCAGTCCAGCATTCTGCCGCTCACACCCACCTAGGCCCCTGGGAGCTTTGGGCCACGTGCTTGCCCTGGTACACTGAGGATTCTGGGCAGCATATCCCAGCGACTGCCCGCCCAGTCAAGAATCCTCCACAAAGGCCTCTGGGGTCTGCAGGCCACACAGTTGCCAGGAGCCCCCATCATTCTGGGTAGTAGTGGTCTGTCATGCAGTTCTCACCAGAGGCTCCTGGGAACTGTGGGCCCCAAGGATTCTAGGCACTGCTGTCCAGCATTCTGCCCACAGGCCCCTCAATGTGAGGCCCCTAAGGGTTACTGGTCCTGGTACCCCAAGTATTATGGGTACTTCAGCCAAGAAACTGCGCACGCAGCCATCCCCACTGTGGGACTGGTCAGAGGACCCACCCCACTGGGACAGACTCATCCAGCAAACCCCAGCATCATCCGGTTTCTTCTAAAAAATTGTAGCCATGTAATGGAAAGAAGTCTTTAATACAGCCACAGTTGAAAATAATCATAATTCTTTAATATCTAACACCCAACTGATACACAGATTTCTCCAGCTATTTCAAATAGACTTTAGATAAAGTCAAATGAGGTTCTAATAGGAGCATGCAGTACACTGGATTAATACATCTGAAGTCCTCCTTTACTTGTGGTTGATTTACACTGTAGATCTTCAAGTCTGTGTTTTGCTTCTTTGTTTGGCTTCATCTCAGAGCTCCTGGGATGGAGCACTCCACCCTGATCTAGAACCCCCACCACAAGGTTCTTCTTGTAACCGACACAAATGCAATATTTACACTTAACGTAACTTTTGAATTTTAACACATCGACTTCTCAATATTTCTCAAGTACTTAAACCTATAAGAAAAATTAGTCCTTAAAACATGAATAAGAGCAAGCAATGAGGTGCACATTAGCCCTTCCCCTCAGGCCCCAGTGGGACTCCAGGCACTGGGCCTCCCTGCACCATCATGAGTGGCCATCTGGGTTTCTCCTGTGTCCTTGGATTTCTCCCCAAAATACACTCAAGCCACACAAAACACACTGAAGTGACATCATGACGAGCAGCCAAAGCCTCAGTGAGGAAAACTGTTGTAAAAGAAGTTCTGCTGAAATATTACCTGAGAAAGCAAAGGAAATGGCAGAACTTCTTCCTCAGCCCACCAGGCAGTGCCCAGGAAGCCTCTTCCTCATGTTTTCCTCACCTGGACCTCGGTCATCCTGCATCCACAGTGGAGTCTCCATGGGTAGGTGCCAAGGAGAAGGAAGCCCTGATCCTCACCACAGACATATCCCCCAGGCATCCCCAGGCCATGGTGTCTGTCCACGTGGGTCCCCAGGGTAAGGAAGTTCTTGTCCCCACCTTAGACAGAGCCCCCAGGCATCCCCAGGCCATGGTGTCTCTCCAAAGGGTCCCCAGGGTAAGGAAGCCCTGGTCCCCTTCTTAGACATATCCCCCAGGCATCCCCAGGCCATGGTGTCTCTCCACAAGGGTCCCCAGGGTAAGGAAGCCCTGGTCCCCACCTTAGACAGAGCCCCCAGGCATCCCCAAGCCATGGTGTCTCTCCAAAGGGTCCCCAGGGTAAGGAAGCCCTGGTCCCCACCTTAGACAGAGCCCCCAGGCATCCCCAGATGTGGCATCTCCCACTGGGTCCCCAGGAGAAGGAAACTTGCAGAGGACACAGAACACCACCCGCCAAAAGCAGGTGGTGGAGACAGTTGTTATGCGCGCCCCCTGCTGGCCGCCATGGGCAGCGCAGGGCGCCGGAGGCTCAGCCTTCAGAGCTGCCTCTGCACACCCTAGTGCCAGTCAACAGAGAAGCTCGGAAATTCATAGTTCTGATGATTTCTGGTCATAGTTTCATAAATCAAAAAGAAAGAGGGATGGGGCGGTATCAGTGGCAAAGCTCTGGCCCAGCACATGTGAGGCACTGGGTTTGATCCTCAGCACTGCATTATATAAATAAGATAAATAAATAAATAAAGACATGCTGTCCATCTACAACTATAAATCTAAAAAAAAAAAAAAATAGAGCCTTCCAATGTCTTGGTCAGAATGGATGGAGATAGAAAGCTGCAAAGTACATGGCCCCTAGGCAAAATTCCACTCATTTCCTATATAGTAGCATCATGTAGAGGAAAGAGTGGAATATGTAAACTGGAATAAGAGAATTTTAAATGTGTTAACATGTAAAATAGCATTCTCCAAAATTGAAGTACCTGCTTTCAGAAAATCTTGAAACAGTAGAAAGAAATCAAATGCAATATAAATCAATGCAGAGATATTCCTTGTTCAGGTCTCAGTGTCGTTAAGATGAACCTCTTCTGCAGATTCAGTGCATTCCCAGTGAAATTCCCAGCAAGCTGTTTCTGAACCTAGGATCCAGACGCACCTCAAGAAGGCACACAACTGCAGCCCAGAACCTGTCAAAATACTCCATAGACTTGCGTTCACAATGTGAAACTGCAAAACTCTAGAAGACCACATGCTCCCTCTGTCTGCTGCCAGGCTCCTCCCTTGGCTTCTCCTGGCTCTTCTCCTGGTTTCCTCCAATCTGCAGCCTCAGAGGTGCAAGCCAGACAGGGATGGGGGTGTGTGCACGTATGGAAAGGCACGCAGAGGTGCATGGGATGTCTAGGGACTCTGCATGTTTCCTGCAGGGGCTGAGGGCGGGCACTCCAAAAGGCAGCCAAAGGCAGAGTAGTCACTGCCTCTGCCCTCTAGAGTGAGGTGGGGGGGGCTTCCTGGACAGGGATGCATGAGCCCAGTCCTCCTGAAGCAGGTAGGAAAATGGTGTTCCCCCAAGTCCACACACCCTGCTGGAAGCAAATGCCATGAGCTCAGGGACTCAGCATAGTTTGTGCCTCATGTGCAACACCCCCACCTCCACCTCGTCCATCAAAACAACTGCCTGAGGAAAGCTCAAGGCTTCCAAGAAAACTTACTCTGTCCTGGCCAACACCTGATGACAGGCCCCAACCTCCCTTTCTCTGGTCATTTAATAGAAAGGGACCCCCAAAGACCATCAGAGACCCAAGATTGATGTAAGCAGCAAAGAGGTGTTTATTGCAAGCTAGCTCGGTCCTCCGCACGCACACACAGCAACTGGTGAAGCTGAGAGGTCCCAAGCCCAGGGTTTGCAGCAGTTTTATACATTCTTTGGAGAGGCCAGGGACTTTACACACATCATAGTCTCCCTTAGAAAATCATCACACACCGCGGGAAAATCAAATAACAACTCTAAAACATGATTAGCACATTCACTGGTGGGAACAAGTTGGGTAGGGGGGATTGGTCACTACAAGAGGGGGATTCATTTAAACTGATTGATTTAAACCGTGAGGATGTCGCAAGGGGAGTACTTGCCAAACTGCAGGGCTTCTAGTTTAGATACTGGTAACCACACCTAGGTGGAAGCCATCTTGAATTTCAGATATGTGGTTATCTTGGCCTATCTGTGGCTTTTCTGGCTTTTCCAAACACTGTTTCCACAGAGATTTTCTGTAGTGTTTTTCCTGACTTTAGGACTACAATAAGTCAGAGGTTAAGTTTCAGAGCAAAATAAGATCCCAAGCAGAATAAAATTGCTTAGGTCTTTCACACCAAGAGGCCAAAATAAAATGTGAATCTTGTCATAATATAACCCCATTTACCTATGATACATAAATCTCAACAACTTTGTGAGTTTCACCATTATAGTGACAAATCTCAAGTTGTCATAATAGAACCTCAAATCCCTGACACTCCACAAAGAGTCCTGCAGTATGGAGATTCTGTCATCAGTACTCCAGTTCCTTGATTCTCCATATATGATCATGAAGACTTGGAATCCCTGCTATTTTATTTCTCCTGTTCTCTGGCTAACCATGAAAAAACCTTACATTTCTATAAGATTTGTCATTATAGAATTTGTCATTTTTTACTCTCCACAGAGATTCAAGTAGCTTTGGGTGTCCTGTCATCAAAGAACCCAGTTCTATGACTCCACATTTTTTGAGGCAGCTTTGGGTATTAGGAAATCATAGATTGCAATTGACCAGGCCTCCATGGAGAGCCATGCAGTCCTTGGAGTCAGCCTTAATTTAAACCCTGTTGCCTGGATTTCAAAATAAAATCCAGCAGCCTTCAAACATCTATCATCATAAACCCTATTTCCCTGACTCTCAAAGTAGAATCTGGCAGTCTTGCATGTCTTGCCATTCTATAATGCCAGTTACCTGTCTCTATATGTAGACCCAGCAACAATAATCACATTGCCAACAAAAGAAACTCAGATCTCTGGCTGGCCACTATAGAGTTTAGAAGCCCAGGGATACCTACCATCACAGAAACCCATTTTTCTGTCTGCACAGACAGCTGAGCACCTCTGTGTGTTATGACATGAGAGAAACCCAGTTCCCTAGCTTTGGACACACAGTCATTTGACTTCTACCTATATTAAACCCTATTTCACTTGCTTTTCACATGGAGACCAGCATACCTTTTATAACTGCTATCATAAGACACTACTTATCTGGATCTCCAAGTAAAGTGCAAAAGACCTGGGGATCCTTAGAAAATACAACACCACTTTTCTGATTCTCTTTGTAGATACCAGCAGTTTTGCTTTCCTCCCATCATAGAAACTAGTTCCTTTTTCTACACATAGAGATCAGCAGATCTATGAATCCTGCCATAATGGAAAGCCAGTTATATGGCTCCCATAGACACAAGATGATATGGTAGGTTTTTCATCATAAATCCTAAGAACCATAGGTAGATCTCAACAGTTCTGGGAATTCTAACATATTATAAACAGTTAACTATGTTCTACATTTTGCTCACCAGGCTTGTGTATCCTACCATCATATAAGATGAGTTATATGGTTTTTCATAGAGTTCAGGAGCCAGTGAAACTGCCTATAATAGAAAACCTATTCTGTGGTTATGCACATATAGCCAGTATCTTTGAGAGTGGTACCATCAATAGAGCCTAAATTCCCCAGGTTACCATGTAGAGTACAGTACTGCTGTGAGTCTTGGTATCATAGAAATCAGTTCACTGACTCTAACTCTAATCCTAGCCCCTGACCCTAACCTTAATCCTAACCCTAACTATCTTACCTTAAACCTAACCCTGCACTTAGCATTAAAATTGTTGAGCTACATTACCTATAATTCTTAGGGTAGTAGTTCCTTGGATTCTATGTAGCTAGGTTGCAGTTTTGAATATTGCATTGTCCTCAGTCTTGTGGTCCTTGAAGCTTTCAGGTGTTCCTGAAATGAGTGGTGAAATTGCTAGACTACATTACCCACCATCCCACATGGACATGTTTCCCAGAATCTCTTCAGTGTTCAAAGTGTGAGACTACCTTACCCATAATCTTTAGGTAGGAATTTCCCCAGATCCTCTACATTGAGAAGGTAAATCCACGGAATACATTGCCCACAATTGTAAGGGTTAAGACCCTTTAAGTGCTCATCAGTGAGCAGTCAAATTGGACTAATTTGACTGCTCACTGATGGCCAGTTTTTTAATTCACAAGTTTCCTAGTAATCCATACAGTCATCTGGTAAATTACAAGACAACATTCACCACAATACTTAGTGAAGTAGTTCCCAGGATCCTCCACAGTAAGAGGGCAATTCCAAGGACTACAAAACCCACAATGCTATGACACTGTATGTTCCTAGATTTTCCTGCCATGTGATAAATTGCAAATATTCATTACCCACAATCCTACATGGACAAATTTCCCAGAATTATCTGAGGTAAGTAGGGAATTTTGGGATTACATTACCCACAGTTCTTAGGAAGGAAGTTTCCATAATCCTCTATAGCAAGAGGAAAATTCCAATGACTAACTTGCCTACAATTGTAAGGGACAGAAACTGCCATGGTTGCCCATCAGTGACCAGTCAAATTGAATTACTATGCCCATGATCCTTTGTGAATAAGTTTTTAAGGAATCACTGCAGTTTGCAGTCAAAACTTGGGACTACATTATCCACAGTCCTGGGAAGTTCCCTGGATCCTCCACATTCCTGTGGAATGTGAGGGGCATTCCACAGACTACATTTTCCACAATCCCAAGGGGGTAGTAAGCACCAAGATTATCTAATGGGCAGTCAAATAGGACTACAGTGCCCACAATAATTTTTAACAAGTTTCCCAGGAATCCCTGAAGCAAGCAAATAAATTTGGAAATGTATTACCTCCAATTCTAAAGAGGTAGGAAGGTCCCAGAATACCCCATGTTGAGTGGTTAAACCCAGGACTAAATTAATCATAATTTAGTTATCCATAATTATCTATAATTTTCTAAAAAGAGACTCCAAAATTCCTCATTGTGAGGCCACTTTACCCACAATCCTACTATAGGCAGAAATTCCTAAGATTCCCTAAGTGATCAGGTAAAACTTGGGACTACATTACCTACAATCCTAATGGGAGAAAGTTTCCAAGATCCTATGTCATAAGTGGT
Organism: Callospermophilus lateralis; assembly: GCF_048772815.1. NCBI lineage: Eukaryota > Metazoa > Chordata > Mammalia > Rodentia > Sciuridae > Callospermophilus > Callospermophilus lateralis. Next base: position 215,717 of record NC_135310.1, read on the forward strand.
AAACCTAGGAATGTATCATGTACAGACTAAGGTTTAGGAACTCCTATTTCCCTACTGTGGGCCAGCTAAACCAGGGATTACACTATCCACAATCCCAAGAAAAAAGGGAAGTTCCCAGCATTGCCAATGTTTATCAAGGAAAAATGGGGGCATATTATTCATAAATCTTGGAACTGTATTACCTAAGGCAAAGATGTTCCAAGAACCCCTTGGCCTGTGGTAAACCTGACACTGTATTTAAATCTTTATGGGAGGAGGAATCTCCCAGAATCCCTCAGGGAGTGATAAACCCAAGACTGCATTACCCACAATCCTCATTGGGAGAGTAACAAGTCCACAGGAAAGAAAGCTTTCATAAGTCCCCCACTTGTGGAAGCTTTCTTTCCTGTGGAAAGAAAATGACCCACAATTCTATGGCACAGGAAGTTCTCAGAATTCTTTGAATGGAGAGGGCAAATCATGGGACTACATTATCCAAAATCCTCAGGGAGGAAGCCTACCAGCAGTGGGCAGGCAATTTGGACTACATTACCCATAATCCTCACTTGAGACCCTGCTACTATCAGGGAAAAACCTGGGACATTACCAATAATACTAAAATGGAAGAAGTGGGATACTGGGAACTTCCTCCATTTTAGGATTATGGGTAATGGTGTCTCCCTCCCCCTCTGAAGTGGTTATGTCTAGAACTAAAATACCCATAATTACATGGGCTCAAAGCACCCAAGATTCCCCAAAGTGAACAGTAAATCTGAAATTACATTACTAATACTTCTTAGAGGAAGAGTCTCCCAGGATCGCCATCAGTGAGCAAGCAAATAATGGAACTTTAATTTCCAGAATTCTATGAAGACGCATTTCCCAGGATCTCTTACAGTGAGCAGGCAAAACTGGGATTACATATCCCATAAAACTAAGGGGTAAGAGGGCTTCCAGAATACCCAGCAGTGAGCAAGCAAATGTTGGAACTACACTACCCATAATCCTCAGCAGAGGAAGTTCTCAGGATTTCTGCATGAAGAAGACAAATTATGAGACTACATTACCCACAATTCAAATAGAGAGAAAGCTCCCACAATTCCCCACCAAAAGTATAAATTATGTGACTACATTACCCAAAATTCTGAGGGGTGGAATTTCCCAGAATTCCCCAAAGTGAGTGGTATGCTCCCGACTACTTCACCCATCATCCTTAGGGAAGGAGGCACCCAAAATACCAAGTCCTGAGTGGAGAAATACTGGAACTATGTTACACATAATACTAAAGGAGAGGAAGTTTCCAAGATCCTTTGCACAAAGAGGACAAATCATGGGACTACATTACCCACAATTCTACTGGGTGGAATTCCCAGAGCTGCCCATAGTAAGTGGTATGTTCTTTACTACTTCACCCACGGTCCTTATGGAAAAAGGCTCACAGAATATCCAGTGGTGAACAGAAAATGTTGATACTATGTCATTCATGGATTCTAAGAGTTCCCAGAATTCTTTGCTCAGAAAGGCTAAATCATGGAACTACAATACCCACAAGTCCACAGGAAAGGAAGCTTTCGCAAGTCACCCACTGTGTAATACTTGGGACTACATGACCCACAATTCTGTGGCTCAGGAAATTCCCAGAATTCCTTACATGGAGAGGGCAAATCATGGGATTATATTACCCAAAATTCTCAGGGAGGAGGCTCCCAGAATACCCAGCATTGGGCAGGCAAATTGTACTATATTACCCATAATCCTAAGAGGGAGGAAGTTCCCAAGATCCTCTGCACAGAGCCAATAAATCATGAAACTACATTACCCACAACTTTAACAGGGGAGGAATCGCCCACAAGTCTCCACAGTTTGAATAAAACATGGGATTATTTTACCTGCAATTCCATGTGAATTGGTAGGAGGAATTACTCAGAATTCCTCAACCTAAGCCATACACCTGTTAATACTTCACCCACAATATTTGGGGAGAGCCTCCCACAATACCAAGCTAAGAGCAGAAAATATTGGGACTACATTATCCATAATCCTAAGGGGAAGAAGTTCCCAGGATCTCCAGTGTCAGTGGTTAAACCTGGGCCTATACTACCCATGGTCTTTAGTGGCAGAAATTCAAGAGTACCTCTTGGTTTTGTAAATCTAACTAACCTTTGCTCTGTGGCTAATTTTTGCCTAGCCCTATCCCTACCCCTAAAATTACTCAGAATCCTCAGGGTATAAGGGCAAGCATGTGCATTCAGCTTTCATTGGTCTCCTGGCAGAGGTGTGTGGCTAAGATCAAGGACTACATCACCCATAATTCTTAGGGTGAGGAAGCACCCAGAATCTCCCAAGGAGACTCAGAAAAATCCAAACCCTAACTCTATTCTTGTTGTAATGTATGTTCAGCATTTTGCTAGCTCTTCATGGGGGATCCTGGGGCTTCATCTTCCTTAGGATTGTAGGTCATTTAGTCCAGACCGTTTCCCACTCACGGGAAGAGATGGAAATAATTCTCCTAAAAGTTTCTGACCCTGAGGACTGTGGGTAATGTAGTCCAGCAATTTGTCAGTTTGCTCCCATGAGGTGACCCCCCCCATAGATTGTGGGTAATGTAGTCCAGTATTGGTTCTCTCTGCAGAATCCAGGGAACTTCTGCCTCATTTGGATTGTAATGAAGTCCCTGTATTTTCTGGTTCAGAGGGGTTGATTCTGTGCACTTCTACCTCCCCCTCGGTGGATTATTAATAATGTAGTTCAGCATTTTGCCTGCCTGGGGGGTGGAGAAAGGGGGCTCTTGAGAATTTCCACAACAGAGGGCTGAAGGCACTGTAGTGCAACATTTGCTGGCTCCTGTGGGGAAATCTGGGAGCCTCAGCCACCTGAGGATTGTGAATAATTTAGTCACATGTTTTACCAGCTCTCGTGAGGCATGGGAATCCTGTGATTTCTGTCCCCCAGGATTGTGGGTAATGTAGTCCCACATTACAGCTCATGGTGAAGGAAGTCCTATGAACCTCCCATTCCCACCTCCACCCCAAGCATTGTGGGTAATGTAGTCTAGTGTTTTGCTGGTTCTCTGTGGGGGATCCTGAGAGCTTCTTCCCCCTTAGGACTGTGGGTAATGTAGTCCCACACTTTGCTAGCTCACAGTGGGGAGCACTCCAGTAAGCTTCTACTGCCCCCTGAGAATTGTGGGTAATGTAGTCCAGTGTTTTTCCCACAGACACCTCTGTCAGATGTCTATGTAAGCACAGTTATCACCACAGTGGCTTCTGGGAATTATCAGACAAATCACTCAACTGTGTGCAGACTTACCCAGAATAAATATAAACAATGAAGCAACATTAGCCTTAGCCCTCAGGCACTAGTGAGTCCCCTGTGCTGGAAACCCCAGGCCTCCCCTGCACTACCCTGAGTTTATGCCTCGATTTCTCCTTTGAGTGTGCTGGGTTTTCTCCCCATAAAATATACCTTCTCCCCAAAAAATATATTATGACAGTGAACATTCAAAGCCCTCACAAGGAATACTTTCATAAATATTACCTACAAAAGTAAAAACACAGCAAAGCTTCTTTCTCAGTGCCTGGGATAGTGGACAAAGGGGCTTTTCCTCATTCTTCTCCCACCTTTTCCTTGGATAGACTTCAGTTATCCCAAAATCACTGTGCCATCCACATGTAGATTCCTAGGGGAAGAAATCTCATGGTACACATGGTCCCTAGGTGTCCCCAGCCAAGGCATCTCCCTGTGAGGGTATCAAGGAAGTTCTGTCACAACAGTCATTGCTCCAAGGTGCCTTTAGCCTGCACCCATGGTCCCTTCCTGAGTAGGTTCCCAGTTTGGGGTTAGAGTTACTTCACTGTGGACATGGGCACCAGGTGTCCTCAGCTACAGCATTTCCCTGTGTGGATCCCAAGGAGAAGGAAGCTTTTGTCACCACGCTCATAGCCCAAGGTGTCCACAGCAATGGTCTCCCCTGGTGGACCACAAGGGTGAGGGTTACAGCAAGTCTTGTTACAGCAAGTCTTGGGTTACCTCACTGTGGACATAGACCCCAGGAACCCCCAGCCATGGAATTTCGCCAGGTGAGTCCTGAGAAAAAAGTTTGCTGTGGGAATAGGACATCCATCCCTGGCAGACATATGATTCAAGGGGATTAGAAAAACTCACTCTGAGAACCCTCTTCTGGCCATTGTGGGCAGTTGAGGATAATCAGTGCTCAATGTTCAGCATTGGCCCTGCACCCCCTTGTGGCAGTCCTGGTGAAGCTCTGAAATTCATGGTTTTGATTTTATGAGGCCATATTGTGGAAATCAAACAGCAATAGAATCCACCATACCATGTTCATAAAGGATACAGATAGAAAAAAAGCAAAATACATAGTCAATAAGAAAAAATCAATTGATTTCTTATATATCAGCAAAACTATATAGGAAAAATTGGAATTTAAAAACTAGAATAAGAAAAAAAATTGAACTATTCCATTTACAATAGCACCCCCCAAATTGAAAAGTTATATGTTTTAAATTACAACTATACTTTTAGAAAATCTTGAAACAATTGAAAGAAATCAAACAAAATATAAATAGAGATTCATTGTTCAGGTCTCTACATAGTAAAGATGAAATTCTCCCACAGTTGATTTGCAGATTCAGCACAATCACACTCAAATTTCCAGAAATTTTTTTTCTGAACCTAGAATAGATGTCACAAACTACAGAAGGACAAAGAACTCGCACATCTGTGTCATAACACCTGAAGTAGTGAGGAAATGTGATGCTGTGAAAGGATACACAGGTAGATATAAATGGAAATGAGTGGAGAGCCCAAAACTCACACATGCCTACAGGCAGTTGATTTTGTCAAAGGAAAGAGACCTTCATGAAGACAACAGCATCTACTGCACAGATGGTGTTGGAGTGTTTGGAAACCCTATGGGAGAAATGGACAGGGAAAACCTTTATAAGGTTCACAAAACTCACTCTAAATAGTCCATGGCATACATCAAAAATGTGAAACTATAATAATTATAGTAGAAACTACTATGACCATGTTTCATATTGAGTTTTTATTAAAAAATACAGCTGCAAAAACAAATCCATGAAAGAAAGAATTGATAATGTGGACTTAATTTAAATTTAAATTGTCGCTGTGCATGGTGGTGCATGCCTGTAGTCCCAGCTAATAGGTAGCCTGAAGTGACTTAGCAAGACTCTGTCTCAAAGTAAAACAGTTAAGAAGAGCTGGGAATATAGCTCAGTGGTAGAACACCCCTGTGTTATATGTTCAGTACCAATTTTTTTAAAAAATATTTTTATTAGTTATTGATGGACCTTTATTTATTTAATTGCTTATATGTAGCACTGAGAATCGAACCCAGTGCCTCATGCATGCTAGGCAAGTGCTCTACCACTGAGCCACAGCTCCAGCTCCCCCCCCCAATTTTTAAAAATAAAAACATCTACTCTGAAAAAATCATATTAAAGGAACAAAAAAATTAAGCCAGAGACTGGTGAAAATATTTGGAAAATACATGAAGTCCATCTAAAGTGGACTTGTATCCTAAATATGGTAAGAAACAATTGAATTAAAATGGGTTAATATCTGAACTGACAACTTAACAAAGAAGATATGAAAATGGCAAAGAAGCATAGAAATGTTGCTCAGCTACACCTGACATGAGGGGAAATGACCCACAATGCTGTATGGAACTTCAACTGCATTCAATGGCTCCAAACTTTTTCAATTGGAAGATGTAGAACCAGAATTCTCATTCATTGCTGGTGAAATGCATAATAGTTTATCGCTTTTAAAAGTTTTAAGTTTTTTTCCAGAGCAAAACATAAGCACACCATATGATCCAATAAAAACTTGAGAATTTAGACAATTGCTTAGAAAATATGTCTTGAAAATATGTATATACAACATGCATTTATACACAGAAATTCTATTCAGAATGGCCAAAGAGATTCAGTGTTCCCTTTATTCCACAACATAAGTTTGCACATTGAAGCTGAAATTAAACCCATTATCCCATGCCTGAATCTAAAAACATGCCACTATGGCTTGAATGTTTGCATTCCACATGTGTTTAAAATTTCTTGTGTTAGAAACTCAATCTCTGGGCTGGGGATGTGGCTCAAGTGGTAACGCACCAGCCTGGCATGCGTGCGGCCCAGGTTCGATCCTCAGCATCACATACAAAGATGTTGTGTCCGCCAATAACTAAAAAATAAATATTAAAAATTCTCTCTCTTTAAAAAAAAAAGAAAGAAACTCAATCTCCAAAATCCCAGAATCCAGAAAGCCCACCAATCTCTCATGCCCCCCTAGCCATCCACAGTTTGGAACAGCCGAGGTGTCCCTTTTAATCTCAGCAGGAAGAGTGTCTCAGGAAGGCACAGAAAAGGATGATCCACCTGATCATGGTATCTCACCTGTGTCCACTGGGCCCAGCCCGCCTTTTAAGGCAGTGAGGGTAGAATAAGCTGGGGTGTCGGGAGCCATTCTCACACGTGACTGGGTGACTCCCGGTTAGGGTCTGAGGCGCTCTGGCTGTGTCGGAGCTTTCCCGGCCCTCTCCTGTTGAGAGAACCTGTCCGTGTGGGGGTGTAACTGACCACTGACCCCAGAGGCCCAATCACTGACCCTGACCTTGGAGTGCGGCCCCCCGTTCAACCTTCATTGGATGGAATTCTCCCCTGAGTTTCTTGCTCCCCAATAAAAGGCTACTCCCTGGCGTGCTCGCTCTCTCTCTCTCCTGCTAGCCCTGAGTAATCCTTGCTGCCCTGCCGGGCGGTTAGAGGAGGGAACCAGAGAGGGGAGCCGTCTCGGACCTGGTCATAGAAAAAGGTAACTGAGTCTGTGTGTTTATTTCGATCTCACTAGCTAACTTTTATGCCAAGAACCTCATTAATGAAACCATTGCGCTGGCCGCATGGTAGAATTGGCGCCCACGAGGGGGGCATTCTAGATTAGCTAGATTTGAGTGGGAGCGCGCGCTATAAAGATAAAGAAAAAAGTAAAGATAAAGGAAGTGGTGACAATTTGGGTCACAAAAGGAAGTGGTGACAATTTGGGTCACAAAAGTACCTTAAAATATTGAAGGAAAGAGACGTTAAATTAATTAAAATAAAAAATTCAACTTCTACCTATAAGGAAATGTAACTATTTTAGACAGTATAATTAATCAGAAAGAAAAACAGATAAAGAAAGCTCAGTTATTACAATTCTTAGAGATTGTAAGTGAATATTGTCCTTGGTTTTGTGAACAAGAGTCTCCAAATTTACTTACTTGGGAGAAATTAGGAAGAAAGTTACAAAAGGTCTGTCTTTCTAATGAATTACCTGGAGGCATAGATAATATTCAGAGAACCTGGACGGCTTTGGAAGTTTGTCTTTTTAAATATATGGGCCAGAATTCGTGGCCCCCTGAAGACCTGCTAAAAGGCATTCAACGGGCCATCAAGTCTATTCAAATGGAAAATCCGCCTGAGGCTAAGTTAATTCCTTTTCCCTTAAGCCGCTTAAAAACAAAGGCACTAGGGACCAGGCCCAAAGTTAAAAATGTAAATTTAAATTTACAAAATCAGGCTACTCCACAGGGAGATTATGGAGAGCAATATCAGAAAGGAGATACCTCCAAGGTCCTAGAGAGCCCTCCAAGGGAGGTAGACAATCTTCCTGGAGAGGAAAATCTGGAAGAGGTTCCTAGAGGGGCTCAGAGTTCTTCTCAGCCACGTGACTTAAAAGCCCAATTTCAAAATGGCGATAACACAGAACCTTTACCAGCTAATCTATGGGGAAGAGATATTTTTACCAAAATGGGATTATTATTAGTTACTCCTAATTCTATGAGATCAGTTGAGGAAGTTAGTCAGAGGTATTTTCCTGGAGATGATAAGGAGACCCTTCAGGAAGAGTATCTGTTTACAAACCAGTCTCCACGACAAAGATTAGTAAATGCTCCAAGCCAAAATTTTTATTAGGGGCCCTGAGTACTTCCCCGATCCCTAAGACAGCTGAAAAAATCACCTGGCTCACAGAGGAGCCTATATGGATTTCTCAGTGGCCCATCTCAGGGGAAAAGCTTAAAATAATTCATAGGCTAGTTGAGGAACAACTTCAGGCTGGTCATATAGAACCAACGCTTAGTCCTTGGAACACACCTATATTTGTTATTAAGAAAAAGTCAGGAAATTGGAGATTGCTACAGGATTTAATGGCAATAAATCATGCAATTCAGCCTATGGGATCCTTACAGCCAGGACTTCCCTCTCCCACAGCCATTCCTTTAGATTATAGCTTGATGGTAATAGATTTAAAAGACTGTTTTTTCTCTATAAGGTTACATCCTGGAGATTGTGAGAGATTTGCTTTCACTGTCCCAACAATTAATTTTAAGGAACCTGTTAAAAGATATTGCTGGAAAGTACTCCCACAGGGAATGCGTAATAGTCCTACTCTGTGCCAAAAATACGTAGACCAGGCGATAGATCCCATAAGAAGTAGCTTTCCTGATGCATATATTATTCATTTTATGGATGATATATTATTGGCTCATGCTAATCCAGAGGTACTTTCAGAAATTTTTACTCAGTTAGAGACTTCGCTTGCAGCAATGGGTTTATGCATAGCTCCTCAAAAAATTCAAAAAGTGTCACCTTTTCAATATCTAGGTCAGATAATTCAAGGACGTACAATCCGTCCTCAAAATCTTCAGATAAGAATTAAGGAGTTACATACCCTTAATGATTTTCAAAAGCTATTAGAAGATATTAATTGGCTGAGGCCATCCTTAAAACTAACTACTTCTGAGTTAAGTCCTTTATTTCAGATATTACAAGGAAATCCTTCTCCAACCTCTCCACGTCAGCTAACTTTAGAGGCTAAAACAGCTTTAAGGAAAGTTGAAAATACAATTAAAAAAACACAGCTTACTAGAGTTGATCCTAAGGAAATGGTGTATTTATTAATATTTCCAACTGAGCATACACCAACAGGAGCTATATGGCAAAAATTAGGAGTTATTGAGTGGATTTATTTATCCCACTCCCCTCAAAAAACATTAATTCCTTTTCATGATTCTACAGCTCAATTAGTAATTAAGGGTAGAACTAGGATTTTACAATTAATTGGATCTGAACCTGATATCATAATTATTCCATTTTCTGTTCAACAGATTAATTGGCTTTTTCAAACTTGTAGCTCATGGCAAATAGCTTTTGCTGAATTTCCTGGCCAGATAGACAGTCACTATCCTCGTGATAAGATTATACAATTTGCATCATTAAAGTCACTTATTTTTCCAAAGATTGTACGTGCCCATCCTATAGATGAAGCCTTATCAGTGTTCACTGATGGATCAAGTTCAGGTAAAGCAGGATTTTATAGTCGTGTTCACACAGAGGTAATACAAACTTCTTATACTTCTGCCCAAAGAGCAGAGCTTCAAGCTCTGATTTGTGCCTTAACTTACTTTGCAAATGAGCCTATTAACATTTATTCTGACAGCTTATATGCAGTCGGAGTTACTAAAAATATTGAAACTTCAGTTATTGGGTATACTTCATCACAAGAGTTATTTAAATTATTTCATAATTTACAAAAGGCAGTGCTAATGCGGAAATATCCATGTTTCATAGGACATATACGAGCTCATACTAATCTTCCAGGACCTTTAGCTTCAGGTAATAACAAAATTGACAAACTCGTAGCTTTTTGTCAACAGATGTCTTCATATGACTGTGCACTAGCTTCCCATTCCTTGCATCATCAAAATGCTTCTAGCTTACGTAAAAAATTTAATATTACTAGAGAACAAGCTCGTCAGATTGTAAGCCAATGCCCTAAGTGTGTTATTCACACTCCATCTCTGCCATCAGGGGTAAATCCCTGTGGATTAAAGCCAAATCAAATCTGGCAAATGGACGTAACTCATATTCCTCAATTTGGTAAGCAGTGTTATGTGCATGTCATAGTAGACACTTATTCTAGATTTATTTTTGCCACAGCACGTACTAAGGAAAATTCTCAAAATGTAATTTCTCATTGCCTAGCAGCTTTTTCTGTTTTAGGATGCCCTATGCAGATTAAAACAGATAATGCTCCAGCTTATGTGAGCTCTTCTTTTCAACAATTTTGTCAAGAGTTTAAAATTAATCATAAAACAGGAATTCCTTATAACCCCCAAGGTCAAGCCATTGTAGAACGAACTCATTTATCTATTAAACTTCAATTACAAAAATTAAAAAGGGGGGATAAGCTTATGACTCCCCAAAATAGCCTTAATCATGCCTTGTTTGTTTTAAATTTTTTAAACTGTGACGCAGAAGGTCACACTGCTGCTGAGAGACAAATGTCTCCCTCAGTAACAGGCCCTTTAGGCAGAGTTTTGTGGAAAGATTTACAGACCGGTCAGTGGAAGGGCCCAGACCCGGTGATTATATGGGGCAGAGGGCATGCTTGTATTTTCCCAGAAAATTCTTCTCATCCTATTTGGGTGCCTGAACGTGCTATCAGACATGGAAGAGATAGAACCCAGATTCAAGCGACTGAGGATCGACCCAGAGGAGCCCCCATCCAGAAGGAGGAGATATCGGAAAAGGATGAAGAAAGACCAGATTGACCCAGCCAAAAAGCTGATTTCATGGAAAGACGTGAAGAAGCTAACAACCCAGGCTTCCCGAATACTTCGAGACCTAGGAGAAAACAGGACCCCAATGATGATGGTAACAACAGTAATTGCCCTACTGGGCTGTCAGGTAAAGGGGGATCAAGTAGACACTTACTGGACATATTTCCCAGATCCACCCCTGGTACACCCAGCTGTGTGGACTGGAGAATCTATTCCAGTATTTACTAATGACTCATTCATGATGGGAGGATTTACAGATACTCATATTACTCCCAATCATGTGACTAGATTTAATTATTCTGGCTATAGTGCCCAATTACCCTTGTGTTGGTCCCACGATAAACATGCTGGCTGTCTGAAAGTATCATTCAAAGAAAAGACAGCGATTGGTAGACCTAGACTGACAAATAATTCTATTTATGGAGATTTAAAGCCTAATACTAGATCAGTAATTAAGATGGGACTTTCCCATAATAAGCCAGTCATTTCTGCCAAACCTCCACGGATACACCACTGTCCAAATAGTTCTACAATTGAGATTGGCACCTTTCCTAAATGGATGGATTGTATAAATCCCATCCTGTACAACATAAGGTGTCTAAAGATAGTGGGTATATTTTAGACTGGTCTCCAAAAATTGATAAGAGACAATTATGAAGAAATTCTGCTATGACACCTGCAGGATTTGTTAGTAATATTTTGACTTATAGTAAAGGTGGTGTTCAAAAAGATATTTGGCGTTTAATTGCTGCCTCAGAATTCTTACATTTACAGACAAACCCTTACCAAGATTTATTGGCAAGAACTGTAAAGAGGGATCTTGCTATGGCTTACGAGCTTGTGTCCAATCTCCTTATGTTTTAATTATTGGAAATGTAAAAGTTAAATGGATAGATGACAGATATATTGTTACTTGTAAAAAATGTAACCTAACCAATTGTATTACTAGGTATAATGGAGGAAAAGGAGTGCTGATACTTCATCAGCCCTCTTTTGTTTTATTACCTGCTAATATTTCAGAGCCATGGTATGCTGATGCTGGTTTACAAGTCTTACAGCAAATTCATGCCCAGCTGGCAAGACCTAAACGTGCTATTGGAGTTATAATTGTTGGTGTTTTGGCGCTAGTCTCTTTTATTGCATCAACTGTCTCTGCGTCTCTGACATTGTCTCAGAATATTCAGCATGCAAAATTTCTTAATAATTTAGCTCAAAATACTTCCAAGGCTCTGCGTAATCAAGTAAATATTGATGAAAAGATTGAAACTAAATTAAACGACTTAGAAGCAACTGTTATTGACATAGGTAATGAACTTTCAGCCTTAAAATTTAAAGAAAGGGAGACCGGAGCAGGAAGCCGCGACAGCCGCCCAGCCAGACCGGAGCAGGAAGCCGCGACAGCCGCCCAGCCAGACCGGAGCAGGAAGCCGCGACAGCCGCCCAGCCAGACCGGAGCAGGAAGCCGCGACAGCCGCCCAGCCAGACCGGAGCAGGAAGCCGCGACAGCCGCCCAGCCAGACCGGAGCAGGAAGCCGCGACAGCCGCCCAGCCAGACCGGAGCAGGAAGGCGCCAGCCGCCAGCCAGACCGGAGCAGGAAGGCGCCAGCCGCTCAGCCAGACCGGAGCAGGAAGTCCGGTCCCGCCCAGAGCGCTAGTCTCCAGGAAGCCCATCAACCCTTAAAACCCATCAAAGTGGGTGTGGCTACCAGCACAGTTGCAGCTGATCCAGGTACCCGGTTTCCAACTCCCCCACCCTTAGCTGCGATAACTCAAAATATTTCCCACAAGCTTTTGGGGATTGTAGCTATCAACACAAAACAACAACTCTAGAGGCACCTGGTTTCTACCTCAGAGACTAGAGTAGGGAAGATACAGGTGGAAGCTCATTTCCCTTCACACTGGCTATACCTACCACCCTGAATACAGAGGCTCAAACTAGGAATAGACAACGCCACCTACTGGAAGCAAGGAAAACAGTGTTCTGAGAGACTTTTTTTTTTTTTCCTCTCTTTCTCTTTTCTTCTCTCTCTTCCACAACTTCAGCATATGTGAAACCAAGAACTGAGCATGAACAACTGAATTACCAAAGTAATATAATATAGAGGAATTGCATATACCCCACCTCCCCCCATTTTTTTTTCTGTATTTCTATCTTACTTCCCTTTCCCTTCTCTTATTTCTCTTTTCTTCCTTGTTATTTCTTTTCTTTTCTTTTTTTTTTTAAATTCATATTCTCTCTATACCACTTTCAATCTCCTAACTTTTGCTATCTATACATAGGGTAACTATCTAAATAGGAGGTTGAGTCTATACATTCTTCCATAAATTACCAGTCGAGTGGTTAGAGTTCTCCAAAGGTGCTAAGTTAGTTTAACCTCATTCCCTCACTCCTTTCTCTTTAAGTATAATATCCTTCATCTGAAATTAAGTTTTCTATATGCCACCAGATATGGTACACCTTTTATGAAACTAAGGAATATATTCTTAAGTAATAATTAAATCCAACATCTATAGTCTTCGAATCTAACTATAAATGTATTAATAATGAAAACTTGTCCTTAGATAATGTACTGTTGATATTGGGATCTGTTAACATTGTCTTTCTCCGAAAAAGAGGGATATTGGAGCTATTCAAGAACAATACAAATATATAAGGGGAAAAACATTAACTCAACAGTTTCACAAAGCTAGAAAGAATCATGAGCAGTATGAAAAGACAAGGAAAGAAAGGACCACAAACAATACAGGTCAATTCAACATTAGATGAGGTAATATCTGCAGCTGATGGAATGTCAGACAAAGAGTTCAGGATATACATGCTTCAGACGATCTGGAGTCTCAAGGAAGACATTATTCATCAAATTCAGACAATGAAAAATCACTTGGACAATGAATTACATAAACAAATCCAAGAAGCAAAAGATCAACTCTATAGGGAGATAGAGGATATAAAAAACAAACAAACAGAAATCCTGGAAATGCAGGAAACAATAAACCAAATTAAAAACTCAAATGAGAGTATTACCAGCAGAGTAGAACACTTGGAAGATAGAACTTCAGACAACGAAGACAAAGTTTTTCAACTTGAAAAGAACATAGACAGCTCAGCGAGAATGTTAAGAAATCATGAGCAGAACATCCAAGAATTATGGGATAACATCAAGAAACCAAACCTAAGAGTTATTGGGATACAAGAGGGTACAGAGGTCCAAACCAAGGGAATGAGTAATCTATTCAATGAAATAATACTAGAAAACTTCCCAGACTTAAAGAATGAAAAAGAAATCCAAATACTAGAAGCCTACAGGACACCGAATATACAAAATCATAAGAGATCCACACCAAGACATATAATAATGAAGATGCCCAACATACAGAATAAGGAGAGAATCTTAAAAGCCACAAGAGAGAGGAAGCAGATTACATTTAAGGGTAAACCAATCAGGATAACTGCTGATCTTTCAACACAGACTCTGAAAGCTAGAAGATCCTGGAACAACATATTTCAAACGCTGAAAGAAAAAGGGTTCCAACCAAGAATCATGTATCCAGTAAATTAAGCTTCAGGATTGAAGATGAAATAAAAATCTTCCACGATAAGCAAAAGTTAAAAGAATTTGCAGCTAGAAAACCAGCTCTTCAAAACATCCTTGGCAAAACATTACAGGAAGAGGAAATGAAAAATAACAATGAAAACCAACAACGGGAGGTAGTACAATAAAGGAAAAACTAAGCATAGAGGAAAAACTAATCATGTTAAGTATCATACATAACCAAATATGGCTGGAAATACAAACCATATCTCAATAGTAACCCTAAATGTTAATGGCTTAAATGCACCAATCAAAAGACATAGGCTAGTAGAATGGATTAAAAAAAAAGATCCAACAATATGCTGCCTACAGGAGACTCATCTGATAGGAAAAGACATACACAGACTGAAGGTGAAAGGTTGGGAAAAATCATATCACTCATACGGACCCCGGAAGCAAGCAGGGGTGTCCATACTTGTATCAAATAAAATAGACTTCAAGCCAAAGTTAATCAAAAGGGATAAACAAGGACAATACATACTGCTCAAGGGAACCATACACCAACAAGACTTGACGATCATTAATATATATGCCCCAAACAATGGTGCAGCTACGTTCATCAAACAAACTCTTCTCAAGTTCAAGAGTCTAATAGACCACAACACAATAATCATGGGAGATTTTAATACACCTCTCTCACCAATGGACAGATCTTCCAAACAAAAATTGAATAAAGAAACCATAAAGCTCAATAATACAATAAATAACTTAGACTTAATTGATATATACAGAATATACCACCCAACATCAAGCGGATACACTTTCTTCTCAGCAGCACATGGATCCTTCTCAAAAATAGACCATATATTATGTCACAGGGCAAAGCTTAGCAATTACAAAGGAGTTGAGATACTACCATGCATTTTATCTGATCATAATGGAATGAAATTGGAAATCAATAATAAAATGAGAAAGGAAAAACCCTACATCACATGGAGATTAAACAATATGCTACTGAATGAACAAAGGGTTACAGAAGACATCAAAGAGGAAATTAAAAAATTCTTAGAGGTAAACGAAAACTCAGAAACAACATATCGAAATCTTTGGGACACTATGAAAGCAGTACTAAGAGGAAAATTCATTTCATGGAGTTCATTCCTTAAAAGAAGTAAAAGCCAACAAATAAATGACCTCATACTACACCTCAAAGCCTTAGAAAAAGAAGAACAAATCAGCAGCAAATACAGTAGAAGGCAAGAAATAATTAAAATTAGAGCAGAAATCAATGAAATCAAAACAAAAGAAACAATCGAAAAAATTGACAAAACTAAAAGTTGGTTCTTTGAAAAATTAAATAAGATTGATAGACCACTAGCCACACTAACAAAGAGAAGAAGAGAGAGAACCCAAATTACTAGCTTACGGGATGAAAAAGGCAACATCACAACAGACAATTCAGAAATACAGACGATAATTAGAAATTATTTTGAAACCCTATACTCTAATAAAATAGAAGATAGTGAAGGCATAGATAAATTCCTTGAGACATATGAACTCCCCAGATTGAATCAGGAAGATATAAACAACCTAAACAGATCAATATCAAGGGAGGAAATATAAGAAGCCATCAAAAGACTACCAACCAAGAAAAGCCCAGGACCGGATGGATATACAGCAGAGTTTTACAAAACATTTAAAGAGGAACTAATACCAATACTCCATAATCTATTTCAGGAGATAGAAAAAGAGGGAGAACTCCCAAATTCATTCTATGAGGCCAATATCACCCTGATTCCCAAACCAGAGAAGGACACCTCAAAGAAAGAAAACTACAGACCAATATCCCTAATGAATTTAGATGCAAAAATCCTCAATAAAATTCTGGCAAATCGTATACAAAAACATATCAAAAAGATTGTGCACCATGATCAAGTAGGATTCATCCCTGGGATGCAAGGCTGGTTCAATATACGGAAATCAATAAACGTTATTCACCACATCAATAGACTTAAAGATAAGAACCATATGATCATCTCGGTGGACGCAGAAAAAGCATTTGACAAAGTACAGCATCCCTTTATGTTCAAAACATTAGAAAAACTAGGGATAACAGGAACTTACCTCAAAATTATAAAAGCTATATATGCTAAGCCTCAGGCTAGCATCATTCTAAATGGAAAAAAACTGAAGGCATTCCCTCTAAAATCTGGAACAAGACAGGGATGCCCTCTCTCACCACTTCTATTCAATATAGTTCTCGAAACACTGGCCAGAGCAATTAGACAGACGAAAGAAATTAAAGGCATAAAAATAGGAAAAGAAGAACTTAAATTATCACTGTTTGCGGATGATATGATCCTATACCTAGAAGACACAAAAGGGTCTACAAAGAAACTACTAGAGCTAATAAATGAATTCAGCAAAGTGGCTGGATATAAAATCAACACGCATAAATCAAAGGCATTCCTGTATATCAGTGACAAATCTTCTGAACTGGAAATGAGGACATCTACCCCATTCACAATATCCTCAAAAAAAATAAAATACTTGGGAATCAACCTAACAAAAGAGGTGAAAGATTTATACAATGAAAACTACAGAACCCTAAAGAGAGAAATAGAAGAAGATCTCAGAAGATGGAAAAATATACCCTGTTCATGGATAGGCAGAACTAACATCATCAAAATGGCAATATTACCAAAAGTTCTCTATAGGTTCAATGCAATGCCAATCAAAATCCCAACGGCATTTCTTGTAGAAATAGATAAAGCAATCATGAAATTCATATGGACAAATAAAAGACCCAGAATAGCAAAAGCAATTCTAAGCAGGAAGTGTGAATCAGGAGGTGTAGCGATACCAGATTTCAAACTGTACTACAAAGCAATAGTAACAAAAACAGCATGGTACTGGTACCAAAACAGGCGGGTGGACCAATGGTATAGAATAGAGGACACAGAAACCAATCCACAAAATTACAACTATCTTATATTCGATAAAGGGGCTAAAAGCATGCAATGGAGGAAGGATAGCATCTTCAACAAATGGTGCTGGGAAAACTGGAAATCCATATGCAATAAAATGAAACTGAATCCCCTCCTCTCGCCATGCACAAAAGTTAACTCAAAATGGATCAAGGACCTTGATATCAAATCAGAGACTATGCGTCTGATAGATGAAAAGGTTGGCTCCGATCTACATATTGTGGGGTCGGGCTCCAAATTCCTTAATAGGACACCCATAGCACAAGAGTTAAAAACAAGAATCAACAAATGGGACTTACTTAAACTAAAAAGTTTTTTCTCAGCAAGAGAAACAATAAGAGAGGTAAATAGGGAGCCTACATCATGGGAACTAATTTTTACTCCTCACACTTCAGATAGAGCCCTAATATCCAGAGTATACAAAGAACTCAAAAAATTAAACAATAAGAAAACAAATAACCCAATCAACAAATGGGCCAAAGACCTGAACAGACACTTCTCAGAGGAGGACATACAATCAATCAACAAGTACATGAAAAAATGCTCACCATCTCTAGCAGTCAGAGAAATGCAAATCAAAACCACCCTAAGATACCATCTCACTCCAGTAAGATTGGCAGCCATTATGAAGTCGAACAATAACAAGTGCTGGCGAGGATGTGGGGAAAAGGGTACTCTTATACATTGCTGGTGGGACTGCAAAATGGTGAGGCCAATATGGAAAGCAGTATGGAGATTCCTGGGAAAGCTGGGAATGGAACCACCATTTGACCCAGCTATTGCCCTTCTCGGACTATTCCCTGAAGACCTCAAAAGAGCGTACTACAGGGATACCGCCACATCGATGTTCATAGCAGCACAATTCACAATACCTAGACTGTGGAACCAACCCCGATGCCCCTCAATAGATGAATGGATAAAAAAAATGTGGCATTTATACACAATGGAGTACTACGCAGCACTAAGAAATGACAAAATCATGGAATTTGCAGGGAAATGGATGGCACTAGAGCAGATTATGCTAAGTGAAGCTAGCCAATCCCTAAAAAACAAATGCCAAATGTCTTCTTTGATATAATGAGAGCAACCAAGAACAGAGCAGGGAGGAAGAGCAGGAGGAAAAGATTAACATTAAGCAGAGTCATGAAGTGGGAGGGAAAGGGAGAGAAAAGGGAAATTGCTTGGAAATGGAAGGAGACCCTCATTGTTATACAGAATTACATATAAGAGTTTGTGAGGGGAATGGGAAAAAAATAAGAAGAGAAATGAATTACAGTAGATGGGGTAGAGAGAGAAGATGGGAGGGGAGGGGAGGGGGGATAGTAGAGGATAGGAAAGGTAGCAGAATACAACAGTTACTATTATGGTATTATGTAAAAATGTGGATGTGTAACCGATGTGATTCTGAAATCTTTGTAATGTTTTGAATAAAAAAAAAAAAATTTAAAGAAAGGCTTAAATGCCATGCTAATTATAAGTATGTGTGTGTTACAGCTGCCAAGTGCAATGCTTCTCTCTGGGATTGGGAGAAGGTTAAAAACCATTTGTTAGGTATTTGGCAAAATAGTAATAATAGCTTGGATATTCTGGAACTTCATCACCATATCCAAGACATTCAAAATAATAGAGCTGATTTTTCAGATCCTTCTTCTTTGGCTAACCAAATATTGAAGGAGTTAAATGGATTCAACCCTGGAAATATTCTCAAACACTCGGCCTGGTACATTATTGGATTATTCTCTTTGCTGCTAATTCTTTATTGCGTTGTAATTGTAGGATGGCGAATCTTCAGAACAAGAATGCAGAAACTCCAGAGAGTGAACCGCCGCCTCATTTTTGCGAAAAGAAAGGGGGAATATGTCGGGAGCCATTCTCACACGTGACTGGGTGACTCCCGGTTAGGGTCTGAGGCGCTCTGGCTGTGTCGGAGCTTTCCCGGCCCTCTCCTGTTGAGAGAACCTGTCCGTGTGGGGGTGTAACTGACCACTGACCCCAGAGGCCCAATCACTGACCCTGACCTTGGAGTGCGGCCCCCCCGTTCAACCTTCATTGGATGGAATTCTCCCCTGAGTTTCTTGCTCCCCAATAAAAGGCTACTCCCTGGCGTGCTCGCTCTCTCTCTCTCCTGCTAGCCCTGAGTAATCCTTGCTGCCCTGCCGGGCGGTTAGAGGAGGGAACCAGAGAGGGGAGCCGTCTCGGACCTGGTCATAGAAAAAGGTAACTGAGTCTGTGTGTTTATTTCGATCTCACTAGCTAACTTTTATGCCAAGAACCTCATTAATGAAACCATTGCGCTGGCCGCATGGTAGACTGGGGGCTACAACCCTCTTCTCAAACCCAGTGAATTACAATTTAATCAAAATCCACCCTTATCAACCCTCCCTGGGCCTTCCTCAGTCAGGTTTCCCTCTCAGTACTCAAAGGAGATGCCCCATGGACACAAGCATTTCAGAATGCAGCCCACACCCCATTTAGAAGGCTAATGGGGTGCAGGAATGTGATCTTGTGCACAGGTGGTGGGAAAGGGAACACTTCCCTCTCTAGGTAAGACTTCACTGCACAGAGGACACAGGGAGCTCAATTCTGATCTGTGGCTGCTGCTCAATTTCTGAACATTTCTCAAATGCTCCCTCTAACACAAGGAGCTGCCAAACACACTACCCTAGGGTGGCAGTGTTTTTGTCTCCACAGACACCTTAAGAAATTTCTGGGGACCTCTGCTTTTACTCAAAATAAAGCTGTATAACTTTTGTTGAAAAACTGACAATCTTTACCTGATCCTCATGGGGGGCTGACCTGGCTCCCCATACATATTTCTGCCCAGATGCCCCTGAAAGTTCAAGTAGCCTCCTGCCTCCCCAGAAGGCATCACAGGAGGCCCAGCTTTAGGCCAATGTGCCCAGAAAGCCAACAAAGCATTACATGCAGAGGCACCTCTCCCAAGGTCTGTCTTCCCCATGGCACCTACTGGCCCTGTGCAGGCCATACTCTGGACTCTGGAGGGGACAATGCCCTGCAACAACCCCACTCCAGCTCTCAGTCCACTAACATCCAGCTGTGAGTTGTCTCTGATCTTTGTTAACGTTATATATTCATATCAACAACACTAGCTGAGCCTTTTTCAGCCTTGAGCTCTAAATCATAAAGGAAGAGGGAAACATGTGGTGCTCATAGGAAGGCCTCATCTTGCTGGAGAGCAGGAGTTGGCTCAGCTCTATGGCAGACAATGGGGCCTGGGGTGGCAGATGGTGCTGTCAGCTGCTCTGGTGCCCCAGCAGAAGAACAGTGTTGAGATGGGCCCTTCCTCAGGGGTGCTATGTGACAAGATATTGCAGTCCTCCTTTTTACACATCAGGATGGGCTGTCTCCCTAACAAGATCATCCCACCAATGTGTTTCCACATTAGGAGTCATCCTAGGTGCTCAATGTGAATCCTGAATACTTTCTTCTGTCAGTGCTCAACCCTGTAAAGGGTGTCTGTTAAGAGGGAAATGTGACACATCCTGAATAGAGTTGCTCCACAGTCACAGGGCAAGAGAAAATAGGGTGTCAGAGCAAGTTTATGGAGATGGATCCAGTGCACGCATGTGAAGGAGGAGATTGTGAAGGATGGGCCTGAGTTATGAAGGAGATGAGAGGCCATTAGGACAAAGTTAAGGATCAGGAGGAGGGAGAGCAGATAATGGGCAAACATAGTCACCCAGGACAACAGTTATTCCTAAACATGTCAACACATGCCTCCATGTTGGCGGTCAGTTGTGCACCAGGGAAAGTGAAGGTGTTTGCAGAGCACACATGCACAGGAATGTTCACAGCAGCCTATTTTGTAATGCTCTGTCATGTGTCAGGCTATATGGGCAATGATCAACAGACTCCATTTTATCCTGAGACTCCATATCCTGTAAGAAATACTTCTCCTATGGGAAAGACCTGCCTCTGTACTCATTAATATTTACCTAGCATAGCATACTTTTCAACACAAAATGTCAGTTCTTATACAAAGTAAAACTGTTCTTTTGGTTCCATTTTTCTTGGGCAATGTACCCTGACAGAGATTGTCTAGTAACCATTAGTAGTAACCGTTAGTAATTATTCTAACTTGTACTCAACTGGGGTCATTTTGACACACTTCCCTTTTGCTTGCTTGCTGCTGTGGCAACATGGAACATCCGTTGCATTGTTTCATTAACTGCTCAATTCAGCTTCTGTACCCTGCTTGCTTGCAGCTACATCAACCTGGATGTGGCTTTTGCCTTAAATACCCTAAAATGTTGAAGTTAAATACCCTAAAATGTTTTCTGCAGAGACAACTTGGTCCTGTAGGAAGCAGTCCCAGCCAGTCAGAATAAAGACTCTTCAGTTTGGACAAAACTGGGACTTGGTGTGTTTTCTGAGTGACCTGCCCCACAACATAACCACAAACATGCAAATGTCATCCACAGAAAAACAGGTAAGAAACTGTCAGCCACCCACAGGGACACAGGTGGCTCTGAGTCATCTGTCCTACCCTGGCAACAGCAAGTTCATCTGTGTTCTAATAATTGTATCATTTTGGGCTGAGGATGTGGCTCAAGCAGTAGCATGGTTGCCTGGCATGCGTGCGGCCCGGGTTCGATCCTCAGCACCACATACAGAGATGTTGTGTCTGCCGAAAACTAAAAAAAATAAAATAAATATTAAAATTTGAAAAAAAAATTGTATCATTTCAGCAAGCAGAGGATGTGATGTGGGGGCTACTACCCTTTCCTCATATTCCCTAATTCTTCCCTCACTGAGCACCTGCCTTGGGTCCCCAGATCTTTAGCTCTATCCCAGGGACCTAGTCCTGGTGGCCACTAATGGAGATAGGACAAGTGTGGTGGAGGTAATCCTCTCTCCACTGGAGAACCTCAGACCACCCCATCGCATTTCTCCATCCCAACCCCTCTCTCTGCAACCCATAACCTGTATTCCCAGTCTGGAGGCCTTAATCTCTCCACAGAGGACCCCAGACCATTCCACCACAATGTCCAACCTGTCTCTGTGGTCTCCTACTTGTTTACTCATCTTTGAACTTGGTTTATCTCTCCAAAGGGGACCCCAGATGACACCTTCACACTTTCAACCCCATCTCTGCAGTTCCCCAGAGACCTTGGTCATCTCTGCTGCATCTTCAATAGTACATAGCTTTGATGTCATCAAGAGCAGTTTCTTACCTAGGCTATTAAAGACCCTCCCCAGCCTGTTCTTTTATTAGAAGGCAAAACTGCCATTTTTGAAAGATGTAGGCAGGAACTATTAGAGTTTTCAGAAATCCTTGAGGAAGGCTTTATCTGCATATTCTGAGATGGCAAGTCTATAAATCAGGCAGTATCCAACCTCATGTCCTGCAGAAATGCTTATCTAGGCTGAAGGCTCTTGGGGCCTACCTCTGAGGACCATAAATCAGGAGTCTATGGTGGAAGTACTGTCACCAGGAAGCTGCCCACCTCTGCCAGCTCATCACTTGGGCCTGGACCCTTCTCCAGAAACACTCTGGTGATGGCTGCTGCATGGGTGGGTAAATCCTGTAAGGAAAGAAATTCCACAACCCACTGGAGGGAGGAGGGAGCATAGTCCACATGCAGTATAACACAACTTCAAGTAGGGAGGCAGACATGGCATACAGCCCAGCTATCCCAGACCACCTGAGCCAAGTTCATCACTGCTGTGCCCCAGCCTCCCTCTCTAAACCCTGGTCTCCAACTAAGGAAGAAGGGGAACTGAGCAGGAGAGATGGCCCAACTGCCTGAGGGGATGACAGCACCTGGAAGCCAGTGGCCTTGAAATCATGTTTGTCCTAGGAGATCTGTGCTGGAAATGCTATATGCCTGGGGATTGTGGTTCTGTAGATTATGATTTGGGGTCATCTGGCATTAGTGGTTGTGGTTGAATGGGACAGGTTTTGTTGGTCCTAATGGCTCAGCAATGGGTGAGTTTTAGGACAATGACCAGATCTGAGGGCAACAGCAGACATCCTTGTTTTGATTCTGCAGAAAAGAGGCTTTATCTTATTTATCCAAATTTACAGTGAGAAAGGGGGTCATTGATCAGTTGTCCCCTGTACAGACATTGACTGAGGTGCATCACCCCTACTTACCACATGGTAAGAGCCTCCAGGACTCTACTTCTCATCAGGCCAGTGACCTCCCTTCTGTCACCCTGGCTCTTGACCACTTGAACCGAGCTTGCCTGTGGTTCACCCTGACCCTGATTATAAGCACTTCACTCTCTTTGTACTTCAATGTCACCCTCAATCTCTCCTAGAAACACAGTGGGCACCTTCCCCCAGGTTCTCAGTCATTTTTCACCCTTTACTCTCCTTATACCCCAAATGCTAGGGAGCACCCAATGCTCCAAGGATTCTCCACAATAAGCAGGCACATCATAGATTACCTTAACCACAATCTGAAGTGGCAGATACTTCCAGGATCCCATGTAGAAATCAGCAAAGGGCAAATATTAACTCAACTCCTAGCCCTTGCCCTAATCCTAGCCCTAACCCTAACTGCTCAGAATTTTCAGTGTACCAGGGCAAGCAAAAGGCATTCATCTTTTTGTGACTACTAGCAGAGGTATGTGGGCAAAACTCATAATTATATCAACCATGATGCCAAGGGGCAGAAGTTCCTCCTTTTATACTGAGTGGGCTAAACACAGGAATACATTACCCACAATTCTAATTGGAAGAAACCACCAGGATCCCTAGAAGATAATTGGCAAAATGCTAAACATTGTATTTAATCCCAGAGGTTTGGGAGGCTGAGGTTGAAGGATACAAGTTCAAAGCTGGCCTTAGCAATTTAGTGAGGCCCTAAGCAACTTAACGAGACCCTGTCTCAAAAAATAAAAAGTTTGGAGATGTGGCTCAGTGCTTAAGCACCCCTGGGTTCAATCCCTAGTACCAAAACCAACCCTAAACTTACCATAGCCCTAATACTGCCCCTAACAGTACTCAGAATCCTCAGGGCACCAGGGTATATGGCTTTCAGTTTCCATGGGATTCCTGACAGAAGTGAGAGGGCAAAACTCACAATAACATTACCCATAATTGTTGCATTTCTCATGACTAAAACACTTAGGGTCACTCCACGTAAACTGAACTGGGTTGCATGAAGTAATCACACAAGAGACAGAGAAACCTTTTTCTTTGGGTCCTGTGAAGGCTCCTCTGACCTTAGGGGTTCATGGAAAGAGAGAGAGAACATGTGCTAAACACTTTAATTGGGGAGAAGCCATTCAAATGATGTAAGTGGTCAGGTTTCAGGGGGTTGAGTGTGGCTTCATGATGTCTGCTGTTTGCAGGTTGACTGACATCTAGAAAGGCCATGCTTAAAAGCATGGCCTTTTTTTAGGGAGTTTCCATGGAACATTCTATCCCAAACAGGGCAAAGGGGTAGTGTTACAAAAGAATAGGTGAGTGTAGCTCAACCTCAGGGGTATACCTACTTAGAAGACTGGCCTTGCTATCTGAATGGGGGAAAAAACCAAGTCATGAGTCATGGCACTACCATGCCAACTACAGTGATCTTTCAGATCCTTGTGGTGCATCAGGACTGGAAGACATGGTAGCTCAATGTGGCTCCCCACATATTCCCCCTTTCTTAATATTTAAATACCATTGGGGAATTATATCTTTTAGTCACTGGATTCTTGGTCTGAGGTCATCATGATCTACTATTGAAACACAAAAAGAATTAGTAGAAAACATATTATCTCAATGACACACCATATGGAATGTTTCAACATATTTAGGATTAAAGTCATTTAATTAACTTTGGAAGATCCAGGTTATTATTATTATTTTTGCCAATGCTTATCAGAAGATTCTTAATCTTTTCCCTATTTTATTGGGAAGCATTCTGTTTGGCCATAGTAACATAGACATTTTTATTTGGCATGGCATTTAGGCCTTTCCACAAACCATAGAGCAGAGAGCTCATTCACAATATTTATTACAGTGGCTTTTTAGAGCATTTTAACTCAGTTCCAATCCTTCCATCAGTACTTATCTGACTATAAAGAATCTTGGAAGTAATTTAAGTCAAATATTAAGAAAATCAGGGGCTGGGGATGTGGCTCAAGCAGTAGCGCGCTCGCCTGGCGTGCGTGCGGCCTGGGTTTGATCCTCAGCTCCACATACAAACAAAGATGTTGTGCCCGCCGAAAACTAAAAAAAAATAAATATTAAAAAAAATTCTCTCTCTCTCTCTGTGTCTCTCTCTCACTCTCTCTTTAAAAAAAAAAAAAAGAAAATCAATATAAGTTTTAAGATATAACCACAAGAAATATTGTAGAAGCAAGGAATAATATTTAAAGTATCACTTCAAGGATCATGAGATCAAGAGCTTGCCTTGGACTGGTTAATTGGCATGCACCTGTTTTAAAGCCTGAACATTAACTTCAGCATATAACAGATCTGAAATATTAGCTAGAAATAACTAGAGATAACAATAATATGAGTTGTATTTTTCATCCTTACTCTTAATTCTCACATTTAATGAGTTTATTAAGTCTGTCAGTAATATAAATATTCTGAAGGTTGGAGTCAAACATCAAAACATCTTTTTTGGATGCCATCTCACTGGGAGTTTAAAGTTTCTAGGAGTTATGGCATCCTCATGTAATTGTTCTTGTCCATTCTAGGAGACCAGCCTAAAATATATACTTTATTTCTAGATATCTTGTGTTGTACTGACAAGACATGCACAATCCATCCACTTAGAAAAGGTATCAACTTCTATTGTAGAAATATTAGGGCAATAATACATTGGTGGATATTCTATGTAAATAACTGTCTTGAATAGGAAAAAAATCTATTTTATTAATTTTTCTAACAATTGTCTAGATAAGTAAATATAGTTTTAATCTTAGGGACCAGCATGATTGTCTGGTTTAGGTTTCTTATATGCTGTCTTTTTCTCAAATTATACTTCCAGACATCCTGTTTACCATAGGATCAACATATAGGTATAATTGACCACTACAGTCAGTGAAGACAGAATTAGACAGGTAGTCAGTATAGATAGATACATTGAATCAGGTCAGGTCAAGGAGGCCAATTTTGAGTGAGTTGGGGAAGTTGGAGACTGTCCCTAAGGGATCTTATCAAGAACCTGCCTCTGCTCCAACCTGTTCCCAAGGTAACCTGTCCCAGGAATTTGCCCTCCCTACAGTGAGCTATAAGATTGTTAATATGTCCAGGACTATTCTACACTGCTCTTCCCTCTTCAGCCCACCTATTTCCCACCTTTTGACCTACCCACTGAGCATTCCTGGGCCTAGTCACTAGAAAGGAAGGAGAAAGATAAGGGGAGTAAGGCAGGAGAACAAAGAAAGCCTAGGTCATATAAAAAGGGCACAACACCTTGCTTCTTGGGATACCAGCTATGACCCCCTTCTCCCTCATGGGAGAAGTCTATGTTACCCCCTTTTAAATAAACCCTGGTTCATATGCTTACCTCAGCATGCTTCTCTAATGTTCAAACTTCATGGGGAAGCAGGACTTGTCATTCAATAACTAGTGGTATCATTAGTACAGTTAATCTAGTTTCATTGGTGGACTTTCCAGTCCACACTGCAATGTACATTAAAAATGGACCTGAGGGGCTGGGGATGTGGCTCAAGCGGTAGTGCGCTCGCCTGGCATGCATGCGGCCCGGGTTCAATCCTTAGCACCACATACAAACAAAGATGTTGTGTCCACCGAGAACTAAAAAATAAATATTAAAATTCTCTCTCTCTTTCTCTCTCTCTCTCTCTCTCTCTCTCTCTCTCTCTCTCTCTCTCTCTCTCTAAAAAAATATGTGATTTATAGAACTATAGAAACTTTGTCTTCCTTGGTAAGTTTAATTTCCCTTTAAAAAAAATGGACCTGAGAAATGGGTCCATAGAAGTCTCTTCATAATTTTTACTGACCTGACAAGCTCATGAATCTACATGGCTATAAATTCTGCAGCTGAAAATTTACCTTCCTGTGCCAGGTTTCTCAGTCATTATCATGATGACAGGTTTAAGCTTTATCTTTTGAAATCTGATTAATTTACTGAATCATGTTCAGTAACAATAAGACTCTCAGTATAACAATTTAAGAAAATTTTGAAATATTTGTAAGATACAGTGTGTGCCTGTGGAGTTCTGTTTTCCCCCTTTTCTTTATTTAATAAAATTGATTAAAGGTCTGGTGTAGATTCTAATATATTAATATATGAATCTGGATCTCTTGGAAATCTCCCTGAATTTATTTTGGTCTATAT
The DNA here is from genome assembly GCF_048772815.1 of Callospermophilus lateralis. Taxonomy (NCBI): domain Eukaryota; kingdom Metazoa; phylum Chordata; class Mammalia; order Rodentia; family Sciuridae; genus Callospermophilus; species Callospermophilus lateralis. Next base: position 243,120 of record NC_135310.1, read on the forward strand.
TAAGTTTGAGAGGTTTCCTTTGATTATAGTTTCTGGTAGGTAAAATTTTAAGGCCTTCTCTTAAGAGTAACTAAGGCTAGATATGAAAATGAGATACCTTTTATTGATTATTGTAATTTCCCTATATAGATATTTAATTTATTCTAACAATTTAGAAACAACCATCAACCTCTTTCTGAGACAAAGTCTTAAAATATCTCTATGTTTCAGAATATTATCCTTTAATTAGGTGTCTCTTAATTGTCTTTTAGAAAATATGATTAAGGTTACTTTGCAGTATAGAGAGTGATATATAAATCTTATCATATTTTTTTACAGATAATAGGTCCAGTCAGAGAACTTATAAAGTAACAATAAATTTTCAACAAGGTTTGTAACCATTATTGCTCAAAACTAACATACAACTTTAATTTGGAAAACCTCTGTCCTAATAAAATGTTCTCCCAAATCTCATAATTATCCAAGAAACAAAGTAACATGTAAGAATCAGCAGTGTATTTGAATCAATCAAATTTAGTAACCAAAGAGAATTGTCAAAATTGGGATCTAAGTCAGCAGTTTAATATATTTAATGTTTAATTAAGGATATAAATTTATTGAAAAAATTAATCCTTGCCTTAAACAGTAGAAATCATTAGGCAATAAAGACCTTCCTTAAAGAAAATAAACTTAACATTTTAATATGTCTTCATCATGTCTAAATATGGACAAAATATTAGCTCATATCAGCATAGTAAAATCAGGAAAATAGCCTGAAATATTCTTAAATTAATCAATTAAATTCTTATAGTCAGTCCAGTACATATAAATCTTTTTCTCAATTATTTTAACTTTCTATATGATCTGTATGTCTAGATAATGATATAAGGATATATTTAGGAAAATATCTTTATCATTAAAACCTAGAATAGAAAGACATTGTTTTACCCAAAGATGATTTTTTTTCTTCTTCTGAGGACATCCAATGTGTGCTTCTTCTCTGCTGAAGCATCTTCTTTTCTTTTAAAACTTTTCCTGGTTATACTTTGGAACAATTTCTGAAAACTTTGGAATCAAAACAAGTTATCGTACCTTGATAAGAAAAAATATCTTCATGAAAATATAGTTAAAGTACTTGGATATTTCTGTAGACAGAATTATATCTGTTTATCATCTAATACAGTTTGTATACTAATATGAGATTACTTGATTGTTGTTTGACCTCTTGAAAGAAAATATATAGTAAAATACTTTTATCTCAAATATCTGCGATTAAAAGGCAGAGCATCAGATAAATGCGTGTATAAGAAATGTATAAATTATGTGTTTTATATTAAAGAAAAACAATTAGATAAACATATATTACCTAAACAATTAGACACTCAGACAACTAGACTGCTCTGGAAGGGAACCCAGGGGTGCGCCTAGAGACAAGGCCCACAAGGGTTTCCCAGCATGGTCTCTCCTAGGGCTGCTCTGAGGAGAGGGGAGCTCTACCCTCCCTGTGGAATGACCCATGTTGTCCTGCAGTCAGGGTTCCTATGCTCAGCTCTGAGGAGAAAGCTCCCTCCTCAGCCTGAGGCCCAGACAGCATCCAAGGTGGACCTAGGCCCCCCACTCAGGCTCCCACTATGGTAATCACCTGAAACTTTGCTGGGAGTGGAGATGCCCCATGGGAGGGGAGACATCCCCTCTAAGGGAGTCACATCCCCTCTAGGGGTGACACTCCTCCTAAGGGAGAGATACCAGCTGACAGGGAAGCCAACCCCTGGTAGGGGAGATACCCTGATGGGAGGGGAGATGCATGCCCCCACAAACCCAGACAACCCCCTATGGAAGAGAAACACCCTGCTAGAAGGGGAGACAGCCCTAGGACTGGAGCCACCCCCTAGAAGTAAAGACACCCTGCTAGGAGAGCAGAAGTCCCCACTCTAGGGCAGACACTTCCATGGGATGGGGAGACACCCTGCTGGGAAGGGAGAAGCTCCTGCTGGAAGGGAAGCATCCTGGACTTCGGGGGACTCTGCTTCTTCCTCCACCCCGGAAATGTTCCCACTGCTGTCCCTAGGTCTGGCTGTGCTTTCTGTGGCATAAGGAGGAATGAAATCTGTAGAGAGCAGAAAAGGGAGTCAAGGAGTCATCTCCCTGCACCCCAGCCTGATCCCCACAGGTCAGGCCTGCTGTGGCCAGGGGCCAGGCAGCCACAGTGAGCCCTTCTTCACTCCTGTGCCCAAGGGCAGAGGCCAGAAAAGGGCCACCACAGAGGCCTCTGGAAGTGATCTTTGACAAGGGTGACAGAAGCCCACTTTTGGATCAGGGGTGTGAAGAAAAGCAGTGAAATCCCAGCCTATGTTGGCCAATCTAGGAATTGGGGAAACCTGAAATCTGACCAAGTCCCAGCAGATTCTTGAAGTTACAGGCTGCCCCTGCCCTCTGCCTCGAGTGTCCCAAGAGACATAAATAGCCCACCAGGGTCCCTAGGCCTGGCATCTCCTCTAGGCTGACCTAAGGAGGGAATCCCAGGCATTACTAGAGACATGATCCATGAGGGTCCCTAGCCTGGCATTTCCAAAGGCTCCTCTGAGGGAGGAAGCACGGGCATCCCTAGAGACATGGAGCCACCAGGGTCCCCAGGCCTGACGTCTCCCCCAGGCTGCTCTGAGGAAAGGGAACCCCATGTGTCCCTAGAGAATTGGCCAAGTAGGTACCCAAGCCAGGATTCTTCCACAGGCTGGTCTGAGGAGAGGAACCCGAGGCATCCGTACAGATATAGCCAAGAGGGTCTCCAGGCCTGGTATCTCCCCCAGGCTGCTCTCCGAGGGTACCCCTGGGATACTCTTAGAGACGTGGCCCGAGAGGTTTTTCTGGCTTGTCATCTATTCTGATGAGAGGGACTCTGCCCTCCTTGTGGGATGACCCACCTTGTCCAGCAGTCAGGGTTCCTCTGCTCAGCTCTGAGAAGAAAGCTCCCTACTCAGCCTGAGGGTGACAGAGATTCCAAGATGGCAACCAGTACCCATCCTCAGCCCCTCTGCCCTCAAAACTCACCTGAATCTTGGCTGGCAGTGGAGATGCCCCCTAAGATTGGAGATATCCCACTAGGAGGGGAGAAGCCCCAAACATATGGGAGATGGTGGCTCTGTTGTCTTAGCTCTGAGGAGAGGGAGAGTTTGCCCTTCTTGTGAAATGACTCACCTTTTCCAACAGTCAGTGTTCCTCTGCTCAGCTCTGAGAAGAAAGCTCCCTACTCAGACTGAGGGTGACACTGAACCCCATGTGTTCCTAGAGACATGGCCTTCTTGGGATGTGAAGACATCCTGCAGAGAAGGAAAAAGCTCCCACTTGGAGGGGAGCTGCCTCGGCTTCCTGGGGACTCTGCTTCTTCCTCCACCTCAGGAGTTACTGGATGAAACCTGTTCCCACTATAGTATCTAGGTCTGGCTTGGTTGTCTCTAGCACCAAGAGGAGTGGAATCTCTAGAGAGAACAAAAAGGAGTCCGGGAGTCACTTCTCTGCACCCCAGCCAGTTCAAAACCAGATCAGGCCTGCTGAGGCCAGGGGCCTGACAGGCCCATGGAGCCCTGCTTCACTCCTGTGCCCAAGGAGAGAGGCCAGTAATGGGCTACCACAGAGGCCTCTTGGAAGTGGTTTTGATACAGGGTGACATAACCCAACTTTGAGGGATCAGAGGTTTGAAGAAGACCAGTGAAATCCTAGCCCATGGTGGCCACTCTCAAGGTTGGGAAAACCTGAACTCACCAAGCCTCAGTGGCTTCCTCCCCAGAGTGTCCCTAGAGATGTGGCTCACCAGGGATCCAGGCCTGGCGCCTCCCCCTGGCTGCTCTGAGGAAAGGTAAGCCGAAGTGTCCATAGAGATGTGAAGAGTGTCCCCAGGCCAGACATCTCCCTGTGGTTGCTCTGAGGAGAAGGAACCTTGGGATTCCCTAGAGTTGTAGCCCACAAGGGTGGCCAGGCCTGGCTACTCCCCCAGATGGCTCTGATGAGAGGGAACCCCAGGTGTCCATAGAGACATCACTCACCATTGTCCCCAGGCCTGGCATCTCTTCTAGGCTGCTCTGAGAAGAGTACACCCGGCATCGCTAGAGATGTGGTCAAGAAGGTCCCCGGTCTGGTGTCTCCTCAGGCTGCTCTGAGGACAGTGAACCCCAGGATATACCTAGAGTCATGGCCAAGAGTGTCCCCAGGCCTGGCATCTCCCTGAGGTGGTTCTAAGGAAAGGAAACCGGGCAGCCCTGTAGACTTGGCCCACCAGGGACCCCAGGTCTGGCATCTCTCCCAGCTGCTCAGGGAGGAAACCCAGGGGCATACCTAGAAATGAGGTCCATGAGGGTTTCCCAGCTGGTGAGCACTGAGGCTGCTCGGAGGAGAGGGGACCTCTGCCCTCCCTGTGGAATGACCCATGTTGTCCAGCAGAAAGAGTTCCTCTGCTCAGCTCTGAGGAGAAAGCTCCCTCCTCAGCCTGAGGCCCAGAGAGCACCCAAGGTGAAATCCAGGCCCCGCCCTCAGTCCCCCACTATGCTATTCACCTTAAGCTTAGCTGGGAGTGGAGATGCCCCCTAGGAGGGGAGACACCCCTCTAGGGGAGAGACACCTGCTGAGAGGGAAGCCAACCCCTGGGAGGGGAGATTCCTTGCTGGGAGATGCTTGCCCCATCAACCCAGACAACCCCTAGAGCAGAGAGATACTCTGCAAGGAGAGGAGACACTCCTGGGAGTGGAGCCACCCCCTAGAAGTGGAGAACCTGCTGGCAGGGGAGATGCCCTGCTGGGAGGACAGAGGCCCCCACACTAGGGGAGACAATTCCCTGGGATGGGGAGACGCCCTGCTGGGAGGGGAGAAACTCCTGCTGGAAGGGGAGCATCCTAGGCTTCCTGGGGACTCTACCCCCTGCCTTGAGTGTCCCAAGATACATTCATAGCCCACCAGGGTGCCTAGGCCTTGAGACTCCCCTAGGCTGACCTGAGGAGGGAACCCCGGGTATAGCTAGATACCCTCCACCCCAGGAGTGTTCCCTAGGCTGACACTAGGTCTGGCCGTGCTGTTGGTGGCATGAGGAGGAGTGAAATCTCTAGAGAGCAGAAAAGGGAGTTCAGGAGCCACCTTCTTGCACCCCAGCCTGTCCCCCACCAGGTCAGGCCTGCTGCGGCCAAGGGCCAGGCAGTAACAGTGAGCCCTTCTTCACTCCTGCGCTCAAGGGCAGAGGCCAGAAAGGGGCCACCACAGAGGCCTCTGGAAGTGGTCTTTGACACAGGTGACAGAAGCCCATTTTAGGATAAGGGATGTGAAGAAAAGCAGTGAAATCCCAGCCCATTGTGGCCAGTCTAGGAATTAGGAAACCTGAACTCTGACCAAGCTCCAGCAGCTTCTGGAAGCTGCAGGGTCCCAACCCCCTGCCTCGAGTGTCCCAAGTGACATACTTAGCACACCAGGGTGCCTAGGCCTGGCATCTCCCCTAGGCTGATCTAAGGAGGGAACCCCAGGCATTGCTAGAGATGTGGTCCATGAGGGTCCCCAGCCTAGCATTTCTGAAGGCTCTTCTGAGGAGAGGAAACCTGAGCATCCCTAGAGACATGGCCCATCAGGGTCCCCAGGCTGGACATCTCCCTGAGGATGCTCTGAGGAAAGGGAACCCCATGTATCCCTAGAGACATGGCTAAGAGTGTCCCCAAGCCAGGAATCTTCCTCAGGCTGCTCTGAGGAGAGGAACACCAGGCATCTGTAGATTTGTAGCCAAGAGGGTCTCCAGGCCTGGCATATCCCCCAGGCTATTCTCCGTGGGTACTCCCAGGATCCCCTAAAGATGTGGTCTGTGAGGGTTTTCTGGCTTGTCATCTTTTCTGGCTGCTCTGATGAGAGGGGGACTCTGCCCTCCTTGTGGAATGACCCACCTTGTCCTGCAGTAAGGGTTCCTCAGCTCACCTCTGAGAAGAAAGCTTCCTACTCATGATGAGGGTGACACAGTTTCTAAGATGGCAACCAGTTCCCACCCTCAGCCCCTCTGCCCGCAAAACTCACCTGAATCTTGGCAGGGAGTGGAGATGCCCCCTAAGAGGGGAGACAAACTGCTGGGAGGAGAGATGCCCACCCCCATTACCCCAGATGCCCCCCAGCAAAGAGAGACACTTTGTTGGAAGTGGGACTTCCCTGGGAGTGAAGCAAGACCCTGGGATTGGAGACATACTGCTAGGAGGTGAGAAACCACCACCATAATGAATATGCCTTCCTGGGATGTAAAGACACCCTGCAGAGAGGGGAAAAGCTCCCACTTGGAGGGGAGCTGTCTGGGCTTCCTGAGGACTCTGCTTCTTCCTCCACCTCAGGAGTTACTGGATGAAACCTGTTCCCACTACAGAATCTAGGTCTGGCTTTGTTGTCTCTAGCACCAAGAGGAGTGGAATCTCTAGAGAGAACAAAAGGGAGTCCAGGAGCCACCTCCTGGCACCCCAGCCAGTCCTCCACCAGATCAGGCCTGCTGAGGCCAGGGGCCAGACAGCCACATGGAGCCCCGCTTCACTCCTGTGCCCAAGGACAGAGGACAGCAATGGGCTACCACAGAGGCCTCTTAGAAGTGAATTTTTGACACAGGGTGACATAACCCAACTTTGTGGCATCAGAGGTTTGAAGAAAACCAGTGAAATCCTAGCCCATGGTGGCCACTCTCAAGGTTGGGAAAATCTGAACTCACCAAGCCTCAGCAGCTTCCTGCCCAGAGGGTCCCTAGATATGTGGCTCACCAGGGACCCAGGCCTGGCACCTCCCCCTGGCTGCTCTGAGGAAAGGGAAGCTGAGGTGGCCATAGAGATGTGAAGAGGGTCCCCAGGCCACACATTTCCTCCTGTCTGCTCCGAGGAGAGGGAACCTTGGGATTACCATGAGATGTAGCCCACCAGGGTGGCCAAGCCTGGCATCTCCCCACAGAGTGCTCTGATGAGAGGAAACCCTGGGCATCCCTAGAGATGTCACTCACCATTGTCCACAGGCCTGGCATCTCTTCTAGGCTTCTCTGAGAAGAGTACCCCTTGAATCACTAGAGACATGGTCAAGAGGGTCCCAAGAGTGTCTCCTCATGCTATTCTGAGAGGGAACCCTGGGGTATACTTAGAGTCATGGCCAGGAATGTCCCCAGGCTGTTCTGAGGAGAGGAACAATGGCAACCCTGGAGACTTGGCCAACCAGGGTCCCCAGGCCTGGCATCACTCCAAGGCTGCTCAAGGAGGGAAACCAGGGGCTCACCTAGAGATGAGGTCCATCAGGGTTTTCAATCCTGGCATGTCCTGGGGCTGCTCTGAGGAGAGGGGAGCTCTGCCTTACCTGTGGAATGACCCAGGTTGTCCAGTAGTCAGGGCCCCTATGCTCAGCTCTGAGGAGAAACCTCTGTCCACAGCCTGAGGGCCAGACAGCGTCTAAGGTGGCACTCAGGCCCCACCCTCAGCCCCCCACTATGCTACTCACCTGAAGTTGGGCTGGGAGTGAGGATGCCCCTAGAGGGAAGACACCTGGCTGCTAGGGAAGACACCCTCTCTAGGGACATCACCACCCTCTATGGTAGAGACACCTGATGAGAGGGAAGCCAACTCCTGGGAGGGGAGATTCCCTGCTGGGAAGGGAGATGCTTGCCCCCACCAACCCAGACCACCCCTAGGGAAGAGAGACACTCTACTAGGAGGGGAGACATCCCAGCCCCTAGAAGTGGAGTCACCCTGCTGGGAGGGGAGAGGCCCCCACTCTAAGGAAAACCTCCCTGGGATGGGGAGACACCCAACTGGGAGGGGAGAGGAGAATGCTGCTGGGAGGAGAGATGCCCACCCCCATTACATCAGATGCCCTCCCCAGCAAAGAGAGTCACTTTGCTGGGAGGAAAGATGCCCACCTGTGGGAGTGGAGCCAGCCCATGGGATTGGAGACACCCTGCTAGGAGGAGAGAAGCCCCCACATAGGGGAGATGTTTTCCTGGGATGTGAAGACATCCTGCAGAGAGGGGGAAAAGCTCCCACTTGTAGGGGAGCTTCCTGGGCTTCCTGGGGACACTGCTTCTTCCTCCACCTCAGGAGTTACTGGATGAAACCTGTTTCCACTACAGTATCAAGGTCTGGCACTGTTGTCTCTAGCACCAAGAGGAGTGGAATCTCTAGAGAGAACAAAAGGGAGTCCAGGAGCCACCTCACTGCACCCAAGTCAGTTTTCCTCCAGATCAGGCCTGCAGTGGCCAGGGGCCAGGCAGCCACATGGAGCCCTATTTCACTCCTGTGCCCAATGGCAGAGGCCAGCAATGGGCTACCACAGAGGCCTCTCAGAAGTGGTCTTTGACACAGGGTGACATAAGCCAACTTTGTGGGATAAAAGGTTTGAAGAAAAGCAGTGAAATTCTAGCCCATGGTGGCCACTCTCAAGGTTGGGAAAACCTGAACCCACCAAGTCTCAGTGGCTTCCTACCCAAAGTGTCTCTAAAGATGTGGCTCTCCAGGGACCAAGGCCTGGCACCTCCCCCTGGCTGCTCCAAGGAAAGGGAAGCTGAGGTGTCCATAGAGATGTGAAGAGCGTTCCCAGGCCAGACATCTCCTGGTTGCATGGAAGAGAGGGAACCTTGAGATTCCCTAGAGATGTAGCCCACCAGGGTGGCCAGGCCTTGCGTCTCCCCCAAGACTCCTCTGATGAGAGGGAACCCTGGGCATCCCTAGAGACATCACTCATCATTGTCCCCAGGCCTGGCATCTCTTCTAGGCTGCTCTGAGAAGAGTACCCCCGGCATTGCTAGAGATGTGGTCAAGAGAGTCCCAGGCCTGGTGTCTCCTCATACTGCTCTGAGGAGAGGGAACCCCGGGGCGTACCTAGAGTCATGGCCAAGAGTGTCCCCAGACCTGGCATTTCCCCCAGGCTGTTCAGAGAGGAACCCCGGCATTCCTGGAGACTTGACCCACCAGGGTCCACAGACCTAGCATCTCTCCACGGGTGCTCAGAGAGGGAACCTAGGGGCACACCCTTGATGAGGCCCACGAGAGTTTCCCAGTCTGGCATGTCCTGGGGCTGCTCTGAGGAGAGGGGAGCTCTGCCATCCTTGTGGAATGACCCACCTTGTCCAGCAGTTCCTCTGCTCAGCTCTGAGGAGAAAGCTCCCTCCTCATCCTTAGGGGCAAACAGCATCCAAGGTGGCACCCAGGCCCCACTCTCAGTCCCCCACTGTGCTACTCACCTGAAGCTTGGCTGGGAATGGAGATGCCCCCTAGAGGGGAGATACCATGCTGCGAGGGGAGACACCACCTCTAGTGGAGTCACCCCCTCTAGGCGAGTCAATCCCCTTTAGGAGAGAGACACCTGCTGAGAGGGAGTACCCCTTGTGGGGAGATTCCCTGCTGGGAGGGGAGATGCTTGCCCCCACCAACCCAGACAACCCCTAGGGAAGAGAGACACTCTGTTAGAATGGGAGACACCCCTGGGAGTGGAGCCAGCACATAGAAGTGGAGCCACCCTGCTAGGAAGGGAGACATCCTACTGGGAGGGCAGAGGCCCCCACTTTAAGGAAGAAACCTCCCTGGAATGGGGAGACACCCTACTGGGAGGGGAGAAGCTCCCTCTGGGAGGGGAGCATCCTGGGCTTCCTGAGGACTCTGCTTCTTCCTCCACCCCAGGAGTGTTCCCACTGCTGTCACTACATCTGGCTGTGCTTTCTGTGGCATGAGAAGTGAAATCTCTAGAGAGCAGAAAAGGGAGTCCAGGAGCCACCTCCGTGCACCCCAGCCTGTCCCCCACCAGTCAGGACTGCTGCGGCCAGGGGCCCGGCAGCCACAGTGAGCCTTTCTTCACTCCTGTGCCCAAGGGCAGAGGCCAAAAAGGGGCCACCATAGAGGCCTCTGGAAGTGGTCTTTGATACAGGGTGACAGATACCCACTTTAGGATCAGGGGTGTGAAGAAAAGCAGTGATATTCCAGCCCATGGTGGCCAGTCTAGGAGTTGGGAAACCTGAACTCTGACCAAGCCCCAGCAGCTTCTGGGAGCTACAGGCTGCACCTGTCCTCTGCCTTGAGTGTGCCAAGAGACATACGTAGCCCACCAGGGTGCCTAGCCCTGCATCTCCCCTAGGCTGACCTGAGGAGGAAACCCTGGGCATCATTAGAGATGTGGTCCATGAGGGTCCCCAGCCTGGCAATTCTGAAGGCTCCTCTGAGGAGAGAAAATCCTGGCATCTCTAGAGACGTGGCCCACCAGGGTCCCCCGACCTGATGTCTCCCCCAGGCTGCTCTGATTAGAGGGGGACTCTGCCCTCCTTGTGGAATGACCCACCTTGTCCAGCAGTCAGGGTTCCTCTGCTCAGCTCTGAGAAGAAAGCTCCCTACTCAGCCTGAGGGTGACACAGTTTCCAAGATGGCAACCAGTTCCTGTCCTCAGCCCCTCTGCCCAAAAACCTCACCTGAATCTTGGCTGGCAGTGGAGATGCCCCCTAAGAGGGGAGACACACTTCAGGGAGGAGAGATGCTCACCCCCATAACCCCAGATACCCTCCCAGCAAAGAGAGACACTTTGTTGGGATGGGAGACACCCTGGGAGTGGAGCAAGCCTCTGGGATTGGAGCCACCCTGCTAGGATGGTGGCACTGTTGTCTCTAGCTCTGAGGAGAGGGAGAGTCTGCCCTTCTTGTGGAATGACTCACCTTTTCCAGCAGTCAGTGTTCCTCTGCTCAGCTCTGAGAAAAAAACCTCCCTACTCAGACTTAGGGTGACACAGAACCCCATGTGTCCCTAGAGACATGGCCGTTCTGGGATGTAAAGAAATCCTGCAGAGAGGGAAAAGCTCCCACTTGGAGGGGAGCTGTCTGGGCTTCCTGGGGACTCTGCTTCTTCCTCCACCTCAGGAGTTACTGGATAAAATCTACTCCCACTATATTATCTAGGTCTGCCTCTGTTGTCTCTAACACCAAGAGGAGTGGAATCTCTAGAGAGAACAAAAGGGAATCCAGGAGCCACCTCCCTGCACCCCAGGCAGTCCTCCACCAGATCAGGCCTGCTGCTGCCAGGGGCCAGGCAGCCACATGGAGCCCTGCTTCACTCCTGTGCCCAAGGACAGAGGCCAGCAATGGGCCACCACAGAGGCCTCTTGGTAGTGGAGTTTGACACAGGGTGACATAAGCCAACTTTGGGGGATCAGAGGTTTGAAGAAAAGCAGTGAAATCCTAATTCATGGTGGCCACTCTCAAGGTTGAGAAAACCTGAACTCACCAAGCCTCAGTGGCTTCCTGTCCAGAGTGACCCTAGATATATGGCTCACCAGGGACCCAGGCCTGGCACCTCCCCCTGGCTGCTCTGAGGAAAGAGAAGCTGAGGTGTCCATAGAGATGTGAAGAGGGTCCCCAGGCCAGACATCTCCTCCTGGCTGCTCTGAGGAGAGGGAACCTTGGGATTCCCTAGACATGTATCCCATGGAGCTGGGGATGTGGCTCAAGTGGTCACGCACTCGCCTGGCATGCATGCGGCCCAGGTTCGATCCTCAGCACCACATACAAACAAAGATGTTGTGTCCACTGAAAACTACAAAATAAATATTTAAAAAATTCTCTCTCTCTCTCTCTCTCTCTCTCTCTCTCTTAAAAAAAGAGAGAGGTGTAGCCCACCAGGGTAGCCAGGCCTGGTGTCTCCCCCCAGACTCCTCTAATGAGAGGAAACCCTGGGCATCCCTAGAGACATCACTCACCATTGTCCCCAGGCCTGGCATCTCTTCTAGGCTGCTCTGAAATGATTACCCCTGGCATCACTAGAGACGTGGTCAAGAGGGTCCAGGCCTGGCGTCTCCTCATGCTGCTCTGAGGAGAGGGAATCCCGGGGCGTACCTAGAGTCATGGCCAAGAGTGTCCCCAGGGCTGGCATCTCCCACAGGCTGTTCTGAGGAGAGGAACAATGGCAGCCCTGGAGACTTGGCCCACCAGGGTCCCCAGGCCTGGCTTCTCACCCAGGCTGCTCAGGGAAGGAACCCAGGGGCACACCTAGAGATAAGGTCCATGAGGGTTTCCCAGCCTGGAGTCTCCTGTGGCTGCTCTGAGGAGAGGGGAGCTCTGCCCTCCCTGTGGAATGACCCACATTGTCCAGCAGTCAGGATTCCTCTGCTCAGCTCTGAGGAGAAAGCTCCCTTTTCAGCCTCAGGGGCAACAGCATCCAAGGTGACACCCAGACCCTGACCTCAGCCCCCTACTATGCTACTCACCTGAAGCTTGGCTGGGAGTGGAGATGCCCCCTAGGAGGGGAGACACACTGCTGCTAGGGCAGACACCCCCTCTAGGGGAGTCACACCACTCTAGGGGAGAGACACCTGCTGAGAGGGAAGCCAACCCCTGGGAGGGGAGATTCTCTGCTGGGAGAGGAGATGCTTGCCCCAGACAACCCCTAGGGAAGAGCGACACTCTGCTAAAAGGGGAGACACTCGTGGGAGTGGAGCCACCCCCTAGAAGTGGAGACACCCTGCTAGGAGGGCAGAGGCCCCCACTGTAGGGGAGACACCTCCCTGGGATGGGATACACCCTGCTTGGAGGGGAGAAGCTCCTGCTGGGTGGGGAGAATCCTGGTCTTCCTGGGGACTCTGCTTCTTCCTCCACACCAGGAGTGTTCCCACTGCTGTCGCTAGGTCTGGTCGTGCTGTCTGTGGCATGAGAAGGAGAGAAATCTCTAGAGAGCAGAAAAGGGAGTCCAGGAGCCACCTCTGTGCACCCCAGCCTATCCTCCATCAGGTCAAGCTTGCTGTGGCCAGGGACCAGGCAGACACAGTGAGCCCTTCTTCACTCCTTTGCCCAAGGGCAGAGGCCAGAAAGGACCACTACAGAAGCCTCTGGATGTGGTCTTTGACACAGGGTGACAGAAACCTACTTTAGGATCAAGGGTATGAAGAAAAGCAGTGAAATCCCATCCCATGGTGGCCAGTCTAGGAGTTGGGAAACCTGAACTCAGACTAAGCCCCAATAGCTTCTGGGAGCTGCAGGCTGCACCTGCCCCATGTCTCAAGTGTCCCAAGAGAAGTATGTAGCCCACCAGGGTGCCTAGGCCTGGTGTCTCCACCAGGCTGATCTGAGGAGGGAACCCTGGGCATCGCTAGAGACGTGGTCCATGAGGGTCCCCAGCCTGGCTTTTCCAAAGGCTCCTCTGAGGAAAGGAAACTGGGCATCCCTAGAGACATAGCCCACCAGGATCCCCAGGCCTGATGTCTCCCCCAGGCTGCTCTGAGGAAAGGGAACCCCATGTGTCCCTAGTCACATGGCCGAGAGGGTCCCCAAGCCAGGCATCTTCCTCAGCCTGGTCTGAGGAGAGGAACCCCAGGCATCTGTATTGATGCAGTTAAGAGGGTCTCCAGGCTTGGCATCTCCTCCAGGCTGCTCTCCTGGGCACCCCCGGGATTCCCTTACAGACATGGCCCATGGATTATCATCTTTTCTGGTTGCTCTGAGAAAAAGGGGATTATCATCTTTTCTGGTTGCTCTGAGGAGAGGGGGACTCTGCCCTCCTTGTGGAATGACCCAACCTTGTCCAGCAGTCAGGGTTCCTCTGCTTAGCTCTGAGAAAAAAAGCTTCCTACTCAGCCTGAGGGCGACACAGATTCCAAGATGGCAACCAGTTCCTGCCCTCAGCCCCTCTGCCTGCAAAACTCACCTGAATCTTGACTGGCAGTTTTGATGCCCCCTAAGATGGGAGACATGCTGCTGGGAGGAGAGATGCCAACTCCATTACCCCAGAAGCCCCCCTAGCAATGGGAGACACTTCGCTAGGAGAGGAAACAACTCTGGGAGTCGAGCAAGCCCCTAGGATTGGAGACACCCTGCTAGGAGGGGAGAAGCCCCACCATAGGCAGATGCCTTCCTGGGATGTGAAGACATCTTGCAGAGAGGGGAAAAGCTCCCACTTGGTGGGGAGCTGCTGGGGCTTCCTGGGGACTCTGCTTCTTCCTCCACCTCAGGAGTTACTGGATGAAACCTGTCCCCATTACAGTATCTAGGTCTGGCTTTGTTGTCTCTAGCACCAAGAGGAGTGGAATCTCTAAATAGAACAAAAGGGAGTCCAGGAGCCACCTCCCTGCACCCCATCCAGTCCTTCAGCAGATCAGGCCTGCTGCAGCCAGGGGCCAGGCAGCCACATGGAGCCCTGCTTTACTCCTGTGCCCAAGGACAGAGGACAGCAATGGGCCACCACAGAGGCCTCTGGGAAGTGGTCTTTGACACATGGTGACATAACCCAACTTTGTGGCATCATAGGTTTGAAGAAAAGCAGTGAAATCCTAGCCCATGTTTGCCACTTTCAAGGTTGGGAAAACCTGAACTCACCAAGCTTCAGCAGCTTCCTGCCCAGACTCTTCCTAGAGATGTGGCTCACTGGAGACCCAGGCCTGGCATTTCCCCCTGGCAGCTCTGAGGAAAGGTAAGCCGAGGTGTCCATAGAGTTGTGAAGAGGGTCCCCAGGCCAGACATCTCCTCCTGGCTGCTCTGAGGAGAGGGAAACTTGGGATTCAGTAGAGATGTAGCCCACCAGGTGGTCAGGCCTGGCCTCTCCCCCAAGACTGTTTTGATAAGAGGTAATCCCTGGCATCCCTAGAGAAGTCACTCACCATTGTCCCCAGGCCTGGCATCTCTTCTAGACTGCTCTGAGAAGAGTACACCCAGCATCGCTAGAGATGTCGTCAAGAGGGTCCCATATGTGGCATCTCCTAATACTGCTCTGAGGAGAGGAAAGCTCTGCCCTCCTTGTGGAATGGCCCACCTTGTCCAGCAGTCAGGGTTCCTCTGCTCAGCTCTGAGGAGAAAGCTCCTTCTTAAACTTGATGGCCAGCCAGCATCCAAGGTGGCGCCTAGGCCCAGCCCTAAGCCCCCCACTATGCTACTCACCTGAAGCTTGGCTGGGAGTGGAGATGCCCCCTAGGAGGGGAGACACGCTGCTGCTAGGGCAGACACCCCCTCTAGGGGAGTCACCCCACTCTAGGGGTGATGCTTCCCCTGGGTAGAGACACCTGCTGAGAGAAGCCAACCCCTGGGAGATTCCCTGCTGTGAAGGGAGATGCTTTCCCCCACAAACCCAGACAACCCCCTAGGGAAGAGAGACACCCTGCTAGGAGGAGAGACACCCCTGGGAGTGGAGTCACCCCATAGAAGTGGAGACACCCTGCTTGGAGTGAAGACAACCTACTGGGAGGGCAGTGGCCCCCACTCTAGGGGAGACACCTCCCTGAGATGGGGAGATACCCTACTGGGAGGGGAGCATTCTGGGCTTCCTGGGGACTCTGCTTTAACCATTGCTGTCACTAGGTCTGGCTGTGCTTTCTGTGGCCCGTGGAGGAGTGAAATTTCTAAAGAGCAGAAAAGGGAGTCCAGGAGCCACCTCCCTGAACCCCAGCCTGTTCCCCACCAGGTCAGGCCTGCTGCGGCCAGGTGCCAGGTAGCAACGGTGAGCCCTTCTTCAATCCTGTGCCCAAGGCCAGAGGCCAGAAAGGGTAACCACAGAGGCCTCTGGAAGTGGTCTTTGACACAGGGTGACAGAAGCCCACTTTAGGATTAGGGGTGTGAAGAAAAGCAGTGGAAATCCCAGCCCATGGTGACCACTCTAGGGGTTGGGAAACCTGAACTCTGACCAAGCCCCAGAAGCTTCTGGTCGCTGCAGACTTTACCTGTCCCCTGCCTACAGTGTCCCAAGAGAGGAATGTAGCCCACCAGGGTGCCTAGGCCTGGCGTCTCCCCTAGTTTGGTCAAGAAGGGAACCCCAGATACCCTAGAGACATGGTCCATGAGGGTCCCTAGGCCTGGCATTTCCCCAGGCTCCTCTGAGGAGAGGAAACCTGGTCGTCCCTAGAGACATGGCCCACCAGGGTCCCCAGGCCTGGCATCTCCCCGAGGCTGCTCTGAGGAAAGGGAACCCCACGTGTCCCTAGAGACATGGCCAAGAGGGTCCCCAGGACAAGCATCTCCCTCAGGCTGGTCTGAGGAGAGGAACTTCAGTTGTCCCTACAGATGTATCCAAGAGGGTCTCCAGGCCTGGCATCTCCCCCAGGCTGCTCTCTGTGGCTACCCCTGGGATGCCCTTAGAGACGTGGCCCATGAGGGTTTTCTGGCCTGGCATGTTTTCTGGCTGCTCCAAGGAGAGGAAAGCTCTGCCCTCCTTGTGGGATGACCCAACTTGTCCAGCAGTCAGGGTTCCTCTGCTCAGCTCTGAGAAAAAAAACTCCCTCCTCAGACTGAGGGCAGCACAGGATCCAAGATGGTGACCAGGCCCTGCCCTCAGTCCCTCCCCCTGCAAAACTCACCTGAATCTTGGCTGGGAGAGGAGATGCCCCCAAAGAGGGGAGACAAGATGCTGGGAGGAGAGATGCTCACCCCCATTACCCCAGATGCCCCCCTAGCAAAGAGAGATACTTTGTTGGGAGGGGAGACACCCCTGGGAGTGGAGCCATCCCCTGAGATTGGAGACAACCTGCTAGAAGGGAGAGGCCCCTCCCAGTAGAGATGTGACCTATGAGGGTCCCCACATCAGGCATCCTACTCAGGTTGCTCTGATGCATCTGGGCATCCCTAGAGACATGACCCAAGAGGGTCCCCACACCAGTCTCTCTCAGGCCACTCAGGAGAAGGGAGCTCTGGGCATCCCTAGAATCATGAACCAGGAGGGTCCCCACAATGGCGTATCCCCCAGGCATCTCTGAGGAGAAGGGAACTACAGACCTACTTAGAGACGTGACCCATGAGGGTCCCCAGGCCTGTCTCCCTCAGGCTGCTGTAAGGATGAGGGAGCCCTCCAGTGTCCCTAGAATGTGACCCACAAGGGTCCCCACACCAGGCATCTCCCTCAGTGTTCTCTGAGGAGAACGGATCTCCGCCGTCCCAAGAGACATGATGCAAGAGGGTGCCCACACCAGGAGTCTCCCTCAGGCAGCTCTGAGGAGAAGGGAAACCCAGGCATGCCTAGAGGTGTGATCCAAAAGTGTCTCCACACCAGGCATCTCCCTCAGGCCACTTTTAGGGTAAGGGAGCCCTAAGCATCACAAGAAACATGACCCATGAGGGTCCCCACACCAGGCATCTCCCTCAGGCCATTCTGAAGAGAAGGGAACCCCAGGCATCCTTAGAGATGCCACCCAAGAGGAACACCTCGCTGGCATCTCATCAAGCCACTCTGAGAAGGGAGGCCCAGGCATCCCTAGAGCCATGCATGGCACAGGAGGATTCCCACACCAGGCATCTCCCTCAGGCTGTTTTAAGGAGGAGGGTGCTGCCCAGCAACCCTAGAGATGTGATCCACAAGGGTCCCCAATCCAGGTGTCTCTCAGGTGGCTGAAGAGAAGGGAACCCTGGGCATCCCTGGAGACATGACTCATGAAAGTCCCTAAGCCAAGAGTCCACTGAGGCTGCTCTGAGGAGAAGGGAGCTCCGGGAGTCCCTGGAGGCATGACCCACGAGGGTCCCCAACCTGGGTGTCTCTTTCAATCTGTTCTGAGAAGGGAGCTCTGCCCCTCCCTGTGGAGTGACCCAACACTCCCAGAACTGGGGCTCTCCTGGGTTGGTCTTGAGGGGGAAGCCAGCTCCTCAATCTAAAGGAGGTGGCATTAAATATGGTAGTGAGGGGCTGGGAATGTGGCTCAAGTGTTAACGCGCTTGCCTGGCATGTGTGCAGCCCAGGTTCGATCCTCAGCACCACATACAAACAAAGATGTTGTGTCCAAGAAAAACTAAAAAAAAAAAAAAAAAGATGGAAGTGAGGCCCCACCCCTGATTGAACACTCTCCTTTGGCCACATACACATGCACGAGCTGCTCACTGCCCAGAGGCGGGGCCTCTCTCGGCTCCCTGGTGAATGTCAGCACCTTCTTCGACCCTCAGCAGTTACTGAATAATAAAATCTGTTCCCACTGCTCTAACTAGGTCTGGCTGTGGCACCATGAGGAGTGGTATATCAGAGAGGAGGAATGGAGTTCAGGAGACCCCCTCCCTGCACTCCACCAGGCCAAGTGCTGCAGCAGATTGAGCCAGTTGGACAGAGGTACAGAGAGAGGCCACCACAGGGAGTCTAGACCCTCTGCCCAAGGGCAGAGGCTAGAAACAGACCACCACAAAGGCTTTCGGGACATGTAGTCTTTTAGACAGAGTGATTTAGCCAGAGACTGCCCCATTTTAGAATCAGGGGTTTTAAGAAAATCTGTTAATTCCCAGCCCAGGGGGACCACTGTAGGAGGGTAGAAGAACCTGAGCTCTGAACAAATTCCCAGTTGTTAAGGTCTGTAAACAAGTCAGATTGGCACCTGTTATTTTGCCAAAGAAATGTTAAAATCTGTAAACAAGTCTGGATGGTGCCTGGCAAAATGCCAGAGGGAGTGGTTTGTGAAGTAACAAAAGCGAGCCATTAAGTGTGGAGATTCCTTATTGGTTGACTGCTGTATCTATTTTATGCTAATTACATAGGCTGTGTAAAATGTATAAATACCACTCTTATTCTACAATAAACGGCTTCCACTCCTGCTACATCAACGTACACAAGTTATTCGTCACCCCCCCCACCCCCACCCCCCGGTTATTCTGCTGCAGCCGGACTGCGGCACCCAGTAGCCTCTGAGAGCATTCTAGGTCATTCAGTCTGTCCTGCCTGTCCAGCTCTCACCATGGATGCCTCTTGAAACTGCAGACTACACAGATTCAGGGTTCTCAGGGATTCTGCCAAGTATAGTATGGTGCTCTGCCCACACAGTCTTTGTCATTCAGGACCATGGAAGCTGTGTGCCATGCGCTGGCCCAGGCACCTTGGAGGACTGTGGCAGTGGAATCTGGTGTTCTACCCATGCAGCCCTCATCCCAGAAGCCTAGGGGTTGCAAGTGGCACATTTACCCTCATACACCCAGGATTCTGGGTAATGCAGTCTTGTATTCCATAATGCAGCCCAGCTGCAGAGGTCTCTGTGAGCTGCAGGCTACTCAGGCACCCCTAGTGATTCTGAACAGTGTAGTCTGGCATTCTGTCCATTCAGCCCTCACTCCAGAAGCCTATGGGTACTTCAAGTAACACTTTCACCCTCATATCCCCAACCAGGATTCTGGGTAGTGCAATCCAGTCTTCTACAATGCAGCACCCTCTGCGGAGGTCTCTAGAAATTGCAGGCTACACAGTCATTCAGGCATCCCTAGGGAATCTGGACAGTGTAGTCTGGTGTTCTGCCTATGCAGCCATCACTACAGTCGATTCTGGGAGCTGCAAGCCCCCAAGGATCATGGGTATTATAGCCTGGTGCTATGTTCAACTGTATAGTGACTACTTAGAGCTCGGAGCCCCCAGGAACTCTGAGTATTATAGTCAGTTCTACTCAGTCAGCCCTGACCACAAGGTCTCTGAGAGCTGTGGGCCATTGATTATACTGGGTAGTGCAGTCCATCCTACCTAAGTGGACTCCACCATCAAAGCTCTGGGATCTGTGTAGCACAAGCCTGCATAGACACCCCTGAGGAGTCTGTATAGTGCAATACAAAGTTTGCCCTGGCAGTACTCAAAAGGAAGGTGTCGGGGAGCTGCAGGTCCCCAGGGATCCTGGGTAGTATAGTCTTGCCTTCTGCCTCCATAGCCATCACTGTGGAGACTTCCAGGCAACATGGACACCGGGCACCTCCAAGAATTCTAGGTAGTGTAGTTCAGCTTCCTATCCAGCCACCCTCACTATTGCAGATCCTGGGAACTGCAATTCCCCCTGAGGACTGTGGATAAGGTAGTGCAGGGTTTTTCCTGCATGCCCCTACTGCAAGGGCATGAAAACTGAAGGCCACATGCTTGCCATGGTATGAAAGACCTCACTGTTGAAGCCTCCTAGAATTGGAGGCAGCACATTCACCAGTGTGTCCCCAGGAATTGTAGGTAGTATAGTCTGACCTGCATAATGCACAGCTGTCACTTGGGATACCTCTGGGACTTGCAGGCTGCATACTTACCTGGGCAACACACCCCACCAAGGATTCTGGATACTGTAGTTAAACTCTCAGTCCAACATACCTCACAACAGAGGATCCTGAGAGCTGCTGGCACCAAGATTTATGGGTAATAGAGTCCTGTGTTTTTCCTACTAACTGCAGAAAATTATGAAACTAAAATTCTCCCTTAGGATTATGGGTAATGCAGTACAATGGTTTGCCCATTCACCACAGAGGATTCTGGGAGTTGTAGTCCATGAGGGTTGAAGATAATGCCATCTAGGGGTTTTACCTGCACAGTCCTGCTGAGGATCACAGGAGCTGAAGACCCCATGCTTTCCCTGGTACCCTGGAGAATCTAGGTAGTGTGCTCTACCAATACAACCGCCACCACAGAAACCTCTGGGACTTACAGGGTTACAGGGCATGTAGGCATCCCCAGGGGTTCTGAGCATTGAAGTCAGGTATTCTGCCCTTGCAATTCTCACCCCAGAGGCTCCTGGGCAAAGCAGGCACCCAAAAGTAATTGGTAGCATAGTTTGATCTTTTGTTTGTACAGCCCTCTTTGCAGAGGATTCTGGAAGCTGCAAGTCCCCAAGAATTATGGGTAGCACAATCTATTATTTGATCCAAGCTGCTCTCACCACAGAAGGCTCTGGTAACTGCAATGAGTATACTGCAGTTACCCAGGATTCAGGGTAGTGCAATCCATCATAATCTTTGCATCTCTCACCCTAGAGGCTCCTGAGAGCTTCTTGCTGCATTTTCATGAGCCCTTACCCTCAGGCTCCAGTGAGACTCCAGGCACTGGGCCTTCCCTGCACCATCTTGAGGGGGCATTTGTGTCCTTAGACACTCAAGCCACACAAAATACATTGACATACCATGATAATGAGCAGCCAAAACCTCAGTAAGAAATACTTACTGTAAAATAAGTTCTGCTAAAATATTACCTGAGAAAGTAAAGAACATGGCAGAACTTACTTCTCAGCACACCAGGCAGTGCCCAGGAAGCTTCTTCTTCATGTTTTCCTCACATGGAAATCAGTCATCCTGAATCCACAGTGGAGTCTCCATGGGTAAGTGCCAAGGAAAGGAAGCTCTGGTCCTCACCACAGATGTATCCACCAGGCATCCCCAGGCCATGGTATCTTTCCAGGTGTGTCCTCAGAATTAAAAAAAAAAAAAAATTACCTCTGGTCTACACCTTAGATAGAGATCCTAGGAGTCCATAGATGTGGCATCTCTCAGGTGGGTCCCCAGGGGAAGGAAGTTTGATTAGGGCACAGAACACAGACCCCAAAAGCAGTTGATCAGAGAAAGTTGTTCTGAGTGCCCCCAGCTGGCCATGTGGGCAGTGCAGGATGCTGGGTGTTCACTGTTCAGAGCTGCACTCCCTTAATGCTAAACACAGTGAAGCTCTGAAATTCATAGTTCTGACTATTCCAGGTCATGATTTTGGAAATAAAAAAGAAATAGAGCCTACCATCCTATGTCTTGATCAGAATAGATGGAGAGAGCAAGCAGCAAAGTCCATGGCCCATAGACAAAGTTTCATTGATTTAAGCAATCATGTAGAGGAAACAGTGAAATTTGTAAACTGGAATAAGAAAAATTTGAAAGCATTATTATTTAAAACAGAGACCCCAAAATTAAAGTACTTTCATGTAAGTCTTAAAGTACAATCATACTTTCAGAAAATCTTGAAATGTTTAGAAAGAAATCAAATAAAATATAAATAAATGCAGAGATATTCTTTGTTCAGGTCTCAATATAATTGAGATGAAATTATCTCAAACCTGACCTGAAGATTCAAGTCAGAAATTCCCAACAAGCTGTTTTTAAACCTAGACTAGACAGCACTGACTGCAAAAGGACACACTTCAAGAAGCCACACATATGGACGCCAGAATCTAACAAAATACTCTCTAGACTTAAATTTAAAATGGGAAACTGTAAAACTCTAAAAGATGTGCATGACCACATGTTTTATGATTAGGTTGTAAATACAGCACCCCCCCCCAAATCCATGAAAGCTGGGTTAAGCACCCCTGGGTTCAATCCCTGCTACCAAACAAACAAACAATAACAACAAATCCATAAAAGAAAAACCTGATAATGTGGACTGTATTGAATTACTCTGTAAAAAAATCATATTAAGGAAATAAAAACACAAGTCAAAGACTGGGGGAAACTTTGGAATGTATATGTCTAAAATAAACTTGTGTACAAAATATAGTAAGACACTCGACAATAACACAACATAATGGGTAAAGATCTGAACAGATAATGCATAAGAAAGATACAAGATGACAAAAAAGCATAGAAATGACTCTTAGTATCACTTGTCATGAGGAAAGCACAAACTAAGACCCCAAGGTGCACTGCACAACTACTAAACTGCTAAGGTCTTTACTAAGTGTAGTACCAACCATGAGGATGACATGAGCAGCCATAGGCACTCTTGTGCATTGCTGGTAGAGCACACAATAGCTCACCACTATCCAAAAAAATGGCCATTTTCCCCAACGTTAGACATGGTGTCACCACATGGTCCTAAAAATATAGACAACTGCCTCAAAAATGTATATCTAGATAACAACATGCAATTACATATAGTAATTCTATTCACAATGCCCCAATACATTAAGCAATCAGGATGTGCTTCAATGGGTGAACAAATAGCATAACTGCTATGAATTGACATGAAGGCCCTGGTGTGTCTGAACTCCCCCAGGTCTCTACTCTGGTCTTGATCCTGGGCTGCCTTTACCTTTGCACACCTCACAGAGGGAAAAGTGAATTCTGAATATAAACACCTGTATATACAGCTGATAAACTCAGGCTCAGTATGCAGTTGCTGCCTATGGAAAGAGATTCAAAGTTCTGGATGTGGGTGGTAAACTCAGAAAAATGCAAGCACAACAACCCAGGCCTTCATCTTTGTTCATAGGAATTCCTGGGGAACAATAGACAAACATGGAGGCAACTCTAGGATCCCCATAGAACCACATCTAGGGGAGAACCTGGATGTGACTGCCATTAGGGCCCATGTGACTCACCTCTGATTAGCTTAGAGGACATTATGCACAGCTTCATACCCCCATTCGAACTTTTAATTTCATCTCTTGAGGGCATGAGATGATAGAACTGCTTTTCATCTCAATGACCAGCTTCCCCCAGTCTAATAGCCCCAGGTTAATATGAGAAAAACAAGGAAACCTGAAAGGCACTGCCTCATCCAGGTAGCACAGTCAATACTAATATGACAATAAGGACAAGAGATGACAGAGCAGCTCTTCACCTCTGTGACCTGCCTCCCCCAGACCCACAGCCCCAGTTTAAATATGAAAAAAAAGGAAAATTAAAAGGAGAACAATCTAAAAAATACCTGAAAAGTCATCCTTAATACTGTTAAGGTCATCAGAACAAGGAAGTTCATAGAAACTGTCACCCCAAGAGAAGTCTATGGAGACATGATGACCGGATGTCATGTTGGCTCCTAGATGGAATCCTAGAATAGGAAGACACAGAACTGAGAATCCAAAGGATATGTGACTTCAGTTAATTGTAACATACCAGTATTTTTTCTTCATGACAAATGGTCTAAGATGTTAACACTTTAGAGACAGCTCACCTAAGTCATAACAAGAGAAGAAACCAGGTTGAGTCTACCTGGGAAATCTCTGCACTTTCTTTTCAATTTCTGTATAAAGATAAAACTAAGCCTGGTATGGTGGCACATTCTTTAATCCTAGCACCCTGTGGGGCTGAGGCAGGATGATTTCAAGTTCAAAGCCAGCCTCAGCAACTTAATGAGGCCCTAAGTAACTCTGTGAGACCCTGCCTCTAAATAAAATTTTAAAAAGGGCTGGGGATGTGGCTCAGTGATTAAGTGTCCCTGGATTCAATCCCCAATACACTCACAACAAATATATATTAAACTATTCTAAGTAAAACCTTAAAACATGGTTATATTTTCTCAAACACCTACTTATTTAATTATTCATAGAGTTGGTTACTGGTAACTGAAACTCTTAGCTAGTTCTGTATTTTATTAGGAACATTTATAGCACAAAAATCAAATAGTTCAAACTAATATAAAATTCAAAGTTTGTGCCTCTTTTACATACTTCATGTTGAAGTAATAACATATATAAACTTATTATATTTTTATGCTGTCACTAGGTTCTAGGTTTGACTTCTTACAACTTGATCACTAAAGGGGGGAAAATGACATTTCAGAGATTCTATTTCAACTCATGTTTTTACTTGGGATTGGAGCTCTTACATTGAGCTCCTGAGCCCTTTCTCTACCCCTTGAGTATCAGTGAGTAGACAGTAATATGCTAAAAAGATGAGCCTTCACCAAATACCAATTTCCTGGCTCTGCCAGTAGAAGAGTCACTTAGGGCCCCTCTGCCATGTCAGATTATAACATAAGGTTGTGTGGGCATTGGAGAGTTCTTGTCTCATACACCCCAGGAAGAACTGTGCAAACAATGGAGAGTGAGAATACAGTTGTGGATTTATTAGAAACAAGCAAGTATAGCCTTCACAGTGCAGGAGGGGTCCCAAGAGGGTGCCCATGGCGGCTCTGTCTAGGGAAGTTTATACTGTTTTGATGAAGAACTAACATTTTGTTGGAGAGTTTCCTTGATTGTTTTTTTATGACTCTATTGAAAGTACACAATTTTAATCTCTTAATCCAATAATGGTATGCTTTAATGTATTTGCTAACCTGAGTTTCTTCTGTACTTGTTCCTTCAAGTAAAAGAATTGCTTGGACTGGAAACAACTTAATGTTAGGGTAGTCAAGGAAGCTCAGAGCATACAACAGACTATATGGACATCCAAGCATGAACGGAGCCTTCCAGTCAGGCAGCCAAAAGCAAGAACAAGCCCTAGCCTAGGGTTTTAATCTGGGATAGTGGGATTCTATTCTCTGAGTTCCCTCTTTCTATCTGCCTATAGATAAGCTCTCCTGCCTCAAGATGGCATGTGGTCACATTCTCTGGAGCTACTTTCTGGTCCAACATGAGTGACAGGAAACATCCAAGTGTGGCCCTATGTCACTCAGAGGGGATGGAGCAAAGTGAAAGCAGGATGGGAGTCAGAAGAGCTAGAATTAATTTCAAAGGGGGTCCAAACCTAACAGGAGTTAGTAAATAGTTAATTGAATACATTAATCTGGTAAAGTTTCCTAATTTTACAACTTAAAAGCCAGAGTGAAGGAGGCCAGATGACTGGCAGACCCAGTTCTGGGGTGGCCCCATCACAGCTAGTAGGGTGGACTTTAGCCACTCTGTGGCAAGTTTGGATGCACAGGCCCACATGTGCCTCTTCACTAACAGAGTAGATGTAGACATTGCTGAGATTAGTGTCAGGAACCCTCTCAGGTAGCTCACAGCAAGCAACTCCATGAAGCAATCAGAAGTCCCTGGCTGCTTAGGGAGCCCCTGTGCTGGCAGAGTGGGGAAGAAGGTAAAGTAGCAGCCACTCTCCAGGTAGGTGTTTCTGCCCCATATGACATAGGAGTGTGTGGAAGGACCTTCAATTGGAGGAGCAATATCCCCTTGAAGTCCCCCATATCCCTGGAGGACCATAGACTCAGTCCTCAGAGTCAGAGCAGGGCTTTCATATGAAAGTACTCTAAGCCACAAAATGGCATGAAGGGCCAACCAACTTACCTAGGGAGCATTCACTGTATTCGAATATTTTCTGAAAAGGATAAAAATTTAACCACTAAATCATTTATTTTTAATTACAAATAAAACTACATACTACAGAGTAAAATGTTTATTTATTTTTATTTATTTATTTATTTATTTATTTATTTATTTATTGTACCAGGGATTAAACCCAGGGTACTAAACCACATCCTCAGTTCTTTTTTTTTTTTTTTTTTTTTTTAATGTTTTACTTTGAGACAGGGCCTCATAAAGTTGATGAGGGTCTCACTCAGATTGGCTTTGAACTCACAATCCTCCTGCCTCAGCCTTCTGAGCTGTTGGGATTAAAGTAACTCAGGGTAGGGGCTTAGTGTGCACTGACAGACAGCCAAGTTCAGAAGACAAGGTGTTTCAAGTGCACTGGAGGATGGCCAGTCTGAGGAAGAGTATCTTCAGAGGGAACAAAACCTGTTTCTCCCCTTGAATATTTCCTTTGTTACTGAGCTGACACCTCAAGCTGCTGTCTCTTCCCTTGCCCAAATCTCAGCCTATCATGGCTTCTTTCTTGTCTGAGCCTTCAGAACTCATGTTACAGTATATACTTAGGCATTTAGCTATTCTCTATTTTATGTGCATTTACATGGGTTTCCCAAACACAAAGTTTCTTCAATATAGGTGGACCATTCTATGTGTGTCATGTATATACAATGCATTTTGATTGATGGATGGATGGACAGCCAGATGTGGGGCATTAAAATCAACTAACTTGTCACCCAACAAAAATAACACTCATCTTTTTGGTAAGTTTGTCTTCAGACAGTCAACCACAGGTACTTGGAGTTTGTTACTGTGGAGGTAAAGGGTCTTGGGTTCGTGGAATTCATATTGGGGAAGATGGGGGAAGTGTATGTAGATACTGTGGTGGCCACCCAGAAGGACTACCATGAAAAGGCAGATAGAGGTGAGGAGAAGCACTGGAAAAACAGACAGGTGGAGCTTGGAGTTCTGGTTGGCACTAGATTGGGAGGGAGTGGAATGGCAAGTGTGTTTGCACTATTGGTGCTCAAATCCACAATGGTGGAAAATCTCAATGCCATGAGCAAAAATACCTCTATCTCCCCAAGTTAGAGCAAGAGACAGGAAAAGCAAACTGCAGTACAAGTATTTAGTGGGAGTCATATCTCTCTGGTAAATAGCTGCAAATGAATTTGGGGATTCCAATGAGAGGAAAATAAAAGGTCAAATTGATGACTGAAGAGGTAAATGTTGAGGTCTCTTGTGCAATCTTTCTCTGGCATGAGTACAGGTGGAACAGATCATTTTAGTGAGAAGGGAAGTGATATTTAAGCCAACATGGTTAATCCACATTTTTTGACCTATCAAGATGAATAAGTTCAGAGATGCAAGGAAACCACCTGAACATGTGCTGTGAACAAAAAGAGGATGATGAAGTGTGACCACCAGGTGGATCCTGCGTTTCAGTCTTCCGTTGCTATGGGAAGATGAACATAAAATGTAAGTACTTCTTGTAAGGTCAGGCACTGGTGACCAAAAGGAGGCATATTTAGAAAGGCTGCTGAACAAGGCTTTATTGAGATTTTGCTCCTGGGCGGAACTCTCAGACCAGCAGAGTAAGAAGAGGTCTGAGGAGAAGCTCACGGAGGCCGGACTGGAACTTTGTTGGGCTTAGGGTAGGAAGAGAGGGCTTGGGACAGGAAAAGGGGTTTTTAGAATCCCTTGTCTTATTGGAGTTGGGGGTTGGGGGGACTGGCTAAAGATCCAGGATTAGCCAGGAGACCCCGCTGATTGACATGCTGTTCCATCGGTGTCTGATTGGTGTTTCTTGCAAGTGTGGGATGCTTGCTGCTTTGTTCTTAAGTCACGGCCATCAACCTGACAACTCTTCCAGCTAAAAGTCTTTCACTCTTGAGTTTTCTCTTATGCTAATTAATATTTGGGATGCACTTATCCCAAAATGTAGTAGACTCCTAGAGATGAGACATGTAGTAGACTCATACAATCAACACTGTGTGCTGATTGTAAGCATTCTACATTAGGGAATGCCATCCACAGACTGAAGTCTTTGCCTCTAGGATAAAATTAATCTTCTCCAGGGGGACAGTGGAAGAAGGCAATTTGCCAGACTTTACCTGTTAATATCATGTTGAATTCAATGATGTAAAAATAGAGCCCAACTGGCAGCCTGCTTTCCTTGGACTACAAGCCAGTTGTGAAATAATTACCCTCTTCTACCTCAATTTGAAAGACGCTCCCAGCCACCCCTTGCTCTGGGTCACACCCTTTGGTCTGTCTACTGTTTCTTCCCCATCAGTTCACAGAGCCACCGCACAGACAAGGTAAAATGAATTTTCTGGGAGTCTGTGCTGTGCCTGAAGGGATGGCATGTAGTTCTG
Organism: Callospermophilus lateralis; assembly: GCF_048772815.1. Classification (NCBI taxonomy): domain Eukaryota; kingdom Metazoa; phylum Chordata; class Mammalia; order Rodentia; family Sciuridae; genus Callospermophilus; species Callospermophilus lateralis. The sequence goes on from NC_135310.1 coordinate 271,100, forward strand.
TTGCAGGAATCAGGCAAGAATTAAAGAGTGGGAGAAACCAAACTTTATTTTATGCCAGTGGGCTGAGAGGAGATCAGCACTCAAGATTCTGAGCACTCCTTACTAGTTTTTCACAATATTTATACACTATCTAGTGTCATAAATTTTCTAGACTAAAACAGTATGTGGTTGTGAACAAGGTTTCAAAAAAAAATCATATATGATTGTAAGAGTTTTCAAGTGGGAAGTGTATGTATGAAAGCAGAGTCCAATAAGGGAGACTGGCTCCTCTTAAAAGGTCTTTGGGCATTTACACTTCAAAGGAAAATCCTTTACAATCGAAACAGTGAATGGTGCTAATTAGTTTCCCTGAAAACCAGCTGGCTGGAAAAGCCAAGGAGGGGAACTCTCCTTTTCCCAGGTACTAATTTTTGCAAACAGTGTCCTTAGTTTATTTTGTATCTAGGCCTTGTTCAGTTACCCACTAAAGTTCATTTTGAGAAGCTCAAGGAGGGCCACTGGGTCTCTGCTAGGCCCTGGAGAGTGGTTGTGAGAGTCATGACATGGTTCTGAAGTGGCACCCCTTTCTCCACAGAAAAGTCCTCTTCACCATGGCTAATTTTAGGACTGTCAGCAAAAGAGTCTCTGCAAAAGAGTCCAATGTAGATAAACTTCCTATTTTCATGTCACCCTGTTTACTTGGCCACTGGCTGAGAAGATACCAGCACTCCAGGTGCTGGACACCCTCTTACTAGTTATCACAAACGCATCCAGTATAGTACTTTGAAGAAATGTGCAAACAAGGCCTCTGCCTTGAGCTGGGCTTCACAGAGATGTCTATATTTTTAAGATAAGTTACAATTGGGCTCCATGGTAACAGCTGGCAGGGGGAGGAAAGAAAGGGGAGAAGAAGCTCTCCCCTTCTCAGGTGTTGTCCTTGAAGAGTTAACTTACCCAGAACAGTGAAAGAAAAAGCTGCTTTTATGTGAACTTCTGCAGACTGTGAACTTCTGAGCCCCTCCCCTTACATGCTGGGTATAAAACTCTGAAACTTCCTGAACTTGGGGTTCAGGGGATTGATTGATTACAGCAAAAACTGTACCCTTTGAACCTGGCTGCAGCCAAATAAAACTATTTCCTGCTGTCTTTGGTGCCTTGCCTCGTTTGTCCCTACAACAGTTCCAGTAGACACAAAACTTATTGTGGAGGTCCTTGGCCCACTTAGAAGATGCTTCAGGACATCTGAGTGAGAAAAGCAGAAAACTGCTAGCCTGCAAGGAAGTGTTCTGAAGATGGATGCTCTGACAAGAGCATCAGAGAGACAAAGAAGCACAGCTATTTGCAAAAATACTGTCTTCATTCCTTTTTATTATTACCTAGAGTTCCAGCTTGCTGACATGGAGAACAGCTTGCTGATGTAAAAAACTCAAGCAGCTCATAATTCATGTTTACCTTTAATCCTATGCCTGGTTCTGTTTCTGAGAAGATGCACCCTCGTTCATCTTATATCTAGTTATGCGTTCCTAAGAACACCACACCTTTGTTCATTCCTCCTAACAAAATTGTAACAGTGGCCACTTCACCTTTTGAATAGAGCTCTGAGGCTTATTTTTTAAAGGGACATATTTTTTTTTCCTTTCTCCCTCTCCCTCTCCCTAACCTGGGGGTAGGAAACAAGATTACCTGGAACTATCAGTGTTCCACAGGAAGAAGTTGTCTGCCAGAGGATCTAGGAAGTGAATATCTCTCCAAATTAACAAATGAATCCTAATACACTATCAGCATGCCCTGAGACCTCTGTCAGGGCACACCTGGATAGTAGCCTTTGAATAGCTCCTTTAAAAGCCCTCTGTTTTCCCTGATGGGCAGAATCACAGCCTCGGGGGTAGGAGTCCTGTGTTTCTCCTTTGCTAGCAAAGTAATACAACATTTCCTTTTTCTCAAAACAGAGTCCTCATTATTGGATTGGCATCAGGGACAAGGACAGAGCTTTTGGTTACAAAAGGAGACAGGAAGCCTAGGACTTCACTTCATTTTGGGTGAAGTCCTCTGATTCCCCCAGCTTCAAACAACTTTGTCTTTGCATTATTATTCATTAGCTGGTTGCAAGGTTCAGCTATGTGTCTCTTCTGCATTCCAACTTTATTGGGGATCCCAGAGAATTTTCAAGAAAGGTCCACCCAGGTCCCCCTCTTGACTTCAGACTTTCAAATCTCCACTGTCATGACAACTCTAGGTTACTTTGGTTTATGCTGAGCAGTTCTAATTTTGGGGGGGACAGGGGGATACTGGATATTGAACTCAGGGGCACTGGACCACTTAGCCACATCCCCAATCCAATTTTGTACTTTTTTTAATATTTATTTTTTAGTTTTGGGTGGACACAATATCTTTGTTTATGTGGTGCTGAGGATCGAACCCAGTGCCTCCCGCATGCTAGGTGACTCTACCTCTGAGCCACAACCACAGCCCCCCAGTTTTGTACTTTATTTAGAGACAGGGTCTCACTGAGTTAGCGCCTTGCTGTTGCTGAGGCTGGCTTTGAACTCATGATCCTCCTGCCTCAGCCTCTGGAGCAGCTGGGATTACAGGGTTGTGCCACCACACCCAGCTAGTGACCAGTTCTAATTTGACCCATGCTGACTGGTTCCGAACCATAAATACTTACAGATTTTCTGGTTTGGAGGAATTATCCTTATATCCCTGAGTTTCAGGATTTGGTTTGTGATATGATCACAAAATTCTCCCCCTTCATGGTAACTTGAATTTCTCTTATCAGTGTTATTCAGAGCCTGCATTGCTGCTGCAGATAACAGGTAGTTTATTGAGGAATGTGACATATCCTGTCCACTTAGGCCAGGTGGGGGTTGCAGGTGATTTGCTTCTTGGAAAAGAAGGCACATGGGGGTTAGCACATTGGGCCCAGTTTATGGAATTATACCCTGAACCTCATGTTCCCACCACTCACATTTGTCTGTCCCTATATCCATGAGAGGAAACCAAAGCTTTATTGACAGAGAATATCTGCCAGGCTGCCCTTCTGCAAGGTGCAGTAGCCTGCTGAAAAAACTTCTTATATAGTCATGTAAGATGAAGTAGCTATAAAATAACCCATCTGGTCCTCTGATTGTAACTTGGTGTCTTTGTTGTGGTTTCAGTAGTTAGAAACTCAATGAGGCTGATTAATGAGGTCATGCCTGGGTGGCTTCTGTCTCCCAAAAATACTGTCTGAATCCCGTAAGAATTCAAGGGGAACTCAGGCAGCAGGATACGCCCTATTCCCAGCAGGAATAATCTTAAACCCAGATCCTCCCTGGTCCTTGAGCAAGGTCACCTTACATGCAATGTCACTGCAAAATGTCTAATGCAAGTCCTATTTCCATGAGTCCTTCCACTAAGCAACATGGGGTACGCTGGCAAGGAAATTATCATACCTACTTGGCTAATAGCTCCCAGCATCTCCCCCCTTCTGAATAATTAAACAACAAGTAATGTGGCTTAAGGACCGTGCCTGGTAGGTTGTCCAATTCAACATATGGTTCTTACCCGTCATCGGAAAACTGACCTTTAGGCATCAGCCTCCTGTCTTAGGTTGATACCACTGCAATTGGATCATACCTGTCACTGACTACCGGTCCAGCATACAGCCATACTTGTGGATAGGTCTAAGCACCAGTGGGGGGGTGAGGTTCTTTGCCTCACCTCTGTTGGCCCCCAAATTTGGCCTTGGTGCCAGTGGGGGAGTGAGGTTAATGTGGCTTAAGGACCATCACTAGCAGAAGGGAGGAGGATACAGAAATGCCACGACACCAAGCCAAATGACGGCTCCTTTGGAAAAATTACATCACTGGTGACACCATCAGCAAAGATATGCCAGCACTACCACAATTAACATGGGGTGCGCTGGCAAGGAAATTGTCATACCTACTTGGCTAATGGCTCCCAGCAAATGAACACCCCCAGAGCAGACAGAGAGCTGCTAATTAATGCCCCCTGGGCTGTTACCTGCCTGGATCACTCCATTTGGCCCTTCCCCCTGCTTCTCACCTTTTGGCCACCACACAGGTATCTCCTAAGCAAGAAGGAGAGAGATAAGAGGGAAGAAGACAGGAGAACAAAGAAAACCTAAGATGTATAAAAGGGGTAAGGTGCTCCCAGTTCTTGGGATACCAGGACAACAGCTATGGCCTGTTTCTCTCTCCTGGGAGAAGTCTGTGTCACTGTTTTTTAAATAAAATTTGCTTTCTACCCTTGCCTCTGCATGCTTCTCTTATGTTCAAATTTAAACATTTGAGGAAGCAGAACTTGGTGACTGGTGGTATCAGGAATACGAGATTAAGAGAATAATTCTATAAAATGAGCCCACTATACCAACCCCCACAGGCTTTCTTTGCCAAAAAGCAATTTGCCTGCATCCCTGACTGGCCTAAGTGGCAGGCTATGTCACATTTTTCAGCAAACAACCTGTTATCTACAAGGAAATACAGGACAGGAAACATTAAGAGGACTCCAAGTTACTTTGAATGGAGAGACCATTTGAATGGAGAGACCCTTTTAATTTGTGAGAGTGTATGGTTAAGAATCCAATTAGAATAATTCAGCATGGGCCAAGGTGACCTACAGTTGTCATGGCAATGGAGACAAGTACGAGGTCACCCTGTTATCAATCAAAAGTGGATCTGGGTGGAACTGTCTAGGAATTTCCCTGGGATCTTCAATAAAACTATGGACTGCAGGAGAGGCAGCTGTTCCTCTCCTCTCTGAAAGGACCCACTTTTTCCCTTGAGAGTGTCCCCTTTTCTATCCCTTCAATAAACTCATTTCCATTACTCTGAGCGACACATCTGAAATCTTTCTGACTTGATGGCAAGAATCAAGAGTTTGAATAGGGGGTGGGAGGGAAAGGGAGGGGGCTGTTAGACCAGGACGCAAGAAAAGACCACTGACTCCTGTTAGGTCAGTGGTGGTGACTTAGAACAAAGCAGCCTGCACCAGAAAAGAACATCAATCAGATGCAGGCGGAAATGCCTGTCAATCAGCAGGACCCCCTCACCAATCCTGGAGTTCAGCCAACTCCCCTGACCAACTCCAAGAGGGCAAGAGACCCTAGGAACACCTTTTCCTGTCCTGAGCCCTTCCCTTCCTGCTGTAAGCCCCATAAAAGTCCAGTCCAGTCCAGCTTCCACAGGGTTTCTCCTCAGACCCTTCTCCTGTCCTCTCTGTGGGTCTGATCGTGTTCCGGGGAGTGATATCTCAATAAAGCCTGTTCAGCGCCCTTTTAAATCTGCCTCCTTTGGTCGCTGCCCGCCCTGCTTGATCTGACAACTCCAATTAAAATCGAGTTGCCTCTGTTTCTCAGATCCCAGTTCTGAAAGACTATGAACCTGATGCTTTAAAAACATTGTGCTGCTGAAGTGCATCATGTAAGAATTAAGAGCAACATAAATTTTAAACAAAATCACCTAATTTGGATTGTCCATGCCTTCCTCCGCTGAAAATATTTATTATATACGGTATTCCAGGGCTTTTCAGGGAACTGGCTAGATCCTTCTGCGAGTGGATGAGTTTCCACGTGGTTACCTAACCTACTTCCTCCACGAAGGGATTAGCCGCTGAGTGCCCGGGCTTATTAATACTACTCCTTGAAGGCCTCGCCCCACCACCGGGCATGGCTGTAGGGCCCACTGGGTGACCAAAAAGTCCTGCTGCATCACAGCTGAACTCATGAAAAAGCACCCCTCTGTACTCAGGTACACTTTGGTACCCCAACGTGACTAGCGCCTTCCGGAGGGAGGTCGACCTTCGCTTCCGGTCCTGCCGCACTTCCGCCTTGCGAGCGGTGCCAGACTTCCGGCTTCCGGTCTGGGCGAGTTCCGCTTCCGGCCCAGCGGCCCTCACTCGCCCCAATGGCGGCAGCCCCGGCTCAGCGGGTGGAGCTGGGCTTCGCGGAGCCGGCGCCGGCGTGGCGACTGCGCAGCGAGCAGTTCCCCAGCAAGGTGGGCGGGCGCCCGGCGTGGCTGGGCGAGGCCGCGCTGCCCGGGCCTGCGGCGCTGGGCTGCGCGCGCTGCGGCCGGCCGCTCGCCTTCCTGCTGCAGGTGTACGCGCCGCTGCCGGGCCGCGCCGACGCCTTCCACCGCTGCCTCTTCCTCTTCTGCTGCCGCGAGCCGCCTTGTTGCGCCGGCCTACGAGGTGCGGCGGGGCCCACGCGCGAGTGGCGATCGCGGTCCGTGCTGGCTTCACTCAGCTCCGCTGACTGTACCCGACGAAATGCCGTCTCGAGTTTTAAATGCTCGTTCGTTTTCATTTTTGATTTCTCTCTAGGAAATAATCTCCCTAAGAGCAGAAACTTAATTCTCCAGCTATAAATGAATGCCTTTGTATAAATAAGTAAATCATTTTACAAGGCATATGGCATAGAGACTCGTTGTTTGGATTGCTGTTTGTGTCGCTGGACGTTTTTATACCTTTTCTCTTTATTCTTAGTTTTTAGGAATCAGCTACCCAGGAAAAATGAGTTTTACTCCTATGAGCCACCATCTGAGAACCCTTCCCCAGAAACAGAATCTGTGTGTCTCCAACTTAAGTCGGGCGCTCATCTCTGCAGGGTTTGTGGCTGTTTAGGCCCTAAAACGTGTTCCAGATGCCACCAAGCACACTATTGCAGTAAGGAGCATCAGACGCTAGACTGGAGGTTGGGGCACAGGCAGGCTTGTACCCAAGGTAAGTCCTTTTTTTTCTTTTTTAATCTCAGCTGTTTCTTAGTTTCATCCAACACTAATATTTTATTTCCAGGTTAAATTGGAAAACAGAGTACAGTTCAGAAACTTCATTGCTGGTAATAGGAATGTTTTCATAAGGGTGACAGTAAAGTCTTCATCAGTGTTGTGTGACCAGCCTTGCTCTAATCACAATCTGTGATCCTAATCTAAAATACCAGCACTACATATATCAAAATTTAGTAGGGAAAACTGTTACTATGCAAAACATAATATAGTCACACATTATTTCAGTTAACAACAGGCAACCTGCAACAGTGATCCCTTAAGTCTACAGGAGCTTAAAACTTTGCTTAGTGGTCAACACAAGACTCCTGTGTTTGGAGTGATGCTGGTGTAAATATGCCTACTGTGCTTCCAGCTTGCAGTGATTATGTACAGTACAGACTGCTTGACAACCAGTAACTTGTTTATGAGTTTACTTCTTATTGTCTTACAGCACACTCCTATTTAAAAAAGCAACTTACCATATAAAACAGTATGCTGAGTTAGGCCAGCAGTAGCCTCATGTTCTTATGTTGTCATGACTTTTGACTGCGTGATGAGGCTGTCAGCCGACTGACCTGCCCACCCAGGTTTGTGAGCACATCCTGTCCTGGCTTAACAATGAAATCACTCAAGGACATGAGGCGGTACTTTAGAAATGGAAAATTTATAGATTGTCTTCAAAACCACCAAATGGTTACTTATGATTTTGTTAATATTATTTGTCTTAGATCATTTGGACCATACAGTTCCAGACCACAACTTCCTTTTTCCTGAATTCGAAATTGTCATAGAAACAGAGGAGGAGATTGTGCCTGAAGTTGTGGAAAAGGAAGAAGACTTTGAGATCACAGGAAGCATGGGTAAGGAGTCGGCATCGGCACTCATGATAAAATATGGTAGAAAGGGCTTAGTACGTCAAGAAAAGTGGTCCTGAGAGGAATGAACTCTATTTGGAGACCATAAGCTGTCCAGTGAAAATACCCTTCCTGTACCTCCCTGGCGTGTGTCAGGTACATTCTGCTTCCTAAAAATCCTGGGAAGTGAGTCAGGTACCACAACAAAACCCTGGAATCCTAACTGCTTGGAAGGCTGAGGCAGGAAGACTGCAAGTTCAAGGATAGGCTCAGCAACTTAATGAAACCCTGTCTCAAAAAATAAAAAGGGCTGGGGATGTAGCTCAGTGGTAGAGCACCCCTGGGTTTAATCCCCGATACTACAAAAAAAAAAAAAAAAAAAAAAACCAAGATGCTGGGTGCTGGAAATTTGGAGGGTTATCTTGGGTCCCAGATCTGTCCACCAGATGGAGATAGTAAGAGTACGTGGTGGTGTTTGGTTTCTCTTTCATCTTGCCAGCTTTACATGCATGCTCGTATCAGCTTCTCTGGAGTTCATTCTCTGGGTAGTGTCTGTGCTGATGAGTACCCAGCACTTACTCAGCTGAGGGGCCATCTGTACACATTCTCAATGACCTCCTGAAGCTGTCCCACATTGCTAGTGAGGAAGTTGAGGTTCTGAGTATAACATACTCTGGTCAAAATAACTGATAGGTGTTATCATTCAAGCTGGAGCCTAGTTATTGCCAACTCTAAAACCTGAACTCTTATCCACTTCAACAGGATTACAGAAACTAAGAATGTCAGCTTTCTGGTTTACAGTTCAGTCAGCTCATACAGTCCAGAACACTTATTGAGAGTCCTGCTTTGTGCTTTGCTTCTGCTGTTGAATCCAGTGGGAAGCAGCAACCTCCAGTTTTGGGTTGTCTTGTGGAGGAGCCCAGATACTGCTTAGGGAGGTCAGGTTCCCTGTGACAACCAAAGCAAGTTTAGTTGCTGTGATGATGGTATAGAAAAATGCGGGGGTGGGGGTGCGTGTATTTGTATGTGTAAGTAGTCACTAATCAAAAATAAATGAATTAGTCTCATAACCACTCTAAAACTATTCTAAATTACTTAGAAACATAGTGGGGTTTTTGTTGTTGTTGTTTTGGTACCGTTGAGCCGAGAGCCTCACGTGTGCTAGTCAAGTGCTTTATCACTGTGTTACATTCCTGGGAAACAGTGACTCAGCAGTACCTCCCTGATAGGGTCTGCCTCAATAGAGAAAAGACAGTTTTGGTGTTACTGTTACTTTGAGATGTTGTGTATTAGGGAATAAAGCAGATGAGTCACCATGTTGGTCTGTTGGGCATGGAAGAAATTTTCCATGTAAAAAAATGTAAGATTAAATGAACACCCTGTAGGTCTGAGTTTATACTGAAAGCAGGGTTGTGAATTTCTGATTTATCTAATCTGCTACAAAGGCTTAGAAATAAAAACAATCAACTCAGTAGCAGTGGGAAGTCTTTTTTTTTTTTTTTAAATATGTTTTTAGTTGTTGGTGAACCTTTATTTATTTATACGTGGTGCTGAGAATCAAACCCAGTGCCTCATACATGCTAGGCAAACACTCTACCACTGAGCTATGACCCCAGCCCAGCAATAGGCATTCTTGATGCATTTCTCTTTAAAACAAACACTAGTTTCTTTGGACAAGTGGTTGGTTCCAGAATAGGGGAAAAAAGCACAAGATGCTAGGTTCGAACAGTGTTGGAACAGTCTTCCAGAGATCAAGGAAGCAAAGACTAATAGGGCCATGTCAGAACTCAAGAACTAATGTGAAAAGGCTCCAAGTGGCACAGAATAATCTGAACATCCATAAGAATACTAACCAGTATTAAAACACTTTGCATGGCTCTAGGATGATACTTTAAAAAATAATCATCTGAGTTGAAATTTGTAAATAAAGGAAAATTTGTGTCTTTCAAGGGGGTGTGTAGCTGAAATATTCATAGTGAGATGTCTGGGGTTCACTTCAGGATAACTGAGTTGGGGCCTTGAAATTTTAGTTGGCACTGATTCACTATAGTATTTCTAATTTTACACATGTTCAACATTTTCCATAACAAAATGCAAAAAAAAAGAAAAAAAAAAAGTGTCCCATGGGGGGGATGTCGTCCTGAACCTAGGTTTGGAGTTCCTTAGTGGAAGAGGTTGGCAGGAAGTCAGAGGGAACATCAAAATGTCATATAAGGTCACACTGGATGTAGGCTGCTCTGGTTCCTCCTTCCATCTTAGCTGTGCCAGTGAGTACCACTAATGAGTGCTCTTGTGATTTTACTAGTGGTGAAGTGTTACTTCAGCCTATGTAACTCAGTATTGATCAGAGTGTTTTGATACATTACAGACAAAAGGTTGCCTTGGCAGCCACCAGTCTCAGGGTGGCTGGAATCCCAAGAATGAATGTGCAACAGAAAATGGGTGTTGGGTGACTGAGTGTGTGTGCAAGGGGACTTGAGAGTAGCCATAAGGAGGGTGCATGTTGGTTAGGTGTCCTGTGTGTTGGGCAGGGTGCTTGGCTTGGGTCTGTAATTTGGGAGCGGGCATAGTAATGATGTACTACTACATGAAGCACCTAGAAATGAGCACCAGTTTTAATATGTGAGTTAACAGGGAAAGCTGTTGGTTAGAACTGGGTTCCCTTCACATGTGTGAGTTGTTGCCATGTGGGATGGCAGGAAGTTTCTGTAAAGTCACTGTGTTACTTTTCCAGATGAAGCTCTTGAGGAAGAACTGGATTCCATGGCAAAGCATGAATCCAGGGAAGATAACATTTTCCAGAAGTTCAAAGCTCAGATAGCCCTTGAACCAGAGCAGGTAAAAGAGAATTTATACCTCTTCACTTTATTTTTCCGTTTTGTTTGGTGAGTGTGGTCCCTGAGAAGTGACTCCTAAGCTAGTCTCTTCCTTCAAAGTCCACAGACATCTTGCTACTGTGATATTTGCCCAGATGGGACACATAGAAAGGTGCTTTTGCACTTATTCTCCACTTCACATTCCTGAACTCCTAAAGGTATACTGTTTATCACACAGGATTCATTTTCTAAAGAAAGCATCAGCCATGAGATGCAGTATTGCCTAAGATACATGACATTTAGGCACCACTGGCTGTGCACGCACGCGCGCACACACACACACACACACACAGCCAGTTCTCCAACAGATAAACACACTTTCCTCTATAACTTCCTTCACCACAAATACATACCTAAGATAACTCAGCTATATTCCTAAAAACCAGTCACGGAATCAATTTATAGGAAGGATTCGACCTTGACCTATGTTCCAAACGCCAAGAAGATGGTTTTTAGCAATGATTCTGCTTTTAATAAGACAGCCACTTGATTGTTTTGGGAAGCTGATTTCAAATGAATTTATTATAGGCACCGTGTTTCACTAGGTATTTGTCCTTTTGGAAATGCTTCAAGTTCCTTACATGTGTTTGAAGGTAAGTACCAACTCAGGCAGCATTTTGTATAGGAAGGGGAGTCACAAGCTTTAGTCCCTTCACAATGTACTTCCTAGATGAGGATTCTGATGGGCTAGGAAGAGAAGGCACCATGTAGGAAAGTAGCTGAAGTAGTGGCTTTGAGCCAGGTGAGGCAGCATTACGTGCACACCGTGAACTGCCTTTCAGGTCAGAGCCACATCACACGCTGTGGAGCCTGTGCAGCCCCCTAGATGATAAATCAGAAATTTCTACCACTGAAGACCATGGGTGAGGTGTTCCTGTTTGAATGTGGTCCTTGCTGATTTTAGATTCTCAGATACGGCAGGGGTACTGAGCCCATCTGGATTTCTGGTGAAAACATCCCTCAAGAGGAGGATATTCCCAACTGTCCCTGTGGTGCCAAGAGAATATTTGAATTCCAGGTATGGCCTTAAGTTAGGACTATTTTAGTGTATAATCACCCTGCTTTGTTTTTGAACATTTAGAAACTTTACCAAAATACGTGCCCATGGGACAGCAGTAATACAGAAAGTGCCCTGTGGTGATGGGAGCAGATGGTGTTCTGTGCCACGAGGCATCTTACTCACCCCCATGTCACTCTCCTCAGGTCATGCCACAGCTCCTGAACCACCTCAAGGCAGACAGACTGGGCAAGAGTGTTGACTGGGGCATCCTGGCTGTCTTCACCTGCGCCGAGAACTGTAGCTTGGGCACTGGCTACACAGAGGAATTTGTATGGAAGCAGGATGTAACAGAGACATCTTAAAGACATCTTCAAGCCCTAAAAAAGGTTACTAACATCTTACAGCCTTGCAATTCCATCTCTGATTTTATCCCTAAGAAAGTAACTGTACCAGAGATGGAGGAACAAAGATGTGGCTTGGGGCCTTGTTCAGTGTTAAATATTTCTAAAACAATGTCCAGTAATGGAATTATGTGAATTTGGGTACATCCAAGTGAAAGGTTATTAATGATACACACTTAACACGGATACCAAATGAGCGGGAGGTCTAAATTAACACCAAGAGACCATTATATCATGGTATGTGTTTCTGTAAAAATATTTATACATGTATATGTACAAAAATATAAATTTGAATATAAATATAAAGCTGCACACCGACTAAGAACTGGTTTACCTATGAACAGCGGGACTAAGTGAAATAGTCTTTTTACTGTGTACTATTCTTGTATAATAAAATGGGTTTTGTGCCTTTTTAAGTCAAACCATCTCACTCCGAGCACTTTTCCACCTGTAATTTGCAAAGGCAAAGAGAGAGGTAAAATTCTAATGGACTATTGTTTGAGGACAGAACACATTGAGATACCCAGGAACTAAAGCAGCAACAGAGCCTGAGAGGAAAGTGGCACCATCCAGGACTGACCTTTGTCAGCTAGGGGCCCTGCCTACAGAGAAGACAGACTCCATAGTCTGCCTTCATCAAGGAACTGGACAGAGTGAGTGCCTGCCAGGGAGCAGCCTGAAGGTGAGCAAAGGTTGGCTTCAAGTGGGCCACGTTCTTTCTGGTCCATCTGTAGACAAGTAGCCAAGGCTGGTTTCATGCTCACATTCCTTTTAGCCCAGAGTGGCTTCAGAGGGACAGGGTGGTGGTGGCTTTGAAGCTGGGTGCTCAATAGGCAACAGCCACCACATGCTGCTAGAGGTTATTGTCATCAGCTAGTGGCAAAAATTGGTCACAGCACTTGGTGGGAAAGGCAATGGTTTGGGTCTTTGTGTCCCAAAAGAAATAATTACTTAGAATGTGTTAGGGTCTAAATGGTAAGAGCTGCTATTTAGGGACATTAAAAATTAATAATACCACATAAAAATTTTGAATATGTTAAGCGGGCTGGGGATGTGGCTCAAGCGGTAGCGCGCTCGCCTGGCATGCGTGCGGCCCGAGTTCGATCCTCAGCACCACATACAAAAAAAAAAAAAAAAAAAGATGTTGTGTCCGCCGAGAACTAAAAAATAAATATTAAAATTCTCTTTTAAAAAAAAATTGAATATGTTAAGCAACTTCATTGCCACTCACAACGTCGAGCATTTGAAAACACCATAAAATAAGCACATCACCACATTGCCATGCTCCTACAGGTGTCAATCACTGCCATCTAACATACTGCTCATGTTCAAGTGCCCTGCCTGGCTCGCACACTGCCTACTCACTCTAGAGAGCAACGTGCTCCACTCTGCCTTTTTATCTCAGATATCTTAGTGCTGGTGTAACAATCCTTTGACAGTTTCAGAGATGTTTTGGGGAGTCACACAGGCTGTGTGTGTAAATGTGGGTGAAGTAAATGAGCAATTGCAAGATACTGGACATAACAGCATAGACTCATCAGGCTGAGGCAGGAGGAACACAAGTTCAAAGCCAGTCTCGGCAACATCAAGGTGCTAAGCAACTCTCTATGTACAAGATAGAGCTGGGGATGTGGCTCAGTGATTGAGTGCCCAAATTTAATCCAACTCCCCCAAATTCTAGCTAATAAATGAGAGATTAAAATCCCATCATTTTGCAACCCACTAATGAATTATAGCCCTAGGAATTACACAGGTGTATCTGTAGTAAATATATGCTAAACTAGAGCATGAGTCTACAGCTGGCAAAACCCAGACAAGCTCTACAAGCCTCAAAATACACTAGAAGAGGTAGAACGTAAAAACAGCTACTTTAAATGGACATCTAGCCAGTGTTAGTGTCTAGGAGTTTCTGTGGACTCTGGATAGACAAGTGTGAGGAGTGCCTCTGAGCCACTTTGCACCTTATGCTGAGCATTCATACAAGATTTTAAATCTCAAAGAGTCCTCGGCCTCTGAGATAAGCACTGAAAAAATAAAATTATTATTTAAAGACCACTGCATGTCTAGAACCTGTGGTGCAACCAACTACAGAATCAACAACACTACTAAGTTTAGTAATATGACTACTACTTTTTAAACTTTTCATGAAAAAATTTCACTAAGAACTCAACAGAAACCATAATGTATTTAGGAATTGAGGAATTGTGAAATGTTGAAGCCACCTATGAAAAAATCATGGAACTTTTGCTCAAGAAAGAACAGAGAGGATCTACTTATAGGGAGAGGCATTGCTTTCTTGGACAGATAATCTTTCCAAATGTGCCATGTGACAGAAATACAAGCAAAGGGTATTCTATACACTGCTGCCTTTGGGCTGTAACCTGGTATGACCTATCAACACCAAGAATGTATAAATGACCTTCAACATGGCAGTTCTCATCTGAGAGTTTTGTCCAAAACAGGGGCACTCCCTGAAGCCCTGTGTATAGCAGTGAGCTCTGGACACAACAGGATTGTCCATGGTGCAACTAATGCAGGTCGGAGATGTGTTCGATAGACTGTAAAGGCACAAAACCAAACACATACCTTAATATATTTCTCCAAAAGTGGTATCATAGCACCCTCAAAGGACAGACTTGCAGAGGGCAAGGCTTGGAATATAGCCAGTAATCTGGTGGTTACCCCGGAGAAACAGGCAGAGGGGCAAGGAAGGACAGACGTCTCTGATTACATTCCTTGAGCTGTGTGTGATGTATTTTTTACTATACAAACTCTGGTTTACAAAAGGAAAAAAAAAAAAATACGGAATGAAACCCAAGAACTTATGTCCATCTGAAAAGAACAAATAAAAGCCTTCACTAGCTGGACGTGGTGTCACCCCACTGGCTCAGGAGGCTGCAGCAGGAATATCACAAGTTCAAGGTCAGCCTTAGCAACCTAGCAAGACCCTATCTCAAAATGAAAACTAAAAAGCCCCCAATAGAAACGACGCACCAAGCACCAGCCCCAGGCCTGGAGGATGAGGCCTCCTGCCCTCAGCAGCTTTGTGAGCTGAGGCGGGTCCTGCAGGAGGCAGCCCATCTCTAGAGAAGGAACAGGCCTGAAGAACTGTGGGTTTCGGGCCCTGTGCACAGGAATGCACTGCCAAGTGCGGACAGAGGCAGATGCCAAAGCTGTCTCAGACACTGTGTCTAAAGTAGGTGTTTTAAACAGTGAGACCACGTGACTCTTGGAAGGTATCATTCATAACAACAATTAACACTCTTATAAACTGCATTTATTATACAGAGTACTCTGAAGAAAGAAAAATATGTACAGCCATTTGTTTTCATTAATACATCTGTTCTGTCCTGCAATACTGGAAAGGCGGAATGTGTCTGGCACAAAAAATAACCCCTAAAGTTACAAATTAGAAAAACAACACTTTTAAAAAAGATTTTTTACTTTTCTGGTAGAAATATAAAAACTGTGGTTTATGGGGGCAGGGGAATTAAACAAATAAGAAGTCCAATTGTACAGGTGGCTTTAACACTTCTGTCCCTTACACCAACCAACTTGCCAACAGCAGTGTTTGAAATCTAAATATAAATAAATGGGCAGCATCGCCCACATAGCAGCACAGGCGTGCAACTCTCAGCAGTGCTGCGGGAGTCCCAGAGCAGCAGCAGCCCCTCCCACATCCTGCAGAGGGCCACAGAAGATCGGCCTGGTATAGCAGGCTGCACCTGAAAGAGCCCAGGAACAGTACCAAGCTGACTGGCTGAAAAGCAAGTGGGTGGGGCAAGTTTGGTGGTGGCAGCCACTACGTAGTCTTCCTGAATCCTTTCAGAATGGGGTAGATGTTCTCAAACGCTTCATAAATTTCTGCTCTGACTTTAGCACCTACAAAGGACATATTGGAGCACAGAGTGTGAAATGGCATCTCTCAGCAGTGTGAGACAGAAAAATCACTTCCTTAAAACTCCAAGTACCATCCTCTCCAAACCCAGTTAATTAACAGATGCAGACATCGAAACACTCCTGGCAGGGCCCCTTGCCGCAGTCCTAAGTTTATTTCTAAAACAATATGCACTGTTAGGCAATGCAGCTGGAGATGACGCCAGGCACAAGGCAGGCAGGGAGAACCACTGTCACCTCGATGGCGGCCTCCAGCCAAGCTCTTCTCAGTCTTCCTTTGCTGCCTCAAAATGGTATTGTTTACAAGCCTCAGTGTCATAAGTCACAGGGCTAACCCCAATGACAAAAGATAGGCATCCTGCCCCTTCCCTGCTGGAGGCTGCTGCGTTTCCCCTCCAAAGGGTCCATACGCTTCTTGGCAGCGTTAGGGTGGGAGAAAGAGGAATAGGGCAAAGGCAACTGCTAAGGACCACCAGAAAAGCCACCCTCGAAACTCACACTTGCAGACACTGCTCCCCAATGCACCTTACCTGTTAACACAACCTTCCCAGAAACAAAGATAAGGAGCACAATTCTGGGTTTGATCATTCTGTAGATTAATCCAGGAAATAGCTCTGGCTCATAACTAGAAGGAAAATGGCAGAAACAAGTTAGAAGTCGTGAGCTTCCTATTTCCAGATGGAATGAGGACTGAACAAGGGAAACATTGAATAGGTGTACAAACCAGGCCATAGAGCCTCCTCAGAGCAAGGCCACCATGTCCAACATGGAAGCCCAGATGGCCATCCTCCTGTGCCTGTCCCTTTCTACTGAATTGGATTTTCTGTGTAAGACAGGAGCTGTGTCTATATTCTGCTCCCTGATCTGTGTCCACATTCATCCTGGGCAAGCTATCTCCACTTACTACAGGCTCTACGTACTTCTAGGAGCTGAGAGTGACAACCGCCTTTGATGGTATCTCGCCTCCTTAAGCTGTCAGTACTGGCCAGGCAGCTTGAGAAGGAACCTACCCGTAGCAACGCTGGCTACCCAATGAACTTGGTCTCTCACATTTGCTGCTTCAGAGAATGAAAGTAGGATGTCACCCTGTGTCTGTGTGTTGAGTGGCATAGTGGGGAGTTCCCCAGGTGAAAAGTGAAACTGTACCAGGGATAAAAGTGGTATGTGCCCCTGGGGCACAAGGGGCGGAGCACGAGTGGTATGGTGGTCAATGGAGAAGAGAAGACGATAGCAGGGAGATGAGGCTGCATGATGGGCTGCCCCATGAGTCTGCAACAGTAAGCAGCAGGGACAACTAGAGGTGACTCTGCTCATAGGTCTGATGTAATGCTGATGAAAAGAAGAGCATCAAATTGCAGGAAAAGCAACACAAGGGACTGTAGCTCCAATCCATGTGTTTAAAATGTATTGACTGAGCAACAAAATGATAAGGACACACAAGTGGAATACAGTTCATTCCATTAAAGCGACTGAGTCATCTCAGTAACGTGGGAGGTTAAGAGGCAGATGCAGCAGCAGCAGTCCAGTAATACACCTGTGTTCACACACTACCTCAGCATGGACTTCGCCTGAACCAGGTTTAAGTGGCTTATGAATGAACCTGGCCGAAGGCTACCCAGCACACCTTAGACTTACCTGCTGAACTGCTGGTGAGTGAGCACGAGGCCTTCCAGCCTTATGGGGAACTTCACGTCACAGCTCCCCACCATGTTCTGGATCTTGAAATCTAAGAACTTCGCGGGGAAACCCAACTTCTGCACAACTCTGGCATACTTTCTTGCTGCTAGTCTGGACTGTTCTTCACTAGACAAAGGGGGAAAGCGAGTTATTTGTATTGAAGCCAGCTGCAATAATTATTTAGATGAGTAACACAAAAAGTCCAAATTAGCAAACTAACTAAACCTTTCACTCTCTTCCTAATAGGAGGGAAAGATCAACCCTCATTGACAACATCATCGAGTACTGCTGTGTGCTCACAAACGCAGGCCTACCAAGCAGTCTTTCCACCAGCCAGACTGCCAGAACTGCTGCATTCCTGCCCACAGATTTCTACCATCTGTCTCTCTTAACCCACAGTTCTTCATGATTTTGATATGCAGAAACTTTTTACATAGGGATTTTTTTCATCAGCAGTTTTGATGTTGCATTATCTTACCCCAAATGCAACTGAACTGCATGGATGAATAAGTGCTGCAACATGTGTCTAAACTCATGATAATGTTAACAAAAGGAAACCAATGCTATCTGAAGTGAGTAGAACCACATGCCAGGTTAACCATAATGTGGTGGCACTGGAAAGTAACCTGCTGAAGTGTGAGCTCAACAACAAAAAGCCACGAGACTGTGCGACAGGAGAGGAAACCCTCAGCTACCTCTTGGCTCCTGTGCACACCATTTTCCCAGAGCTGAAGATGAGTGCTGTGGTCCGCGGCTCCCGTATCCTCATGATTACGGCTGCAAATCGCTAAAAGGGTCAGAGAGAAGCATTAGTGGGATCATCCAAACTGTTGGGTTTTGCTGGAACTAGAAAGTGACAAAGAATATCACAACAAATAGGAAAGATCCAGCACATACGATTATCTGTTCTGAATTTCTGTATAGGTCAAGGCAACAGAACAGCCACCACGAGACCAGGACACACCAAGGTCTGCCATGTTCGTTCACACATGCATCCCACCACCAAAGCTAACAGTTACACAAATTGGCTCTGTGTATTCTGCTTTTGTTTTATTGTCTGTTGTTTTGCAGTGCTGGGGATGAAACCCAGGGCCTCGTGCATGCAAAGCAGGCACTGTGCCACCAGGCTACACTCTCAACCCAGTTCTTTATATTCTCAATAAACACCAGAAACTGTTTCTATCTTATATTTGCTGTTTATCATGACTAGCATCTGTAAATATAAATTTTCAGTCAAATAAACTAGTAAGCCTTTTCTACTTACTCAGAGGATTAATAAGCCAGATTATAAGTATATCAATATGTAATGAAGTATGATCCTATTTAGAGCTGGCCTTTAGAATACTAAAATATTAAACAATTATAAATGCAAAGTGAGAAAAAAAAGTTTTTTACTTTTCTGTTATTTATGTTTTAAACAGGTTGGCTCTTTTAAAACATTTTCTTGCTAACATTTTAATTCACAGGGAAAAATCTTTCAATGGTGGATTGAGTTAATGGCCTCAGTTACAAAAAACAAGGCAAAACTTTATTTTCAAAAAGCTTAAATTTTTAATATATGATATTTTCTCTTTTGGTACTAGAGATTGGGGATGGAATCCAGGGGCCTTCTATCACTAGTCCTTTGTATTTTTTATTTGAGACAGGGTCTCACTAAATTCCTCACGCTGGTCTTAAATTTGGCGATTCTCCTGCCTACACTTCCCAAGTAGCTGGAATTATAGGTGTGATCATCACACCATTGTATCAGCTGAAATATGATATTTAATTTAACTAATAATTTAATTAATAATTAAATAAGAAAAGATCCTTAATATTTCTAATCAAGATGACTCCACCCCCAGACTGAACCCAATGCCTCAGGCATGACAACACTCTACCATTGAGCTATGCTCCCAACCCCCAAGATAACTCACTGACAACTTAGATTGCTTTGACATTTTTAATTTATAACTATTGCATCTTCCCTCCTCCTTACCCACAAAAATGCTAGCAGTATGTTCTAGATCGCATGACTCCCAAGATAAGCCCAATTACTCAGAATCTCCTAAGTTTCCTCTATATTTTTAATTGGTCAAATAACTACCAGCACTTCCTTAGAGATTGAAAAATGATGCACTGAACTCAGACTGTGATGAGCCAAGACTCATCTCCAGGTGTTTAGTGTGATGCAGACTCAGACAGACAGGATAATGGTGGATGGTGCCTCAGCTTAGCTTCCTGAGAGCTTAAGACCAAGAACAAACATCTTCGGCTACTGGACAATTTAAGATAAAGACACAAATTCCTGTCACTGAATAGTTTTTATCTCTTTTTTATGTTATAACTAGCAGAAATGATTGAGACCATATGAGGTACAATAGTCAAGGAGATATTTTTGTTTTCTTATTAAGGAAACTATTAGTTTATTAATATTTGTTTTAATTCAACATAATATGTACATTTATATTTATATATTTACCTATTTTAAAGTCAAAGGTAAAACCCTCAAAAAAGACCAATAATTCTGATACTTTTTAAAAAAAAATTTTAAGTTGTAGATGGACACAATACCTTTATTTATTTTTATGTGGTGCTGACGATCGAACCCAGTGCCTCACACGTGAGAGGCAAGCTCTTGACCATTGAGCCACAATCCCAGCCCCGATATACCTTATTTTTTTTTTTAATTTTTTGCTCAATTCAAAATAAAATTGTTAGATCCCTTTTACACCTAAACAACTCTGTATTTTCCTAAATGGACACTTAGAAGACCCAAAGAGGTTAAAATAATTATAGGCATATTTAATGTATTCCATATTTAAAGTAGCCCAACTTACTAGTTAACTAAAACACCCCCAAATCTAAAAACTGTTTTCTTTCTTGACTGATTAGCACAGCGACTCTAGCCTCCACCTATGCCTGGTTTCTCACTGTACTAAAGGTCCAGGTCTCGTGATGCCTTGGGGATTTGGGATGCACCCAAGTCCAACAGGCTGTTCACCCACAGTGCATATCTGCCACAGCTGTCAACAACCCTCATCTGCCTCTTGTGCACAGATCATGTCCAACTCACCAAGGTGTGGCTCAGGATCGTCAGTGTTACAGTGTTGTGAAAGCAACACACATTCAGCATACACCACAGTTCATACACAGTACAATACTATCAAGCTGCTGGGTGACAGCAGCCGGCAGTGTCCCCAAGCCATGCCATGGTGAGGGAAACTGGCAGGGCAATCATCTGAGGGCAGGTGGTGGGCCCAGGAGGAGATGAAATGCCCTCACAAGCTAAGGAACATCTGCACTAGGAAGTACTACTCCTAGTAGTACTAAACCCACCTCCTTTATTTCCCTTCTGTTGCCTGAAAAGGGGTTGACCATCAAAATAAGCTCTTCTCATTCATAGACCTACAATTATCAAGATGCAACTTTGTTGATACAGTATAACTTCTGCATATGAAACACTGTTACTAACAGGTCTTCTAAGGTAGTCATCTTATTAGATGTTCACAAATAAATAGCTGCATTGATTGTAGATGAGCCTTTGCAGTATGTCATCATAAAAATAAAATGTTACCCCAATTAAAGTACTAAAAACCAAGGACTTGTTGGAGGAAACCAGACTCCTGAGCAGTCTCCAGAGAACACAAGCCTGCATTCGAACTCTCGCTCTCAGTTTTGCTGCCAAGGCATCAAAAAGATAATCTGTCTGCTACTCTTCCAGGTTTCAGGGGAGAAGCAGAAAGTCAGTCATCATCTTTGCTTCATATTTTATCTAAATATATTTTATATATATTTAGATAAATATATTTATTTTATATTTTATCTAAACATCTCAAAATGGCCAATCTCATTCAAAATCACCTTTGAATTTCACTTATACACGTGTAGAAAAACACAAGCCGCCACCACCACCGCAAAAAAAATAAACAAAACATAGTGAAAGAACTTGAACTTTAGAAGTCCAACAAATTATCAAAACTGACTGGCTAACAGAGGTCCAGGTAAGAGAACTTTCCCAACTTTTCACTGCCCATCACGAGAATCTGCATAGAAGTTTGTTCACCTTGTATTATTTCGATAAATACTTCAACTAACCAATTAAAAAAAAAAAAAAAGCTGGTTAGCTGAAAGTAACCAAGCTGATTTGTGGTGTTTATTCTCCTGGTTAGCTTTCAGCCAATTAGATGAAAAGTCTGTTCCACATGTTTACGATAGTTATGACTGCCCTGCCCTTTGCTACCTCCTAACAACCAGCTGCTTAGATGCTGCTACACAGCTACTGCTTCAAGACATCTGACCAAGGAAATCACAGGAGAAAGCACAATATCCAAGTTCAACCTGCACTGGGAGTTTGACCCAAAGGTGAGAGCTGAGGCACACCCTCAAGGTGTTCGCGAACTGGGCAAACTCAGGTGGGCAGTGACTCCAGCAGACACGCATAACTCAGGCAAACTCCCAGGGCTTCTTGAGATTCCAAGAGTAACTCAATGTGTCCTCTGCTGATCTGCCCAGCTGCACAGGACAGAACAGCTTGACTGGCCAGCATCTATCTAAGGATGAAAAACAGAGACCACATTTTAAAACAGTCCCAGTTTCTCCTTCTCCTCTCTCTTCTTTTCCTTACATAAAATTTGTTTTCTTTTGTTAGAGGCATTCGATTCAACACTGGTCTCCCAGGCACCTGATGCCTCTCTGGTGTACATGCTCCACTGCAGGGCCCTGTTTCGCAGGACGAGCTCCTCCACCTGGGCACTTCCTTCCAATGTCCACTCATTTCTTAATGCAAGGTTTACTATGTTAGAAAATACTTCCACTGGCACAGTAATCTCTCCTATAATCTCTTTACTACAAAAAAATGTAAAAGTGATAGAAAGGTAGAAGACCATATCACAATAAGCTGTCTTATCCTTATCAACTTCAACAACTACCAACTCTTGGCTTACCTTGCTTCATTCACACCCCTCCCACAGGATTAATGAAGGAAACACACCCTGCCATTCTTAATGGTTCATAATGTAATAAATGGGTTCAGATTCTGCTCTCCAGCTTCAAGTGGTCTGACAAGTATATATAAACTTGCTTCACCTTGCACAATGCTAAATCCCAAGGGACTCACATTTAGTAGCTACAAAGTAAAATGTGAATAAAATGAAGTTCTTCTATTCACTGAACCTCAAAGATTAAAATGATTTTTCCCCTAGAGCCTCATTTTGCTGCTATCAAGAACCTTAAGCACAACACAAACTTTCTGACCCAGAGACAACTATAAGGAAATTCAGTTTTACCAAACAGTTTGAAATACGTGAAAATGCTCTGACCTTGGGGTTATATTCAGCATTTCGGGCACGAAGTGCAATGGTCTTCAGGTCAAGTTTACAACCAAGATTTACTGTGGATACTATATTTCTGGAAGAAATTTGAAAAGAAAACATGATGATTTAGATTATTTAACTTTTACACAATGAAGTATTAAATGCTGATCTAGGAGCCTTGTTCTTTCACTAGGCTTTAAGGAACTGCTGACCCTGTTGAGTGTCTATCAAGGATCCCATGGCATGCTGAGCACCTCACACACTGGCCTCAGAACTCACAGCACACCAGCAGGCAGCAACTGCCAACACCACACATTCAGATAAAGAATGGAGGCTTCCAGGGAGCACCCTGTGATCCAAGTGTGGAGCCAGAACCTGAGCCTGTTTCCACCCCTGCCCTCCACTTAC
The DNA here is from genome assembly GCF_048772815.1 of Callospermophilus lateralis. Taxonomy (NCBI): domain Eukaryota; kingdom Metazoa; phylum Chordata; class Mammalia; order Rodentia; family Sciuridae; genus Callospermophilus; species Callospermophilus lateralis. The sequence continues at coordinate 294,250 of NC_135310.1, forward strand.
CCCTTCCTTGGCTTGCTCCCAGAGAGCCAGCACCAGCCCATCCTAAATCACTATCTGTAATGAAAACAGGCAGGCAAGGACTTCCTCAGTCCTTTACAAGTAAGTTATCTTTTGGAAGGACAAGAATTCAGTTTCTTTAGCAAAGCAAAGGGGCCTGATTTCTCTTCTGATTAGCCTCAGTAAATCAAGATAACCTTCTGGGACTGAGGAACCCTTTTCATTTTTTAGCATTCTTGAATTGTTTCATGAATAACTCACAAAAGAATAAAGACAAAATCAACTTCATTAGAAACTTAAATAAAAAGGGAAACATGGCAAACTCAGAATTTTTGTTCCATATTTTCCTGGATTTGAAAGCATATAGACTTGAAACGACCAACACCAAGGACCTAGATCTTTACCACCTAAGAATTCTGATTCCAGAGTTCAGGAAGGAGAGATCCTACCTTCACTGCTGAAGTGAAAAAGCATCACTGTCAGAAAGCAGTTCTCATGAAACTGGATGGCTCATAATTTACTAAGAGGAGGACAATAGTCTTTTCTGATACACACTCCTAAAGCCAGTTAGGCTGTGTTTTCATTTCTACATCAGATCTTCCTTCCTGTCACTCTGCGTACAGACCTGCCTTCAACATGAATCCATCTACAAACTGTGTCAAATAAACTTTGGTGCATCTATCACAAATTCAGTCATATCTTTGGTTAATGCATTCTTATATGTTTTCATTAAATATTTACCTCAACGCTTTACAAACCTACAACATTTAGATCAATAGGGCTCTCAATAGACGGTGAAAACTAAGTAACTTAGCTGACTGAATGTCCAGGGAATGTCAGAAACCACTGCCCACCCCCAGCAGGTGTCATTTATGACTTCAGCCACAGAGCAATCCTGAATGCCCATGGAAGTCAACAGCATTCAGGGCTATGGGAGCAACAAAAAGCAGAGTGAGCTAGCAGAGCTTATCACTCCAAAGCCACAAAAATAAACATGATTTTGTTTTTAAAACTCTGTGGGGTCAAAAAGATAGAGAACCCAGACTTAGGACTTTGGGTAACAGGAAGGATCTATGATCACACACTACTTAGTTCCAAAATGATCAGCAATGGCTTATAAATGACAGTCATGCAAGAAACAAAATGACTAAGCACAGAAAGACCATCAGCTCTGAACAGCACAGGGAGGGGGCAGCCATACAAGAGCGTCTGCAGCTTATAGCTCATTAGCTTCCTAAGGGTAAAATCACATGCTTCTCATGGACAACTACCTGGAAATATCTGCCTGGTTTTCAGAAGAGGAAATTTTTCCTGCCTCCCTATCCTGTTACATATAGGACCCACTACAAGTTAGAAAAACTCACTTAGGACAAGGATAGTCATTCTCGCCTTATGGGAAGACCACAGATTTGTATGCAATCCTCATAATAAAATGGAAACTGGGACCACCAGGACCTTGCTGAACTGTGCCTAACCCACAGTGCAAAAGCTGAGGTGACGTCTACAACAGCGACCACACCCAGCTCCAGTGTGAGGCCCACATGCAGGACAAGGGCAGTTTCTGAGGATGCTAGGAAAGCCCTCCATGGCGGGTGGAGGGTGCTGACTCAGGCCACTTCGGCTCTCTTTGGGGAGCACAGCACCACTGTGCAACTACTGGAGACACAGACATAGCACAGTCAAAGGCTCCTCCACCTTAGGGCAACACAACACAGATTACTCACTGCAGCTGCGGCACAATCCCAGAGCTCTCCGAGGCTGGTGTGGCAGGAGTGATAGGAGTCATGGGGGTCATCGGGGAGGGATACAGGGGCGTGGTGCCCGGCAAGGGTGCGGTGGTAAGAGTCTGTGAGTGGAACAGCTGTGGGGTCTGGCCGGAGGCCCCCTGTGCCGGCTGCTGGGGTGCTGACTGCTGCGCTGCTGCGGCCACCACCTGTTGCTGCTGCTGCTGCTGCTGCTGCTGCTGTTGTTGTTGCTGTTGCTGCTGCTGCTGCTGTCTCTGCTGTTCTTCCAAAATAGATAGGCTGTTGGTGTTCTGAATAGGCTGGGGTGTCAGGCCCGTGCCATAAGGCATCATGGGACTAAAAATGGGGATCCCAGGCGTCATGGCACCCTGAAGAGAACAAAGGTGGGGAGAGTCAGGCTGCTATTGCTGAGCATCTGTGAGCCTTCCTGGTGGAGCTGCAGGAGACCATGAAGCAAGAGGCTCTAGAAGAGTGAATTGCCAAGTATCACAGGGACGGTACTTGCTATTCTCAGAAATGTGCTTTCTTCCTTAATCCTGGACATAGCAGACCAGAGCTCAGGACTTGGAAACCACTTACCACAAGAGAACCTGAGAGAGTGGCTTAACCTTTGTAGCATGACCAGGGAATAATAATGGTCTCAATTATTAGACAGATGTACCCTTATTTAAAATGCCACTCCAGCACCTGGGGAGCATCTGTTCCCCTATGCAGGATCAATTATAGTCATTTTAGAGGCATCCACATGACAGGCACACACACCAGAGACACTGAAGTATTACTAAGCAACCACAGAGAGGATTACTAGAACACTACTCAAAGGTTGCTCATTTGCCCTCCCCAAAATGTGAATCAGTACAATCTATCAAATACTATCAGTCTGCTTTTCTACAATGCTGCCAAACTTTTCCAGATACTGTTACATTTATTAATTTCTCCGTCTTTCAACAACCCTTTGAGAAAGGGAGAGGAAAGCAGATGAGAACAGAGAAGGTGAGCGACTCACCCAGGTCTAAGCCTCAAAGGCAGATGAGCCACAACTATCACTTATTTCTATAAAAATGCTGACTTGAAAAAAACCCAGGCTACAGACCTTTAAAACACTGAGACCCAACCCAGCGCTTTCCCCTCACCAAGATCCATAGAGCCTACAAAGCTGGGAACAGCTTTCCAAACCTCAACATCATGTGCAACCCTTTGTTTTTCTGTGGAGAGGGTCCACAGAAAAACAAATACATGTGAGACCCCAAAAGAGCAATGATTCTTTCTCATTTCCACCACTTATTTGCCAAAAAGCATAAGATAAATTGTTTTAGCAATATAATGGCAAGAAAAGAATACCAGAAGAGGGCAAGATCTATACTGTGGCCTTAACAGTACAAGTGTAATTCTACTGCAACTATCACTTATTTCTATAAAAATGCTGACTTGAAAAAAACCCAGGCTATAGACCTTTAAAACATTGAGACTAACTAAGGCTTAGAAGGTCTGCCTTACTTTTAGTCACATGTAAAAGTTAACATGAAACAAACACAGACATACTTGTAAGGCTAAATCTGCAAGTAGAAAATCTTATGACTTCGGTAAACAAAGTTTTCTTGGGACACAAACGTGATAACAACAAAGAAAAATTGGTAAATTGTACTTCAGAAAGAATGGAAGACATACAGAATACATTGAGTTCTTACAGCTCAATAAAAGATAACAAAAAACTCATAAAAAAAAAATAGTCAACAAGGTGGAGCAATGGTGCAGCCTATAATCCCAGCCTCTTGGGAGGCTGAGGCAGGAAGATCCCAAGTTCAAAGCCTGCTTCAGCAACTTAGTTAGAAGTGTCTCAAAATAAAAAAATTAAAAGGATTGGGGATGTAGCTCAGTGGTAGGCTGGGCAACAGACATTCTATAAATAAAGGTATATAACTGGCCAATGAATACTTGACATGATGCTCAAGATTATTCGTCTTCAGGAAAATACATTAAAAACACAATTCTTCCCACAGCTGGGGGTCTGCAGGACAGTGCTTCAGCACACATCTGGCAGCCTCTGAGTAAAAGTGGACACCCGCATACTTGGCCACACGATGCCACTCTGAGTATCTACCCAAGATAGATAAAAAGTGTACACAAACGTTTATGGCACCTTAACACCCCAAGCTGGAAACAACCAGACGGCAGCAACTAGCAAACAGACAAGGGCACTGCTTGGCAATAAAAAGGGATCATTCTCCAATACACAAAACATACACCGGGCAAAGACACACCGGGCAAAGAAAAGAGACCAACCAAAGAGACATACTGTGTGACTTCACTTATGTGAGATTTTAGAGCATCTGGGCTTTGGTGCCCCTGGACTGGGCAACAAGTACGACGGACGTTTTATAAATAAAGATCTGTAACTGTCCAGTGAATTTTTGACATGATGCTCAAGATTATTAGTCATCAGGAAAACACATTAAAACCCAATGAAATCAGTGCAGAACTGATCTTCAGCACTGATGTGTAGACTGAGCAGCAACCAGGGCTGGGGAGCAGGAACAAGGGGGCAAAGAGGCAGAGTTTAGGATCAACAAAGTGTTCTAACTTACAGAACTGACTACAAAACACACATTTAAAATGGGTAGGGGTTTTTGTATGTGAACTGTACCTCAAGGAGGTATTAAAACTAGGAAATAATTCAGGGCTGGGGTTGATCCTCATTAAAAATAAATAAAGTTATTTAAAAAAAAAACTAGGAAATAATTTGGTGAGGGTGAACCTATAATCATTTGTAATATCCTCAGTGTTCATCAAAAGACAAAGTGTTTATACACAAACATGTAATTCGGCTTCCAAACAGACTCCCAAGTAAAACACTCCTCTGCCCATTCAAAGCCTAACAGAACTTTTCATAATCCAAAGGAAGTTGCCAACAAAACACAAGCTCATTTTCAGCAACAGTGGTTAAATGGCCCTGGGACTGTGCTGTCCCTTGTGGGCACATGCGCCCCACCCCCTACCTGCTGCATTACCTGGGGGGAGGCCAAGCCCTGGGCATATGGTGGTAGGCTGCTGTTCTGATCCATGATGCGCACTTTCTTCAGCACCCGATCTGTTTCTGGAGCATTCCCAGCACACTCTTCTTGGCAACTTCTCAATGCTCTGGGTTACTCTCACACACGGAAAAACAGCGATGCTCCTTGGAAAAGTTTCAAGCTTAATGTTAAGAGCACAAGTAACCTGTCTTGTCATATAACCACAGTTCTGTGGTTACCCAAACACAAATAAGAAGACCAACACAAGCCTACAGCCTTTTGTTCTATTACATGATTAATTTAAATAGTCTGACAGTACTCAAAATTAAGGCGTCATAACCAACATTGAAAACTAATGAGGAAAAACACCTCAAAAAAAAATTGCTAAGCAAACTGTCCAATCAGAGCAGAACATTTATTAAGCATTAACATTATTAAGCCAAGTTCAAGTTCAGGTTTTTAAATATTTTACCCAATTTTATATCCTCCACAATGTCTTGGGCATAAGATCCAATAAATATTGAATTAAACCCAATATTTTTTAGGGTCTTTTTTTTGAGCTCCTACTTGCATTTATTATCATCTAATAAGATATTCTTGCACAGAACTTATAGGTCTCAAAGCTGTATGTCCAAAGACCCCTGTAATGGTCCATTTGAATTGTCAAATTGATTGGCTTAAGAGATGCCAAGTATCGAGAGGACTATGGGTGAGTCAGTGAGGGTATGTCTAGGAATGACTGGCATGTGAGACAGCCAACTGAAATGGACATCTTCCCTAAGCATGGGCACCACCAACCAATAGGATGATGGCTTAGATGGAATAAAAGTTGGAAGAACAAGGAATCACCAAGATATGCAAGCTTGATTCTTGAATGGATTTTTGATTGCTGCTGTGTTCTGCTAGTGATTACCCAGAAGCTTTCATTCTTGAGGTAAAGTGTTCATTCCTCTTGTTCTGGGGCTTCAGCCTCTTGGACTGTGCGGCTACTGGTTCTTCCAGCTCTCCAGCATTGTGGACTAGTCAGCTTCTGATTGTGAGAACCAACCTAATAATCCCCTTTTTATAATTATACTTCCTGTTGATTCTGTTCCTCTAGAGAACCCTAATACAACCCACATTCACTTAAAGTATGTGCTGGTACAGAGTAGGCACCAAGATATTTGCTAAAGCAATGAAAAATTGGACCCCAAAGACTACTTATCCTACAAACTCATCATTGAAAAATCAAACCAAAGAAAGCAAGCAAGAGCTCTACTTCTGAAAATGAATACATCAGAGGTATAAGAAAATTATGTTTTCTGAACTTGTTACTTTATCACAATAAAAGTGCTGCATAAAAGATATGAAGATGGAGGGGACATAGGCCCTGGCATCAAATAGTTCAACATGAAGAGATGCAAATAAGTACTATAAAAACTTGGTAAGCCCAGCAGAGAGTATGCCCCAAGTAAGCTAAGATTCTTGAGAGCAGAAACCAGCACATTATGTCTTTGAAATCTCTACACCTATCTCTGTGCCTGGCATATGGTACGTAACTGTGAATGAATGCACATCCTCTGTGGAAGAGAAGACAACATAGGCTAAAATCAAGTACTCTGAAGAGAGGTCATTGTTTTCACAAAGCAGGGATCATCTAACTGTGTCAAGCAAGGCAAGTAGAACTTTTCAGTCAAAACAAATGAAGCACACAGACAAAGATAGAAAAGCATGCAGGGTGGGAGTGACAAGGTTAGCATTAGGCTGTATGGAACGTCACTGCAGGAGATGAGACAGCAGTCATAGGAGGTCACGCTACCAGAGTTTAGATGTTATTACATACATAGGCAGTAAGAACAGTTACAGGATTTCAAAGAGCAGCATAAATCAGATCTACTTTGCAAGTGTGGATAAATCTGAGAAGAAAAAACTGAAGACTGAAAATTCACTTCAAGGAGTCAGTGCTATGGTTGAGTAGAGAGGTAATGAAAGCAGAATTTAAAGCCCTACATATGATGCACTTATCTGGAACCTCTGCTGTCTCCAGACCACTTTTTGCGCACTAAAAGTCTCCAGAAGGAACGGTTTGGTTACTGAAGGTTAGGGACCTGAGCAAACTATTCAGAGCTCACCTCTCAACAATGGCACAGACCATTTTTCCTCACCTGTACCATACAATCGCACGTTGAGTACTGCACTTATCCTTGGAAAGGAATGTTTGCAACGTCATCTTCTCATGGAAACCGGAGTATTAAATTAGGTATTTCTGGGAAGTGATCAAATTAATTCTGCACAGCCTTTTAGCTATGTCTGGATAACTCAGACATAAATCTCTTCCCAAACAAGCCTACCCCATGTTTTCAGAACCCATGCTGGCTTGAGGGAGACCTTGTGAAGAAAGTGGCGTGTTTCTTTCTCAAGCTCCTCCGCGCTCAAGTCGCGGGCTTCTGACCAGGTGTTTAGGTCTGGAGCATGACTTCGCGACAAACCCACCCTGTGGCAGCAAAGCGGGCGGGCTCCGGCAGGTGAATCTGCCCTCCGGCCAGCGGCAGCGGAGGGCAGGCAGACCTGCGTCCTCGATGCTCCCTGCACCCCGCGCTCGGCCCACGGATAGCAGCAGAGCCGGTACTGGGCTGCAGCCGCGGCCGAGCGGCCGGTACAGGCGGGAGGGGCGGCAGCACGAGCGGAGCAACGGCCCCGCGGGCCTGCGCGCCCGCCCGGCGAGACGCCTGTCGCGGCCCTCGGGCCTCGCTGTCGGGGTTGCCTTCGCCCAAGCCCTCGGGAAGGAGGGAAAGCTGAGCGGGCTGTTACCTGAGTCACTGCAGAGACAACGACGCACCTCCGGAGACGAAGTTCAGCCGCAGGTGGCCCTGGCGCCCGCCACGGCGACCCTGGCCGACCCCACTGAACTCCCGGCGCGCGTTGATAATGTCACTTCCGCCAGTCTCTTCTTCGGCTTCAGCGGGTTGCGCGCGCAGCGTCAACGGGAGGCGTGAGAGTCGGTCACTTCCGTCGGTTCTCCAGGCGTTTGACGAAAGGGAAACGCCGGACGGAGCTCTTTGGTAGTTCCGGGACAGGGCGGGGCGAGGCGGGGTCGTCTTGCCAGAGTCTTTTCTAATTGGTCCTTATCGGACGCGGGAAGAATACTGGTTTTAGAATACAACAGTTACTATTATGGTATTATGTAAAAATGTGGATGTGTAACCGATGTGATTCTGCAATCTTTGTAATGTTTTGAATAACCAATAAAAAAAAAAAAAAAAAGAATACTGGTTTTTAAATGTTGGATTTCTTTCTTTCTTTTCTTTTTTTAACCAACCAGTGGTGTACCCTTTCGAAGGTAACAACTCCAACTCGGTGTCTTCTGCAAAGTTGGATGATCATAATCATAGAACCTGCCCGTTAGAGTTGTGAGTTTGCGTGAATCACGAGCAGTGCGTGGCGTATGGCACTCACGTATTCCTTTCCAGGTTCGCAAATGCGAGCTTGCAGAAGGAGGAGAAACAGAAGCAGATGGCGTGTACTCACACATTCATTTATATTTTAATTCTACTACTACCACCTCGTGCGCTCCTCACTCTTTGTGGTTGTCACAAGATATGATCTATTGCTGCTTCCTGATACTAGGCATATTCATATATTATGTTGTTTGCTTATCTGCTTCCTTTGTATTTCTAATTATCAGTAAGGTTGTGTGTTCTTTAAGAGTGAGAAATTGTACTTAAAATAAGTACCCAGGACAGAACCTGGCACCTTGTTAACCTGTGGAGGACTGGAATAAGCACAATGGTGATCTTCTCGGGCCACGACCATTAAGGAAAATCCTGTGTTTTATTATATGGTAAAACATGAGAAAAGGTTTTAAACAAGTACTTTTAAAAAAAAATCTTTGGGTAGGGCGCCGTGGTGTACGCCTGTTATCACAGCGGCTCGGGAGGCTGAGACAGAATCGCGGGTTCAAAGCCAGCCTCGGCAAAAGCGAGGCACTAAGCAACTGAGACCCTGTCTCTAAATAAAATACAAAATAGGGTTGGGGATGTGGCTCAGTGGTCGAGTGCCCCCCCCCCCCCCAGTTCAATCCCCGGACCTGCCTGGTCCCAAAAAGAAATCTTTCTGGTTCCAGAATTGCATGTGCTTATTAGGTAGTCCATCCTACATTAGTTCATTACTTGCTGGTGGGGTTGTATGTAGGATGGAAAATATAATTTGTATAAGTAAGTGCATAAGAACGAGTGCAGTTTAACACAGCAGAATACTACTGGCATGCAACACCCTCCCACACGCCGGCCAAAGGGCCCACCTACTCTGCACGCCAGTGGTGTTGCCCGTATTGTTAGGGTTACGGGGCGCAGGTGTGTCTTTCCTGTGTTTCCCAACTAGCCGAAGTCGCCTCGTTTATTTGGGGTGACAGATCTCTTTTTATGGTAGCTCCTCAGTCACTCCGCTTTTCATGGCCTTCAGCTGGTGCGGTCTGAGGCCATTCAGAAAGCTGCGGCCTGACTACGTGTGCATCTGGGGCCGGGTTCTCTACCGCCCAGGGGGCCTTCAAGTTGCCACTGCTCCATAGTTTGGCCAAATTTTTGGTGTGGCCAGACTCTCGATTTGGCCCGCCAAGAGTGAACTCGAATGTTTTCTTTTTCTGAAGGAAAAAAATTTTAGCCTCATCAGCCCTGCAAGACAGGCGGCGCGGACCTCCAGGAGCAAAGAGATGCGCCGGGTAGAGGCGCCCGCGGAAGCCGGAAGCGGCGCGACTTCCGGCCGGGCCGCCATCTCGTCGTGAGACAGCACTCGCAGTGCCGCGCGATGTCGTCCGCAGTCTCGCCCTGGGGTTGCGGCGGGCAGCCGGAGATGGAGGCGCTGGGCGCCGCGGGTCCCCGGCGGCTGCGCTTCTCGCCCTACGCCTTCAACGGAGGGTAACGCCTGGCGGCGGCGGGAGCGGTGGGCCTGAGGGCGCGCGGCGGAGCTCTGACTGGGCCCGGGATCGGGGAAAGCTAGTGTGCTCTGGGGCCGCGCTCGGGGCCTGGTGCTGTCGGAATGCCGGCTGGGTCTTAAGCAGTCCTTTCCCTGGTGGGCGTGGGTCTCTTGACGGCCCGTCGCTGTAAATTGCTGCCGCCTTGAGTGTCTCAGCCGTTTCGCACTGACGACGGTTCTTGGTTGGTTTGCCGCTGGGCACTGGACCCAGGAGCGCTGCCGCTGAGCCACACCCCCAGCCCCGTTTATTTTTTGGTATGATCTGCTAAGTTGCCCAGGCTGGCCTCCAACTTTGGATCCTCCTGCCCTAGTCTCCGTAGTCGCTGGGATGACAGGCGTGCAGATGGTTCTTTAGAAAAAAACAAAACACCAATCAGGTCCTTAATTAACTTGAAATATTGAATGTGAGAGTGTGTTAAGACCGTGAAGAATCAGTTTTAGTTTTGGTTATGCTACTGAAGAGCAATGTGGTCTTTGGGTACCTCTTCGTTTCTTTTTTTTTTTTTTTTTTTTTTCTTTTGGTGGGGGGCGCTGCCAGGGATTGAACTCGGGATGGGCGGGGTGCTCGACCACAGAGCCACATCCCCACCCTATTTTGTATTTTATTTAGAGAGGGTCTCCCTGAGTTTGCTTAGCGCCTCCCTGGTTGCTGAAGCTGACTTTGAACTTGGGGTCCTCATGCCTCAGCATCCTGAGCCACTGGGATTATAGGTGCCTGGCTACCTTTTCATTTCTTGAACTTAAATTTATTTTTGTTCCTTAGCTACTTAGTATTTCTGGGGAGAATCAAAGACATTTTGTGACGGGCCAGCAATGATCATATTCAGTTCTCAGGATCAGTAAATATTAGATGATATTTAGCCCGGTGAGGCTCTTGGAAGTTAAAGAACTTGTGTGAATTGAGTCAGGACTTTGTGTGTTTGAATTGAGTTACAGACCTTGTGTGAATTGAGTCAGGACTTGAATTCAGAATTCTGTCATCACTGGGTTTGTTTGCTTTTCCATTGCACTCATTAACATGTCATGTGATGATTCATATTATAAAGTGGATTGTCAGACCCATTTCATAAAACTGTTATAATTCTTTTTTTTTTTTTTTGTACTCTACACACCAGCCTTCCCCCCCCCCCTCCCATTTAGAGACAGGCTCTTGCCAAGTTGCTTAGCCTTGCTAAATTGCTGAGGCTGGACTTGAACTTGGGGATCCTTCTGCCTCAACCTCCTGAGCCGCTGGGATTACAGGCATGTGCCACTGCTCCCTACATAAATTCTTTTTTTTTTTTTTAAAGAATTTTCAATATTTATTTTTTAGTTTTTGGCGGACACAACATCTTTGTTTGTATGTGGTGCTGAGGATCGAACCCGGGCAGCACGCATGCCAGGCGAGCGCGCTACCGCTTGAGCCACATCCCCAGCCCCCCCACGTAAATTCTTAATAGAATTTCAGTTCTCATTCACTTTTTTACCCCTTGTCATCCAGTTTAACTTGTAATCCAGTTAAAGCTATTACTCTTCTAAGATTCATAATCTCTTGATTATTACATTGTCACCCATTCTCAATCTTTAGCATGTATTTCGGCTGGCTTTCAGGCAGCCTCTGCTTCTACAAAATGAGGTTTATTTCTATTAATTTTTAGCCTCCACGTCTGTCCTTAGCAGTCACATGTCCCATAACTGGGAGTATAATTCCCAAGACTTTTTCTCCAGTTCTACTTCTCATAAGTTCCTCAATTCTGTTTGTTTGTTGTTGTTGTTTTTTTCCTGTAAAACATTTATGCCTTGATTTTTCTATTCTCACCATCTGAGGAGAGTAAGCAAAACAAGCTAATTATTCTTTTTAACCACATCACCTCCTTTAGATATGCGGCATAGTTATGTCATTATTCTGCTTCTGTAAAATCATGGATGTCATAATGGGTTTTCCCAGCTCTGCATTTCAGTCCATTTGTGTGTGTGTGTGTGTGTGTGTTGTTTGGGGTGCATCCCCTTTTCTCCTCTTTACCCTGCTTCCCTCCCATTGCATTACTTGTTCTGGAGCATGTTTCTGTCCGGTTTTACATTGTGGTGTTGTCAGAGTAGTCATCAAACCCTTTTGTGCAAATTGAACTTGTTTCATTCTTGCTCAGATAATCTTTTTTTTTTTTTTTTTTTATAAATCTTTAGCTTGACATTTGGGCCCTTCCACAGCAGGATCCCTGTCCATCATGCAGGAATATGTCCCTCCACTCTCTTGCACTAAAATGGCCACTTGAATGGTTGTTTTCATGTACTATGTAACTATTAGCTGTTTCCCTTTGCTTGCTAATCCCTGGAATGCATCCTTTTCTACTTTGAAACTTTGGTGAAAACCTTACTCAGTAAAATAGGACCTCAAGTTTTCCGAGTACTATATTCTGGAAGGCACTATGGTAGGTGCTGTGACTTTTTATTTTTATTTTTTGGCAGTACTGGGTCTTGCACATGCTCACAAGCACTCTACCACTGAGCTACATCCTCAACCCTAGGTGTTCAGTGTGGATTTTTGTCATTTAATTCTCAAAGATACCCTGTAACACAGGCACTGCTATTGTCATTAACTTGAACCTGGAGAATTTGTTTAAGGTCACAGAAGTGTTAGGTGACAAGTGAAGGTCTCTGCCTCCAGTAATTCCAGAACCCAGGTGCTTAGTCATCTTACTCTCATTCAAGCATATGCCACTGCAGTCATAGCTCACATCGAGTAGAAGAGCAGTGCTGCATAGTCACTATTATAAGGACTTTACAACTCACTTAACCCTTGCCAATACCCAACAAGACTATGACTTATAGCTCTGCTGTGAAAATGGAAATTGGGGCCTTGAGAAACTAAATAACATACCCAGCAGCCTTGTATCTGCTAAGTTGGAGAGCCAGAATTAGGACCCAGGTCTGCTTTTGGAGTTTGTGCTGTAAGCATCTTAGGGGAAATTTGCTCTCTGTCCACTGGTCAGCAAGTACCCAAGTGTCTGCTGTGTGCAAGACTATTCTTGGCACATGAAGATGCACTGCTCCCTTCTGCTGAACTGAAGTTGTATTGTTGTGCCACTATCTATACCTGGTCCTCATTTCATCATTTTATAATGTCAGGGTTTTTAATCTACAACCTTGCATTAGTAAGGTTTCTAATTTGATGATGATGATATTTCAGTGGCTTTCTCATTTATTCCTGTCAGGGAGCCTTTGCTTGAATTTGGGATGATTGGGTTTTTTTCAAGACATTTACAGCCAGTCTTTCCTCTTCCATTGGAATCCTGTTCTTGTTCACATCCAAATATGTCCTGTGGACATTCTTCCATTAGGAAAGGTAGGGTTACCAACCTGAAGCATTAATTTTCTCTTTGTTTCCTCAGTACTGTATTGGCAATCGCTGGTGAAGACTTTTCCATTGTTGCTTCTGACACTCGGCTCAGTGAAGGCTTTTCTATTCACACTCGGGACAGCCCCAAATGTTACAAGTTGTAAGTAAATGTTTCTAAGGACATATTTCATAATGTCTTTGTGATGACATGATGCTGCAAAAGATTCCACTGGTTAAGCAGTTTGTTTAGTGAGTTTTCACGCTGCCTTGGGAGCTTATCTTGTATTTTCTCTAAAGAACAATTTTCTAAGCATTTTTTAAATTCATTGCAGAGTTTTTGATGCTTGCTGTATCTGGGTACCCACACTGCTTTTGGTAACCTGTGGGTTTTTTATCCTAGCATCTTACTATTAAAAATTCAAGCACTTTTATTCAACAAAGGAATTTCATAATGAACACCAATATGCCATCCCCAGGATCTTACCTTGAGCATTTTGTTAACATTTCTTTCTATGCCTCTATTCATTTGTGTAAGTCCACTTATGCGAATAGAAATGTTTTGGCTCATAGTACTGGGAATTCCAGCCTTGGAGGAACAGCATCTGGCCAGGGTCTCTGTACTGTGTCATAACATGGCAGAAGGACAGAGAGAAAGGGGTGCACAGCATTAGTCTGTTCATGAGGGCTCTACCCGAAACATGCCATCACAGTGGCAGTTAAACCTCAGCACGTTTTGGAAGGGACAAACATCTAAGCCATAGCACCATATCTGCTAAGTGTTCTTAAATTTTCCTAGTTTTTTTTTCCTTGAATAACTTAAAGTTTTAATGGGCTGAATAATTCTCTTCCTAAAATGTATGAAATGAAGCCATATATACCAAAATAGAACTGTCTGTAAAAATCACAGAAGTGCGTCTTGCTGATTAGTTGCGGTATGTATTTGACCATTTGGGAAATGCTGTGAATCCTTGTTAATCCCAAGTTGAGTCACAGCTTACTAAGCATGAATTGGAGTGGGAATGAGACAGATAAGGTGTGGGTCCTTCTGGGCCCTTTGTACAGGCCCTTGTGGTGCTGTGGGGAGCAGGTGAGGAAGATGACAGCGCCTTCTTGTTTCCTGGTTTGAGCATGGCCCACATCTTAACCTAAGAAGCATTGTCCCAGTCCCTTCTGCCCTTGGATGCTGCTTTCTTTTCTGCCAGTGCTTTCCCCTTCTAAGATGTACCTTTCAGAGTTTGAGAGTAGTAAATGTTGAAAAGAAAGCTTTAAACTTGGCTTTATAGACACCATCCAGTGTGAGTTTTGTCACCTGGGTAGCATCTGTTGTGATGAGTGTGCTGCTGAAGTGAGCACCCTTTTCTCCTTTGTCTTAATAAAACACATAAGATATGGAGATAGAGAATGATATAACACCATCAGATTTTAACCATCCTTGCTGAAATGTGCTTTTTACAGAACAGACAAAACAGTCATTGGATGTAGCGGTTTTCATGGAGACTGCCTTACCTTGACAAAGATTATTGAAGCAAGACTGAAGGTAGGTGCTTTTGTACTTGTCTACACCATTAGATTCTTAGGCCTGCAATATGACTGTTGCTTAGAACAGCTGGAGAAGCATGAATTTAACAGGCAAAACATTGTATCCTAGAAGTGAAGTGATCCTGCTGACCAGGTTTGTTGAGGTCTCATTGTGAACCAGCAGCTCCTTCACATGCTGATATCTCTGTACCATGAGAAGTTCTTTGTCCAGGTAGCCTTAGAGGGGCTCGTAGGAAACTTTTCCCTCTAAAACAAAACAAATTAGTCTGGGGCAGGAGGTGCCCCAGAATGTGTTAGCAGGCACTTGGTTTGAAGCACTGTCAGCTGAAAGGCTTTCTCCCTTTGTACTGTTGACCTTAGTGTACAGACACAGGAGCAGGAAGAGGAAGGAATGGACCAAGAGTGAGGGTGGGAGCTGTAGCCCATCACCTGACAGGCTTCAGTGGTGGCCACCAGGGTAGGGGGTGGTATGACAGGAAAGTGCCAACAAGGTGGTCACGTGGCTTTGCTTGTTGAGACCATTAGTTGAGGCTGATTGCACCCCAGTTGTGACACCATCACTAGTCAGGTGTATATTGGCTTCACTGGCACTGACTTGGGCTGGATAGAAATGATTTCACTGTTCATCAGTTGTTTGTGCTTTTTAGGACCTTATGTTAACAGGTATCTACAGTGATTGTTAATGTGTATTTTACATAGCTTTTCATTTTTCTATATTTTGAAAGTCATGGTTTGGGTTTATTGTGTTGGGTTTCTCTTTAGTGATGCTATATGATTGACAAAAATTAAGTCAACCTAAACCCATTTTATATTTGTGAGTTTTGCAGAATTTCTGTTGAGTTATTCTGGATTCCCAAGAGTCTGACAAACCTAGGATTATGAAAACACTATATTGTTATCCTAGGAGCCTGTTTTTTACTTGTGTTCTCCACTGGGGATGCTTCGAGGAGCGAGACCACTCTGTGTACCAGAATCTTGCAGACTAAGGATCTGCCCTTTGTCTCCTTTCTCACAGGTGTTTGCAGAGATGAGGGCCACATCTGGCTCTGATGTGGGTCAGCAGACTGATCTGTGGCAGGCCAGATGACGAGCGTTTTCAGCCTCATGGGCTATTTGGCCTCTGTCACAGCTGCCCCACTCTGCTGTTGTCCTGAAAAGACAGCTGGAGATAGTGTGTGATGAGTGAGTGTGGCTGTGTTCCACCATAGGTATATTCACAGAGACGGGCCGTGGGCTGAAATTTGGCCTGTGCTAGGTTTTGATGGCCCCTGGTCTAGGTTCACAGTGAAGGGGAGGTGTGGATTTGGAAGGCTTTCCTAGGTTACCTCATGTGCCCTCTTACAGGGCCAGAGAGTGGAAGGCAAGCTTAGCATTTGTTCCCTTGAGATTTTAAGGATCTAATAGAGTACCACTTTACGTAGGTATTGTTGTGTTTGATGTGAAAGAGACTTGCAGGCTCCACCTTCACATGCCTTCTGTTTTCACCAAATCCTGCAGATGTACAAGCACTCCAATAACAAGGCCATGACAACAGGAGCAATTGCTGCGATGCTGTCTACCATCCTGTACTCAAGGCGCTTCTTCCCATACTATGTCTACAACATCATCGGTGGACTTGATGAAGAAGGTAGAGCTTTGTTTTCTGGCAAGGGAGGGCGCGTGGTTCCCGGATATGTCCCTTTCTGCTTGGAGTGGAAAGGAGCCGTAAAATCCCTCTAACCCAGCAATTCATGTTCTGGTCATTTGAAGGATCTCAAGCTAAGAGGGATCAATGACATCAGAAGGCACATAGCAAGTACTGCATGTGGTGCACATTAGCAGTCAGTTATTTTGCTCTTTCCTGGGAGTCTTGCATATCGTAAAGTTAGTAATTTTGCATTTTTATTTCTTAGAGAAAAATATGGCCTATGGGATCTTGACCTACATGTGATCCTAAGTGATCACAAGGAATTATTGACATATTTAGTAGTTGACTCAAAAAGTTTTTGTAAAGTGATGTCTTCAAAGTCATTTGGGGTACTTAATGTCTATACTTTCTCAGTGTTCTGAGAACCTTTCTGAAACACCTCTTTGGTTTTCTATCAGAAGAAGACACAATGTCTGAGAAAGTGTTTCACCTGACATTTCCATCTGTCTTTGATCCACAGCTGCTTTACCCCACATGGTGCTGCTATTTTCTACCAGTTACGATTTTGATATCATTTGCTTCCAAAAACACAGTCTCCCAGGACAGATGCATGCCACCAATTAGAGGCTGGATCCCGGGCTTTCCTCTTGGTTTATTTCCTTATTTGGGTGGCATGCATCTCCCAGATATTTCTAGAAAAAAAATCAGAGTGGCCTTTTTTTTGAGATTTTGCTTTCAGAATCTGATATTTTAGGGTGATGATCCTTGTCTCCTTCACGTGCTCTTTCTCTACCTCCTGTCTCTCCTATCCCTTCTCTCTGTCTGCTATTGTTCCTTATTTTCTCTACAAGCATGAGGATTTTTATCCCATATTTTCTTATTTTTGCCCTATATATTGTCCATCTCTTTGTTTTTATTCTAATTTTTAGTTTTTCTCAAATTTATTTATTGTTTTTTTTTTTTTTGCAGTGCTGAGAAGGAAACCAGGGTCTCACACATGCTAAGCAAGTACACTACCACTGAGCTGTATGGCCAGCATACAACTTTAGTTTTTCACTCTATTACTTTTGTTTCTGGTGTCTTCAATTTCTAAGTGCTTTTCCCTGTTTAATGGCCTTTTTTTTTCAATCCTTCTATTATTTATTTTGTACTTAATTTAAAATTTTCTTGTATTGTTTGCATTTCATTAGATTGTTTTTGTGTGGTTTTATTTTCCTTGCCTGTCTCTGTAGCAGAGCCTTCCTTCAGATTTTTTTTTTATTTCTGGGTGACCATTTGTGTTTCAGAGTGGTATACCAGAAGGTCTTGGTGTCGCTCACCAGCTGGCTTCAGCTGGGTACTTAGGTGACCTGTACCCCTTTGGATGAAGGTTTCTTAATGCTGGGTGCCTACCTTCAAGGCCTCAGAGGGGAAGAAAGCTAGAGGTCTGCTCTTTTCTGTCAGCTTTCTATTTGTTGCTTCTATTTTCATTCCTTCCTGAACCCTTTCTGCTCTGAGCCTGGTGCCCTGAGTCCAGAGCCTTCCTGCCTTCTGAGAGGCGACCTGGAGGCAGTGCTTCCTGTTGACGAAGTGAGCAGCTGCCCTTCTGCATCTGCTTTACCTGAGTCTGTGCCTTTAGTCTCTTTGTTCCTGCCACGCTTTCTAAACATTTTCCCCAGAAAGGAACCTTAGTTTTTCTGTAGTGAGAACAATAAATACATGCTTATACACTCATGTAGTTGCGCATGAGTAAGACAGTAGTATAGGTTGAGAATCTCTACTCTGAAGCCTCAAATGCTCTGTTCTACCATGCGGCCAGCGCAATGGTTTCATTAATGAGGTTCTTGGCATAAAAGTTAGCTAGTGAGATCGAAATAAACACACAGACTCAGTTACCTTTTTCTATGACCAGGTCCGAGACGGCTCCCCTCTCTGGTTCCCTCCTCTAACCGCCCGGCAGGGCAGCTAGGATTACTCAGGGCTAGCAGGAGAGAGAGAGAGCGAGCACGCCAGGGAGTAGCCTTTTATTGGGGAGCAAGAAATTCAGGGGATAATTCCATCCAATGAAGGTTGAAGGGGGAGCCGCACTCCAAGGTCAGGGTCAGTGATTGGGCCTCCGGGGTCAGTGGTCAGTTACACCCCCACATGGACAGGTTCTCTCAACAGGAGAGGGCCGGGAAAGCTCCGACACAGCCAGAGCGCCTCAGACCCTAACCGGGAGTCACCCAGTCACGTGTGAGAATGGCTCCCGACACTCTGTAATTCAAAACTTGACTAGCACCATAGGTGGGAAAATCCACACCGCAAAACTGTTCCGTGAATGAAATTATCTAAAATACTTTATGAAATTACCTTTTGGCTATGTGTATGAAACGTAAGTGATTTTCACATTAAGATTTGGGTTCCAATCCCAAGATACCTTATATTGTATATATAAATATTCCAAAATTTAAAAATCTGAAATTCTTCTGGTCCTAAGCATTTTGGATGAGGGATGTCCAACCTGTATTTTCCTGTAACCATGCATTGGATATATTGTGTATTTTTAAGCTGGTGACTCCAAATATGCCTAAGGGCTCTTAGCATCTGATTCCGTGCTATGAGGCTACTTTGGTGTGCCTCACTGTCCTCCACAGGCATTCAGGTTGTTCAGCTTTCCTTCCTGTAAACAACATGAGAAACATCCTTGTAAAAAATATACCTCTGTGTATTTCTCTAATTGTGCTTTTCTCCTCCAGAAAAAATTCCTCATTGTTGAATTACCAGATCAGGGGATTCTTCTTTTTCATTTTGTTTTCATTACTGCCCAGTCCTCTAGAAAGGACGTACAGTTCACTTCTACCAGCAGGGAACGTGAGAGCTTGATTTTATGTACGTTCTTAGTTAACTGTCAGTCTTAAGCATTTCCTGCCTGGTTAGGAAAGCCAAAACTTATCTGTATCTCTCAAGGACTTACTTATCTAGCTTTATTTTAATTAATTTATTTATTTGAAAATCATAGAGCTTTTTGAATTTTGTTGAGGGAAAGTGCTTCACAGTCAAGCTTTTATGCCCCTGCACAGATGGTGCCAGTGTCTCTTGCTTTCTCTAGGGGCCTCTTGAAGTCTGTTTGTGGCAGATCTCACCCTTTCTAGTTTTCTGAACTTAGTTCCACCCTCAGGGAAAGCTTTTGTGTCTCATTTTGCTTGTGGCCACTCAGCTTGTACGAGATATGGTTGTCTTTTGCCTTTATGCCTCTTTTCCATTCCTTCTTGGTAGGCTGAGGTTAGTGGACCTTTGCTTCCTCAAAGACACTTCCCTGGGTTCTCTTGGGGGACTTCATGTTGCCTTGTCCAGCATGAAATTCAGTCTTCATATTTCTGCAACAGAAAAAGTACACAAAGATAACAGTGGCATTTGTGCACACATGGTAAGAAGATTTTCCCTACCCCACATCTCCCGGGTGAAGCTGGAGTGCTCTAGTTCCAGTCAGTTACATGCAGTTTTAGGCATGCCTTCTGAATGATCCATGATATCTCATATCCATAATTTTTTTAAAAAAAGAGCTTTTTCAAAAATTGCCGAGTGACGTGTTCTTTATTTAAAAACTCAAACAATAGAGAAGCATTTTTGTTGTTTACCTTCAATCCCACACTCAAAAGATAATCAAATACAGTTTTCTATTTATTCTTCCAGCTTTTGTATACCTATAAAATTTCTCATTGTTGAATTACCAGATCAGGGGATTCTTCTTTTTCGTTTTGTCCTAAGCATTTTGGATGAAGGATGTCCAACCTGTATTTTCTTGTAACCATACATTGGATGTATTGTATAGTTTTAAGCTGATGACTCCAGATATGCATAAGTTTTCTTATGTCTTAAAGAACAGGATTGTCAGGGCTGGGGATGTGGCTTAAGCAGTAGCGCGCTCGCCTGGCATGCGTGCGGCCCGGGTTCGATCCTCAGCACCACATACAAACAAAGATGTTGTGTCTGCCGAAAAAAACTAAAAACTAAATATCAAAAAAAAAAAAAAAAAGAGAGAACAGGATTGTCTTGTACGTGTTACCCAGCTCAATTCATTCTGTATTGTCCCGTTACATACATGTAAGTCTTCTTCCAGGGCTGCTGAGTAGTAGTAACAAGGTGCACACTGAACATGTGTGCACTGGAAACTACCTAAGTATTTTGAGTGTATTGACCTCATAACCTCTCTGGGGTGATAGCAGATATTAATGTTTCTGATCACTGAAACATGGCCTGAGCAGGCCATATTGGGATACTGAGGGGCGGGGCTGGCTCCAGGGTTTGCTCTTTCTGCTGACAAGTTTTGTGCTCTTGGGTGATGTAGAGGTGTCTTTCTTGTTTACAAGGAGTCATGACTGAGTCGTCGTGTGTGTGCTTTCACACCAGGAGGTTCTTAGGCCAGAGAGGGCATCATTTACATCTGCTTCAGTGGAGTCTGCCAGGCGCATCCTCATTGTCCCACAAGTCTCTGTCATGTTGCGAGGAAGTGGATTCAGATTCTGTTTTTCTTAGCTTCTCGCTTTCTGTTGGGGGAGCAACCAGGAATTAAACCCAGAGGCACTTAACCAATGAGCCACGTCCCCAGGCCTTCTCTCTACCCGACCCCACTCCCTTTTTATTTTTATTTTTTCATTTTTTGAGATAGTATCTCACTAAGTTTCTTAGGACCTTGCTAAATTACTGAGGCTGGCTTTGAGCTAGTGATCTGCCTTGCCTGCTGAGCTGCTGGGATTGCAGGCACGTGCCACTGTGCCCAGCAAAGAAGCTGTTCTTTTAATTTTTTTAAAATATTTTTTTTAAATTTTTTTTGTGGTTTTTTTTTAGTTGTACAGGAACATAATGCTTTTATTTTATTTATTTATTTTTATGTGATGCTGAGGATTGAACCCAGTGCCTTGTACATGCTAAGCAAGTGCTCTGCCACTGAGCTACAACCCCAGCCAAAGAAGCTGTTTTTTATCATTCTAGTAATTCAAGTTGTTATAGTTTGGGCAAACCTAATATTTTACATGTGTCATTTATGTTTTTCTGAAATTCCTCCTTTATGAAGGATTGGTTTTATGCTTCAAACACAGCAAGTATTCCTTATGATCACTCATGCATTTACCACTGGAAAAATTTTCAACTGTCAGGTCTATGCCAGAACTATACTAGTTAGAAATATTATAAAAACTATACTATTTAGAAATATTAGGGATTTGGTCAGAAATTAGAGCAGACCCTGTAACCTGTTAGCCGATGCATCTGCATCCCACTGCATGTTGGGCCACAGGTTGATACCAGCAGCGTGACCTTGCAGATCATGTCAAGTGTCTAGTAAGTAGGTTGCC
Source organism: Callospermophilus lateralis (assembly GCF_048772815.1). Lineage (NCBI taxonomy): Eukaryota > Metazoa > Chordata > Mammalia > Rodentia > Sciuridae > Callospermophilus > Callospermophilus lateralis. The sequence goes on from NC_135310.1 coordinate 315,750, forward strand.
TGCAGTGTCTGGGCTAGGGTTGGTCTCTTGCTCTGACCATGCTTTCTGCTGGTGTCACCGGCACAGCAGTGAATGTGTTCTGGTCATTGGCTCAAGTTAGCCGAGTTGGTGGTGCATTTCACATCATGTTTTGACTGGATTTATTTTCATTTTTATCGTGGTCTGGGTGGTGATTGGGTGCCGTCCTTATGGAGACTGTTTTCTTCTTTAAGGAAAGGGAGCTGTGTACAGCTTTGACCCAGTAGGCTCCTACCAGAGAGACTCCTTCAAGGCTGGAGGCTCAGCAAGTGCTATGCTGCAGCCCCTGCTCGACAACCAGGTAAGGAGCCTGTGTCTGGCTGTGGCCAGATGCAGCACCTCCCTCTTAGTGCTCTTCCTTTTCCTAAGGAGCTGCTGAGTTCATCTGGTTGGTTGCCCTGCCCAAACCATGCCGTGTCTGTTCTGCCAGCTCTCTGGGGTCTGACCTCTGTAGCAGTGGGTCTTTGCCCTCCTGAGGTCATGAAAATGCTTTTTTACCCCTTCACTTTTCTGGTTCTAACTTCCAGGGATGTTTTTCATTTGTCTCCACCATCATAGCTGCCAAGATTCAAACCTACATTTCTGAATTTACTTTCCAATCCCCCTTCTGCCTCCAGTGTTCCCTAGTTCACTTGTCAAGTATGATTTGTTTGGCCATACCTTTGGTTCTTACTTGTCTGCCTCATTTCCCACCACTGGACACTGCTTTTCCCTAAAACCACACACTCTTCCTGTGTACCTCCCCGACAGGAATGCCTGGTGCTCTCAGCCTTCAGTGTGTCCTTTAGCACTTGACTTCTTGGGTACTCTGCTGCTGCCTTCTTCCAGTGGACCTAGTTGGTGACTGTAGAAATTGGTCCTGGCCCATTTTCTTCTTAGTTATGACACTGTCTCTTCCTCTGCTTACCTGTCTCTACCTTGCTTGATTTAGCTTCTCAAGAATGGAAGCTTTGCCAGTGAGTTCATCCCAGGTTTCTGGTGTGTGTGATTCATCCAAGACTGGCAGTTCTTGGTCTGAAGGGCATTCTAGGGTGATGTTTTTATTATGAATCTACAGACCTGAGAGAGTACTGGAGGGAGGCAGGAACCTTCCTTTAGCCTTTACCATCACAGGACACTCATGCCAGCCTCTTGTCCTTCCAGGTTGGTTTCAAGAACATGCAGAACGTGGAGCATGTGCCATTGTCTTTGGACAGAGCCATGAGGCTGGTGAAAGATGTCTTCATTTCTGCAGCTGAGAGGGACGTATACACCGGGGATGCCCTCAGGATCTGCATTGTGACCAAAGAGGGAATCCGGGAGGAGACTGTTCCCCTGCGGAAGGACTGATGATGGGCTGTCCCTGGGGGCTGTTGGGCAAGGTCTTTTTATTGTGAAAGAACCCTAAAGTACCTGTTCTGTTAAAATGTGCTTTATCTAAGGAGACAGATTTAAAAAGTAGAATTTCTTCTTTCATTTTCTTCATTCTCCCCACAATTGCCTGTCATCCAGAGGTGTTGCTGAATTTTCCCTCATATTTATCAGCAAGGAATTTGGAGAAATCTATCTTATTGGCTAGCTCATCTAAGGAACTGGGCTCTTGGTGTTTATTTAGTTCACCCACTCACCTGAAGGAACTTTTAAGACACTTTGTTGTTTTTTTTTTTTTTTTTTTTTTCAGTGCTGGGGATTGACCCCAAGTCCTCAGGCATGCAAGGCAAGCACTTTACCTCTAGGCTACATCCCCAGCCCCTGTAGGGATCTTTAAACTGCCCAGAAGGGATGTTGTTTATCAGGGTTTTATTAAAACTTCAATGTATATAAGTGATAAAGCTTAAAATTTTCATGCCTGGGACTATCAATCTGAAAAGGCTGTGCTATAAAAAAAAAAAAAATCTTGAACCAGAATTTCTTAAAAATTGTAAAAGTGAGAAGCCTTTTACATGGGCTTTTAGCCAGAAATCTGGGATAATTTTTTTTTTTTTTTTACCTCAGATCTTATTAAATAACTATTTGGCTAATAATTACAAAAACTTTAAATAGTAATCCCAAGTAGTAGAAGGCAATTTTGGAATAGTCTCACAAGTGCTTTGGTAATGTTACAATAGAGAGAAGGCTCGGGTAGAGCTGAGTGGTGGAGTGCTTAGCATGCCACAGGCCCAAACCTAGAATCCCAGTATCACAAAGAGAGAGAGGACCCTAGGTTTTGTTAAAGCTAAAGACTTTTTTGTCTAAGAACTGTGAAGTGCATTTAACTTTGTTATTTGGTGGTTTGGTTTTTTTATTATTGTTTTGGTACTGAGGATTGAACCCATACATCCCCCAGCCCTTGATATTCTTTGAGACAGGGCTTCCTTAGTTGTAGAGGTTGGCCTTGAACCTGTAATCCTCCTGCCTCGGTCTCCCAAATTGCTGGGATTACAGGCTGCAACACTGCACCCACCCAGTTGTTGAACAGTTTTACTGTGCAGTTAACCCAGGTGCTGTGACAGCCTATGGTGTGATGGGGTTTTTACAATGTTGGTTGATATTAGGAACCAGTTTCATTTATTTTACCTTTTGCTAAATAGAATTTGATTCAGATTGCCAAAAACTCTTGGTAGATGCATATTATAAACATTCAACCTACAAACAGGTCTGGACTGGTCTGCACAAGTACTGGCATACAGCAGGAAGGTTTTGTTTGCATTTCTCTTCCATCATATTGTAGCTCTCCAGAGAGACAGAGCAGTGGGATGGATGTACATGGAGACTTACTAGGGGAACTGGCACTTGGTTACAGAGCCTGGGGAAGTCCACAATAGGCATTTTGCATGCTGGAGAAAGCTGGGGCGCCAAGCTCACCCAGTCCATCTGAAAGCCTGAGAGCTTGGGAGTCTGACGTTCCAGCCCCGGAGAGGCATATTTCCCCTTGCCGCCTTCTTGTTCCCTCAGGGCCCCATAGGATGGTGCGCCTGCATCCATGGTGGATCTTCCATACCCAGCCTACCACAGAACAGTGCTTTGCCAGCCCTGCAGATTCCCGTTAAACTTTCAGGTTGGTGCCTGATATCAGCATTCAAGATCACAGTTAAAAATGGTGGACTTACATGCAAAATACATAATTGTCATCTTTATATAAACTAGATCTATTTTATTCTTTGTCCAAAGTATTTCCCATTGTTCAGGATTCGGTTTTTCACTAACTTAAATTCCATTAATCTGTATGTCTATAATTTTCTGTAAGATCCTCACCTACCCATATTGCCAGGGGAGTTCTCTGAATTGAGTGGGATCAGTGGCGTATAATTGTGCTTGTTGATATCTTTTTTCTACCTTCCCAGGTCACACTTAGCTGTCTTGTAGCCTCTGGATGGCTGCCATGCTGCGGTTCATGGGTACTGGTAGAGGTTCCCAAGCCCAGATGATTTGGGTGACCTTTTTGGTGACTCAGCCTCATTCCCTACTTGAAAAGGGAGGCCTTGTAGCCTTGAGTGAAGATGAGAAGGGCAGTTCACCTGTAGCCAATGCTGTGGTCATTCAGAGGCTAGTCTGCCAACCAGAGGCAATGTGAGAACTGCTGAGGGATACTGTCCACCATGGGAGGTCTTAGCCTTGCTCCCTGCCCACTGCTCACTATGGGAGCAAGGCTCCCTTAGGTGTTACCCTTACTCTCTGCTCATTGTGGGAATTTGTAGTCATTACTCCTTGCTTCCAGGCTGACTTTGAATACATAGATGTATGTCTGATTATCAAGCAGGATAGAAATGTACTCTCTAGATCTTAAGATGAGCTAAGCCTATGATGCTCAGATGTGCTGCTCTTGAGTCTGGACATTTCTTACAACTGCAGGCCTTATCTGTGCAGGGGCCCACAGCTGAGCAGAATATGACAAGTCAGCAGGAAAATGGTCTTTTTAAATATATATATATATATATTAGTTTTAGGTGGACACGAAATCTTTATTTTATTTTTATGTGGTGTTGAGGATGGAACCCAGTGCTCCGCGCATCCCAGCTGAGCGCGCTACCGCTTGAGCAACATCCTCAGCCCCAGAAAATGATCTTTTTACCAAGGGTCTCAGTAATTACCCTGGTAGGTTTTCTTCCTGCTTTCCTTTACCTGTTACCCAGGTGAGACCTTCATGGCCCAGGAGTATATATATGTTAATGCACTTTGACTCTCAGTCTTCCTTCCCTAAATTCACACCAGTTACAAGGGAGCTTGCTCAGAACCAGGTCCTGGGCTATCCCTGCCATGGGGTTAGGGCATGAAAATCTGCATTTTTAAAATGAAATACTCAGGTGTAACGATTTGAATGAAAGCGCCCCCAAAAGTTCCTATTAATGCAGGCATATTCAGAGGCAAAATGATTGGATAATGATAGTTTTAACCCAATAGTCCTTCCTAATTTGAATGAACTAACTGGGTGGTAACTAGGCAGGTTGGACATGGCTGGAGGAGGTGGGTCACTGGGGATGTGCAGGGAAAATGCATTCTTTGAAAGAATTTGGACAAATCTATCTTGGCCAGCTTATCTTAGGAACAGAGCTCTTGGTATTTATTTTGCTCACCTGAAGGGACCTTTAAGGCAGTTTTTTTAGGGCCTCATGAGTACAAGGCAAGCATTGTACCTCTCGGCTATATCCCCAACCCCTGCAGGAACCTTTAAACTGCTCACAAGGGACCTTGGAAGAACGCATCTTCCCTGAAGCTCCTTCCCTTCCCTCTGCTTCCAGGCTGCGGTAAGCTAGGCAGCTTTCTTCCACCATACCCTTCTGCTATGATGTTCTACCTCACCTTGGGTCCAAAGCTATGGAGTCTGCCAACCAGAGACTAGAACTCTAAAACCAGAAAATCTCTGTGAGCCAAGATGAGCCTTTTTCTCCTCTTCATTCCTCTCATCAGGTATTATGATCCCAGCAATGAAAAACCACCTGATACACAAGTGCTCACTGTGGACACAGCTGGAGAAAGTCCACGACTTCAGCAGACAGACTCCACCAGAGAAGCAGCCTGGGAGACATAAGATGGGTCTCTTGTAGAATTTGATCTTACCAAATTAAGAGGGCCTGGGTTAATCTGTGAGGCCTTTGTTTTCTGTGTTTGGTATTAGAGCTGAAATCCACAGCATGGGCCATGGGATGGAGGTGGGGACACAAGGACAAATGGGACTAGATCCTGCCGCTACTGAGTTTCCTGAGTCAGTCTCACCTGTTCTGACCTCCCTCTAGTGAATAGATACCAGACTCCTGTGCTGTGGGCTAGACACAAAGGGCCTAGAAGCTGAGGGAACTGGGAGCCCAGGTGTGATCACACCATCAGGTAAGCCAAAAGGTAAAGAACACAAGGAGCTGTGACAGCCCATCATCCTGTGGTTTAGTCAGCTGTTTCCCTGATAGGACTCAGAGACCCAATCAGAACAATTATAGAAGAGAAAAGCTTATTTGAGAGCTCATGGTTTCAGAGGTCTTGGTCCATAGAAGGTAGGCTCCATTCCTTGGGGCACAAGGTGAGGCAGAACATCATAGCGCAAGAGCATGGCAGAGGGAAGCAGCTCACAGATGATCAGGAAGCACTCACCAGATATAAAATGCATACACCAAAGCCAGGCCTCCATTGCCTTACCTCCAACCACCACCCCCACCCCCACCCCGCCTGCAATTAACCACTCAAGTCAATCCCATTGGGTGATTAATTCACTGATTTGGTTAAGGCTTTCTCTGAACCTTCTTAACATTGTCGCACACATGAGCTTTTGCGGGGGACACCTCACATCCAAACGCTGTCCACCTGAACCTAAAAGATGGCTGGTGCCTGAACACTTTGCATGTGCAGCCCGTGTAGTTGCTCAGCACCCACCTATGGTTTTCATGCCACCTCACATTCATATCTAGCAGTTCTTCCACAAGTAAACCCTGCCTCCCTACCAAGCTTCCTTGAGTAGCTGGGCTGCTTTATCAAGTAGGTGTGACATCATTAGTTTTAACACTGACTAGTTTTATGTCTACTTGAACTCATCCCATTTGGAATCTAGGTAAAGTTTTATTGTCTCTACTGACACCTCCTCAACTCTTCAAGATTTCATGAATTGCTTCAGGGATTCTTTGAACCTGGACAATATGTTGCCATCAGGTGCTGCTGTCTGCTGCTAGTTGTGAAAAAGAGTGAGACCTGGTGTAGCTCAAACTCCTTCCCCACTCCCTGGGTTTCTAGCAGCAGGTGTGGACTCAACAGGAAGGAACTTCACTCTTGGGGAGGGTGGCAGCCATTTCCATGTATAGTCCGGAGTGTGTGGGGCCGAGGGCCATAGTCCAGCACAAGTCGGGGCACTCTGGCCTTATCAGGCATGGGTATGGGAATGTGGTCTCATAGGACTTCTGTGGGTTATTGCCACAACTCTGCATTCGAGTTCCTTTCGTAGTGGATGTGTGTGCATTTTGAGGTGGCAGATTTCATCATTGCCTCAGATGAAAGGAAAGGCCTGACCATTTGGCCTTGAGCACTCCAGGCCTGGGACTCTTACGCCCAGCGGGGGGCATCACATTGCCTCTGACCACTTGGGCATGAGTTCAGCAGCCACATTGTTCTGTCTCCTGATTGTGAATCATCCTGAAAAACGTTTCTTCCATGCTAGGAAATTTTTTTAAAATGTGGAATGTGGATTGGTGTCCATAAAGAAGGCTTAGGAACCATGGGTGATCTGAAGAGTGGGCTGCATCTTGGCCTGACTAGACAAGTGCAGGACTCTTCCCTGAGATTTGTGGAGACTTGGTGAGGTCCCAGAAAGCATGGGCAGTGAGACCCTCGCTCTTCAAGGAACGCCAGGGCTCCATGTCACTCTCCCAGCGGCCTCCAGATGGCAGTGTGGACTCATCTAACCTAGCCACTCACCTCAGGACTGCAGTCTGCTACCCACACTTCTCTAGAGCTCAATAGCTGAGTTTCTAGGAGGTGTCACTGGGCCAAACCAAAACTCTCCTTCATAACCTAAGTTGGGGACATTTTTGTGGACACCCTCATCAAAGTACAGAGGGCCGAAGATGAATCTAGCATAGCCTGCATTAGAGGAATCCTGGGTTAGGGTTAGGGTTGGGTTATAATAAAAATATTGTCTCCATCTATAATTTAAAATATTTTTAAAATGTTATTTCCAGCCAACTGACTAGTGGCAGAACAGAGATAAAGACTCGATATTTGTTTCATTCTCATTTTCTCTCTTGGTTTTGTTTTGTGCTACCATGTTCTTTTAATATCTAGAACTTCGATAAAATCCTGTCAGATGAATCCCTATGCTAAGATGATAGGAGGGCCCATGTCTATAAAAGTGCCCTGAGATTTCTCGGTTGAGCAGTTTGTCTGCGTGGTATACTAGAAAGCACTCACACCCTCAAGGAGCAGAGTCTGACCAGCCAGGATATATGTTCCAGGGGACAGGCTGGTGTCCTATGTGGCATGCAACTTCAGGAAAGTACAAGAAAGGTCTTTTTTTTCCTCATGTAGAACTTATGCCTTTGGCTTCCTGGGGTTGGGCAATGCTGCCCTGATCTGCCACTGCATACTTAAACAGTGACATGGACATCACCGGTGCTTTTGCTTTTGCTATTTTCTGCTCAGAGAAGTCAAGTACAAGGTGAATCTGCCATATATGGAGTAAAAGGGAAGTATAAGTAATCATAACTACTAAACCAGAGGCTGAATATGGGGTTGATCACATATGTGATACCATGTCCTAAGTAGAGGCCAAATGTGACTGTGTATGTGACACCATCTCCTGAACCAGAGTTTGGATGCATGGTCAACCACATGTGTGTGACACCATCTTCTGGACCAGAGTTGAGTTGTTGGCTGATCAAACATTTGAACCTAAGACTCTGAAACGCCAACCCTTGTGGTATATTTATTCAAGAGTCCTCATTTAATTTAGTTTTTATTTTAATATTATCATTATCTTAATAGCTATAGCTGAAGACTGTTTTCTTTTTCTGTCCTGACTCTTTTATTTTAGCAGCTTTTGTTAGCTTCTTAGATTTGACTGTGGAGCATCTCTGAGGCACCTGGAAAGGGAAGAGGCTACTACTTTGTCATATGGTTAGACGATTTTTCCTCTTTAAAGACATCAAGAGCAGAGGGAGGGAGATGAGGATGGAAAGTACATTCCTTGCCTGTATGGTTTTGTTAAAATGAATCCGGTTAAATGCTCTAATTTTTAAAAATGTGAAGAACACGCATCTACAAAACCTAAATGCTGTCCAGCTTCCACAGAAGTCATGCTGTGGGCTGCACCAGCCTGTTCCCAGCGTGGCCTGGAAGTGCTGCTTGCAGATTCTCTGGCCCTTCTCAGGCTTGGGGAATGAGACCTGCCAGCATCTCAGTCCGGTTTTGAAGCCTCAGGGAAGTTGCGCCACCCTTGTGAACCCTTCAGAGAAGAGTTCTTAAAAGCTGCCTGCAGAGCTCCTACAGGTCAGCGCCCCGAGGGGCCAGTGCAGAACAGAGGAAGGATCAGAGAAGGAGGCAACTGGAGTCAGAATCATGGGCTCACTCAGCCATTCCTGGAGGCTCTGAAAGACAGGACATGAAGCTGGCTGGCCTTGCTGTGCTAGGAGAACATTAGGTACTGAGATGTGCTTTTCCAGGAAACCAGAATGTGCTCATTTCTGATGTTCAGTTGGAAATAGGAGCAGGGTGTATTCAGACACTTCCCAAATTCTGGGGACACACCAGTAAGAGATTAAATCCTGATTTCTGGAGGTAGACAGCAGTCAAGCACACCAGAGTACCCCTGGGCCTGGGGAGAGTTGTGAGATGCATAGAGCAGGTATGTTTCCTCTGTGGGCCATCTCCATGGCTGCAAGACCCGAGTGGCCCCCCACAGCCAGAGTGTGGTCGCGGTCTTGGCCAGCTCTGTGTAGGGCAGCGGGAGATAGCAGCAGAGGAAGCAGATCCCTCCCACTTCACTCCAAGCTTGTGTCTCACTGCATGGGAATTCAGGTGAGCAGCAGGGTGAATGGTCAATGATGTAGGTTAGACGTGACAACCACCAGGGTGTGGGAAGTAGAGGGCCCCTGGGATGGCAAGGGTCTGGGGCACCTTCCTACAGGTGGGCAGCATTGGGGCCTGCACTGTCTGCCCATGACCATGCCAGTGCTGCTGTGGGTGCCTCCAAGCAGGAGGGAATCACTGCGCCTGCGCTGCCTCACAGGCCTGTCTCTGGCTCCTTGGTGCACAGGCTTGGGACACCACAGAGTCCTTGCTGCTGGGTGATATGAGTACATCTATAAAACAGATGCCTGTCACAGAGGAGTGTCTGCTAACATTCCCCAAGGACCAACAGTGGAAATGGTGGAGAGGTCTGTGAGCTAGCACTCCCGAAAGGCAGCTGGAACACCCACAGCAATGTGGCACGAGGGCAGGGTAGAACGAGGAGATCCACAGAAGGCCAGCCCTTCACAGGGATGCAGGTTTGGAAAGCGAATCTATAACGTGGTGTGGCCTGATATGGGTGGCTTTCCTTATTTTATAGGCCTCATGTGATGGAGTTTTATCATTTTTTAGATTTTAGGACAAAACCATAGATTTAGAATTCTACATTTAATAACTCAAACTTTTATATGATTCCAAAAGTATGAGCCAAATTTCATGAAATTTTCTTTTGATTGTGCCTGCAATCTAGCAATCAACGAAAAAATGTAACTGGTAGCTTGGTTGGAGTTGATATGAAGTCATTTAAAGGATCAGCTCCTTCCTTTTAGCCCCACGTCACCATCAGCACTTCATCTGATCATCTGACTGGTACTGACCTCCTGGCTGCTGCCAGAAGGCTGTGGACTTGCCTCTGAGCTGCACAGGGTGGGCACAGGCATGGTTTGGGGATGATGAGAGTGGTCTCTTGGTGCAGAAGACACCACAGCTGCGTGACTCACAAGGATAGCCCCAGGCTTCTCAGACAGACTTGATCGGTTGCCTGGAGAAAACCATAGAGAATTGACTTCTCAGATTTTGTGAAGCTGAAGAGGAGTTTTAACCTACAGCACACATTGCACAGCTCTAATAAAGCAGATGATACCCGTGGGCGTGGAACTCTGGCAGAAAACAGAGCTGGCCAAAAAAAAAAAAAACGCAAATGGAAAACAACTGATGCCTTCTTCACTCCACTGGAGACGGTGAGGCCATGTAGCCCCCCACAGAGGGGTGCTGGCTTCACAGCCTGAAGGGGTTGTCACCAACTCGTGTGTCACATGTTGGTGTGGGTTTGGGACAGACCTCCTTTCTTAAGTGTGCCTTGTCCCATGTCCCTCATCAATCTGGTGGAAAGTAGATCTGGAGTGTGAGTGGCTTCTTCAGTAGCTTGAGGTTCCAGTCCACCCACTTGTCTGTATGGGCAAGGGTCCGCCACGTGTCCTCCTAAGCAAGGGGACAAGAGGGCACCATCTCCCCTTCATGTAAGGTGCCCGATGTGCCTGACGGAGCACAAGCCACTGTCATCTTGAATTCCTCTATCACTCCATTCCTTCACTCTGGTGTTTCACCATGAAGCATGCTGCATGCACACAAACGAAGCTGAGAGGCCAGCACAAGGGCCCCTGTGTGCCCCTTGCCCTAACAGTAACTACCCACAGCCACCTTGCAGTGTTCCCCAATCTACTACCTCCCCACAGACTATTTTGAAGCAAATCTCCAAATTCTGTAATTCCATCTGCAAGTATTTTAGTGCCTCTAAAAGACACTGATTATGTTTTAATGAAATCACAGTATCATAATCCTAATTACTCACAGGAGTAACTCTTAACTCCTAAACATCAAATATCCAGTCCATGTTAAAATCTTGTCTCAACTATCCATGAACAGTGTGTTGACAGCTGGAGCAGTCTCTCCCTCTCTCATTGCTTGCCAAGTTCACTCGAAGTCCACTTGCTAAGGAAGCAAGATGACTTGTGAGTCCCCACACTGGATGTCACCAATGGTAGTCCTGTGGTCTCTTCTCCGTCTTCCCATAGGTCAGTAGATTTTGAGGCTTCAGTTTCTCATCAGCAGTACTTTATGTTCATATAAGTCTCACTGGTTAAGTGAGCAAATTAGAACTGTGTCTACTAGTTAGATAACAGTGTATGGAGACAGAAATCTTTTTGTGATGTGTTATCACTGAGTCTTGAGTTTGCCAATCTGACACAGACTCCATATTTTACAAAAAGCTGAAGCTGCACTTTAGATCATCCAATCAGATGCAGCGGGACTGGCTGTCCTCTCCAGGGCCCTTCCTGCCTGCAAGGTGGCACCTGCCTTCATGCAGACAGCTCAGGACAAGAATCCCCACACCTGCCGATGGGTCACAGTGGCTGGGCAGCTCCTCTCCCCATCTCGGCTTCTCCTCAAGGCTGTGTTTTCCACTCTGTGTTACCCCACTCTGCATCAGTATAAATATCACTGGCTTTCTCTAGCAACAGATCTCCCAGATTTTCTGGTCCATTAGTTAAGGACTGTTTCTCTCGTCCTTGTGGTTGCCCTTACAGCTCACGAAGCCCCTGTATCAGCACTATTTTCTATGCTCCTAACTGGCTGGCAGCCTGATTGACATGTCTTCTTCCAAGGGACAGCAGCAATGATGCACCCGTCTGTGTCCTTGCCCCTGTGGCCATCATCTTCATTATTGCTGCGCTGAGACTATTTCTGGTGGTGCATCCCAGCGACAGCTGTGGGCCACATTTAACCTGCAACTGAAGGCTCACATGGGACCCTTTGGGCTTCAGCCATGCAGACAGCTCTGCCTGACATAAGCGGCAGCAGCAGGGTAACTGTGACTCAGGAGTCTCTGGAGATTCAGGTGGTCCAGGTTTCCTTTTAGAAACTTCAGAGTCGAGCTATTCTTAGCGATGACTCCCAAGCTCCAGCTGCCTGGCCAGCTCCCGCCTGTGTCTCAGATCCCCAGTGGCCTTAAAAGGGAGAGGACTGGAGAAATGTCACCCTGAGTCAGAGCACGGCTGCACAGGCCAACAGTCAACTCCACTGTCTCCACAACCCAGAGCCCTGGAGATGAGCCCAGGGGGACTGGGGCTAGGTGTCCCCTTGCTTTGTCTTCTGACGGTCACGTTTCTTGCAGAACCAAGCTGCCTGGAATCCAGTGAGCTTGGTGGAAGCACCCCACATGCCACCTGTGTGGTGTTGCCCCAGAGCTGGGCATCCTGGAATGGGCCTTTGCCAGATAGACTCTGGAGGCTCTTGGTGGGTCAGGCATTCCTGCCAAGCCTGGAGTGCTGGCCCTGCCTCTGGGAAAACCACGTCCATGAGCCAGCTGCCTAGAAACTGCTCATCTTCAGACAGTAGCTCCTGGCACCTGTCTGTGCGGCACCTCGCACCCCTCCCTATGCCTCCTGCTCCTTTCCCGACCCTACCCCTACACATTCACTCTGTGCTCATATTCCCCAGAGGGCAACGGCCTCACTACCTCTATACACTAGCTCCACAGCTACCATTATTGCTTAATAATTACTTGTTATAAAATAATTGACTCAGTAGTCTTTTGTGACTAAAACTTTGGCTGGCTGTTATAAATGACTTTGATTCTTGAAGAATGTGTTGCTATACTAGATGCGGTTTTGCAAAATAAACTTTCCAAATGTGCAATAGGAGTGGGGTAGAAGAGATAAAAAGAGTTCTCGGGGTAGCTTGAGGGACTGCTGAGCTGGCTCCTCCTCCCCACCCAGTGGGAGCTTGGTCTCCATGGTAAGGGTTTCTTTTCTGAGCTTAGGAACCAGCAGCTGCCAGGGAGGACTGGGACAGCGCTGTGCAGCTGACCAGGGCCTTGCTATTGGCCTCAAGGCTTTGCCCATGTCTGGCTTGATGCCCTGTCAGCCGCCTTAGAGCTGGCTGCCAGCCCCTGGCTACTCCCCAAGGTCTGGGGGTCACTTTGTGACAAACAGCCCTGAGATTTGGGACTTGCTTTTTTCATCCTCTTCCTGTTTTGCAGTTTCCTATGTGCAAAATCTCCTATGAGCACCGGCCTCACTGCTCCTCCTCCTGGAGCCAAGCACCTGGCCTGGAATCACCACCTCTGGTGGAAGCAAAGCAGGGAGCAGCAGCTGCAGGTGGCCTGGCCTCTTAGAGAGGCAAGGAAAGAGGCCCAGCACTGAGGATGGCAGACGGGGACCATAAAGCAGGGGATAAGTGGCTCTGGCCAGTCTAAGAGCACTGTGATGAGGCAGCCATCCTGCCCAGCAGAGGCCAGCTCTGGGCATGGGCATCAGTGCCCCTGGTGGAGACCCCTTGTGGCAGAGGCCGGGTGGCCTATTGATACTGATGCTGGGTTTCTTTTCCTCTTCTCGCTCACCCTCCCTCACCTGGGGCAGGGACAGGATCACCTTTTGTCACCCCAGGCAGAGCTTATCTGTCCTGGAGCACACTCTCCACAGGAAGGAGATGTCACCAGAGGACTTAGGAAGTGAAACTCCCAAATTAACAAGTGAATTCAGGGCACACCTAGGACTTGGCAGAGCACAGCCTTCAAAGAGCTTCTTTAAAAGCCCTCTGCTCTCCCTTGTGGGCAGAACCACAGCTTCCAGGACAGGAGTCCCCTGTGCTTCTCCTTTGCTAGCAAAACAATAAACCTTCTTCCTTTTTCTCAAACTGTGTCCTCATTAAATTGGCATCACGAGCAGGGACCAAGCTGTAGATGACACCAGAAAAACTGGACACCCAAAGCAAGGAGCAGGTACAACCCTAGCTGCGACTTGCCAGGCTGGCCAGAAAGTAGGCAGGAGAGCTGGGCAGGTGAAGTGGGCAAGGATGGTGAGCAGGTGAGGTGAACAGGTGTGGTGGGCAAGTGTGGGCAGATGAGGTGGACAGGTGAAGTGGGCAAGTGAAGTGAACAGGTGTGGGCAGGTGAGGTGGACAAGTGTGGGCAGGTGTGGTGGGCAGGTGAGGGGAACCACTGAAGGTGGGGTTCCAGGCAATCTGCAGGTCTAAGTGTGGCACATGACCAACACTCAGAGTGTGTCTATCAGTGTTTCCTGTTGTTTTCCTTCTCCAAAGCCTTTGTGGTAAGAGAAGTCGCCCCAGGCTTCCAGGGCCCCTGCAGCTCTGGGGGAGCCACGCACCCTCTGCAGCACCGCAGCAGCCTCCTGTCCCTCGCTGGAAATACTCTAGCACTGCTGTGTGGCCAGGGTGTCAGCAGGGCCGTGGATCAGACCAGAGGAGCCAGCAGGAGGCTGCAGGGGACGAGTGGCGGGGGTGGGGGCTGTGAGCAGAGTGCTGTGCTGCTCTTAAGGACCAGGACACCAGGCGTCCAGAGACCTATGGACAGTGCACACCTGGCCTGAGGAGCCCTACCCTAGGACTGCTGGCCGAGGGAGTGATCCTGGGGACTTGCTGGGCTCCGCAGGTAGGTGGCCTGGTGTGCTGCAGGCTGCGAGTAAGCAGCAGCATGTCCAGGTACAGAGTGAGCATAGACAGCAGAGCTCAGTCCCTCTGAGCCTCCCAGCGGCCTCTGGTCTCACGGTGCCTGTCCAGTGGCTCCTCCCTCACTTCCTGGCCACTGGGGGCTGACCGTGGTCCTAATGTGATAGATGTCCATTTCATGGAGACACTGAAGAATGGCATGGTAACTGCAGTAGAATGCAGACCAGTGTGACTGCCCACGGTCACCGGGCACCTAACCTCACCCAGCCGGCACCGTGAATGCGTCCCCACGCATGCGCTGTTGGTGTCTGAGGCTGAGTGGGTCTCCCGGGCGCGGGGAAGGTGTGGGCTGGCTCCTTGGTGCCTCGTGGCTGGGCAGAGCTTCTCCAGGTCTCTGAGTGCAGCCCTCTGGGGTCAGGGTGGGATGGCCCTACTCACCCAGAGCCTCCTGTGCCCCCAGCGGTCATGAATTCCACTCAGCGTCACGGTCATCAGTTGAGCTGGCCCTTGGTTTCCTCTGGGCAGCTGTGAGGCTGAGGATGCTCTGGCCCAGGTGCTGTGTCCTGGCTCTGGATTGGAGCCAGGGAGCTGTGCAGAGGAGGCCCCAGGTCTGAGGAGCGCAGCGCTGTCCTCTGTTTTCCAGGGAGATAACAAGAAGGCAGGTGCACACGGGTGCTGAGCAGGAGGCCATAGGGAGCCAGGGGTCACTGTGCCCTTGGTTCCTGCCTTCTCTGCCCATGAGTTTTGGGGAATGCAGTCACTGCATTCAGACACACCACCAAGGACACGCTCAGAGCGGGGCTTTTTTCAAGCCTTAGCTAGAGTTGGTGGTCAGCAGCACAGCCCTGCCTGGAAGAGGGGCAGCAAGAGGTGTGTCTGAGGCTGCTGTCCTGATGGCCAGCTGGAGTCTCCCAAAGGGCCCACCTGTGCTGCTGCCAGCCTCCCTAGGCTTTCTGGGGGCACGAGGGTAGAGGAAGCCTCTCTGATACCTGCCGTCTTGGGCCTCAGGCCAGCAGTCACAGAGGGGTCAGCTGGGCCCCTGGGTCAGGACACGCAGGGGAGAGCTGTGGTCCCGTGTGGTCCCGTGCCCTGCCTGGCTGGCAGTTGCTGCCAGTGGATTCCGCGCCCCCCTAGTCCCCAGATACCCAGATATCCCTGACGTGGCTCACTCAGAGCTCAGAAAAGGCAGCGGGGGAGAGAGACCACAAACACAAGCTGCCACAGGCAAAAACACAAAGAAACGCAGGTCAAACACCTTCTCCCCACAGCTGTCAGAGAGTGGCACTACCCTCCCTAAGGCCCACCAGGCCCTGGTATTCATGCCCCACCCCAGAGGTCCAAAGCTTTTAACAGTCCCATCCAGGCCACAAAAGCACCTGCAGGGTGTTGCGAAATCACCACTTGTGTTTTCTGAATGAGGCAGCAGGAGCTTCCTGTTTCTGGAGGCCTGTTCAATGGATTTTGCTACACCTGGGGAGAAGACAAACTCACCAGGAATGAAGGGAAACTGACAGCTGGAAGGACGAGCCCTCCAGGGCACTAATGATTTCTCAGGAGGTCAGCATCTTTAGCTCTCTTTTGGGAGTAGGACACTGAGGATCAGAGAGGGTAAGTAATTTGTCCAAGGTCACACAGCTGGTGCCTGCTCATGCCCAGGCCCTGAGCTCCCTCAACTCCGCACCTTGAAGAGCCTGGAGGTTTTGGAGAATGTGGGGGTAATGAACCAATTTAACCAACTTGAGGAGGTAACAGAGCTTTAGAACTGAAGGTCCTCTGGGTCCATCAGCCCTTTTCAGTCCCTTCTTCTCACCCATCAAACTTGCTGACTGTACCAAGGACGGTGGTCTGGTGCCACGGGCTTCCCCATCCTGGGTCCGCTTGCCTGAGATCCTCCCTGAGGAGATGGCCTTCCTTCACACTGTATTGTCCAAGGTCGGGCATGAAGTCACTGGACATGCATGGCTCACGTTGCACAGGACACTAGCACAGTCAGGCAACGAGTGGGTTTCACGCTACTGGGAACAATCAGCAGAGCCCGGGGGAACCGCAGGAATGGGGCAACACCTCTGCCTGTGGGGATCCACTACACAGAGCCCCTACTGTGCACAGGGCTCTGGCCTTCCCTCTGTGGGATAGTGCTGAGCACAGGTGCTGCACACACTGCTGGTGGCCATCACCTGAAACACTGCCAGGTCCCTCCCGGCCTGTGTCACCACACAGGAGCACATGGCACAGATGCTTTCAGGGTGCACAGGGGACCTCTGGGCTCGCTGGAGGAACACCGGGTGGTCTTCATGTTCTCTTCCAACTCCAACAGTCTTGTCTGTGTTAAAACTTCTCCAGAGATAGTTTAAATTGATGTGAATGAATATAAGCTGCAGAGGACTTGGTGCAGAGATCAGGGTCGACCTCCAGAGTGATCTCACTGGCACACGCGGTCAGCCAGAGGTCAGCCAGCAGCCACTCCTGGGCCTCAAGGCAGAAGGTCCCAGTATTTGGCACAAGGGCAACAAGCAGAGCTGAAGAGCAGGAGTGTGTTATTCTCTTGGCCTCCACTGAGGCTTCCTGGGATCAGGGTAAATGGAGCCCTCCTTCTGGGTCAGGTTTGGGGGTCTTTCTACAGGCTAAGCAGCAGCTCAGGAGGGAGGGGAAGAGGAAGCACCTTCAGGTTCAAGGTTTCTATTCAAAACAATGTTCACAAGAAGAAAGAAGGGGCAACTGGATATCTCTGGGAACCTGTAATGAGATAGGGAAATTTTTAACCTGTGTAGACCACCTGTCTGAATCTGCCTCAGCAGGTATGGAGACGAAAGCCCCTTTCGCCTGACAGCTGCTTGGTCTAGCCTCTTTTTAATGCCCAGAGGGACAGGTGTGACAGGTTGAGCCCTCTCTCTTGGGTGGCACTTCTGTTGACAGAATCAGTCAAGGGGCCCAGGTCCAGTATGGCTATTCTAGTTAATGACTTACTAATTCATCCATTTTTTTTTTTCATAGGCTGTGTTACTAAGCAACTACTCTGAGCAAAGCACTGTGCTGGGCACCAAAAGGGACAGATAGAAGAACAAGGCTTCAGCAGGATGGAGCTCCAGGAGTGGCCTGAAGTCCTCAGTTGCAGATTTGCAAGAAGGCAGCAGGATGGAGTCAGATTCCAATACTGGGAATGGCCTGGAGCCCTCAGTGTACATTTGCAAGGCTGCAGCAGAATGGAGCTTTTTGTGTGCACATCCAATTGTGCCTATTTTGTAAACCTGCTGCACTTTCTCCTTCCTGAAGTGAAGCCCACTGCAGGCTCTGGAACCTAGACAGTTTCTTGACTCTGGTGTTTTCTGGATAATGCTAACATGTATATTTGTGTATATATTGTTGTGTCTATTTGAAGGAGTAGATTTATTGTAAGTTTCATCACCATATCTTGGACCACTAAGGAGGCATTGAGCAAAGATAAGGGATGAAGTGTCAGTCTGGCTTTATCAAGACTCCTGGGAAGTGGTGGCCCCGCTATGCAGTGGACAGTTGTTTTTTGTTTTGTTTTGTTTTTAATGTTTTTTAGTTGTAGATGGACACAACATCTTTATTTATTTTTATTTTTTTTAAAGAAAGAGTGAGAGAGAGTGAGAAAGAGGGAGAGAGAGAGAGAGAATTTTAATATTTATTTTTTAATATTTGGCGGACACAACATCTTTATCTGTATGTGGTGCTGAGGATCGAACCCGGGCCGCACGCACGCCAGGCAGGCGCGCTACCGCTTGAGCCACATCCCCAGCCCAATTTTTGTTTATTTTTTTATGTGGTGCCAAGGATTGAACCTAGTACCTCATGCTTGCAAGGCAAGCACTCTACCGCTGAGCTACATCCCCAGCCCTGCTGTGGACAGTTTTATGTGGGCAGATTCTCTAATAGAAATAGAGTTTCCCACTGACAACTCTCTCCCTGGTTCCTGGGTACAGACCAGTTGTTCAGATGATGCACAGACTGCAGGCCACTTGCTTCTGCCAGGGTGTTTTCTCCAGGCCTTGGGCAGCTCAGGCACCTGCAGCCCATTGTTCCCACAGCTGAGGGTGGGACAGAGACCTGCTCATCCGTCACCACCTCAAGAGCATCGGCCAAACTGAGCAGAACCACAAAGAGCTGAGGTGGAGGCTGCCAAGACAGCAGCCGAGGACGAGAAGTCGCTCCCCAGTCACCACCACACTCCCTGCGTGGTGCTCTGAGTGCCCAGCCAGCAGACCAGCACTTGGCACTGCCCTCTTGCCCCCATGGAGGGCATGGCAACTCACTCAGTGGCCCTTTTGCTTGCTCTTATTGAAGCGAAGATCATGCGGTGGAAAATTTCAGGAAACCCGTGTCTCAGGAAATCCCCATTGAGCCCCTCTGCCCTGGACCTCTCTTGCGCTGGTGCATCTGGGCCAGCCTCACCGCCCTCCCTGCCCAGCTGTCTTTGTCTTTCAAGTCCTGGCTCCCTCTGGTGAAGCGTGATGTCGGCCTGGGTGCTCTGGAGGGCCTGAGGGCTGCTGCAGGGAGGCTGGCGTGCAGAGCCAGCCAGGCCGGCTGGACCTGGATACTCAGACCACCCTCCCATGGGGAGGGAGAGGTAGCTTCACCCCACCATGCCAGCTACCCTCCTGGGGTGGGACCCAGCCCAGCCGGCCCTTGATCTCCAGCGCCCTGGAGGGCTGTTTGTGAGCAGGGGGCTCCACCTAACCCCTCAGTTCTCAGGGGTCGGGGCCTGGTCAGGGGATCACCGGCCTTCCCCAGAGAGGGCAGGCAGCCCCAGCTCTGGACTTCAGGGTCCCTAATTCTGTGGGCCAGGGTCAGCGAGGATGGGGGATGGCCCAGCCCGCCACCTCAGAGAGCCAGCAGGTGGAAAGTCTGCCAGGATGCGAGGCGCCTCCTCCACCCTCGCTGTCAGGTGGCTTTCTGCTGGCCACCGTCTGCCAAGTGCAGGGCTGTGGCACAGTGCGCCGTGGGGCACGTAGGCAGCTCTGAGGGCAAAGAAACGCCCTTGCTGCCTGGGCCTGGGAGACACAGAGCTGGCCTCTCGGGGGTCTGACGGTGAACACCCCTGGGCAGGTTCCTGGGCTCGCCCTGCCCTTAGATCCTTCCCAGGTCCCCAGGGCCTGCTTAGGGTCTTCCCAGGCCCCCTGCAGTATGCAGCCGCCTTTCCTGCAGAGTCCACACTGCTGAGCTTTGACCCCAGGAGCCAGACCTTATCCAGGAGGAGGCTGAGCCCTTCTCCCAGGCTGGCTGTGGGTAGGCAGGGCAATGCCAGAGAAGCCACGTCTGCTCTCCTCTGGCCACCCTCTCTGGTCAGGGCATTGGTCACTGTGAACTGATTTTGTCCTTCAGCCAGAGACAGCCTGTGGCCCAGGTGGCAGGGAGACGCACCATGTACCCTCCAGGACACAGGGCAAGGCCAATCTGTGCCTCCTGCCCAGCTCCCTGCCTTCTCTAGAAGGTCCTTGCTGGCAGTATCTGAGCTCATGATCTCCAGGACCAGGCCTCGACTTCCTTCTTCCTGTCTTGCCCCTGGTCCCCCCAACAACGTCCTCCCTCTGAGCAGCAGGGAGCCCCATCCACATGCCAACTCTGATTCTGGAGCCAGCTTCAGCCGTCGGCAGGAGAGAGGAGACTGTGCTGCCATGGGACACAAAGCCTCCTCAAGTGTCCACAGGAGCCGGTATGTTGAGCTGCCATCTCTCTGGACTGTGACAGGACCAGGTCTTCACTCCAACACTGTGTGGCACCAGATTGTTGCCCTTAGCAAGTGGCCCATAATCGCCTATTGACATTGCTCAGGCCTATTATCACTTTTTAATTTCATTTATTTATTTAATTAGCACGTGGAATACACTACAAGACGACCAGTACTTATCTGCATCCTGCACATTACACAAGCTGCTGCCTGTGGTAGAGCCATTGGAGGCTCAGGCATGGCCGAGGAGCAGAGTGGTCTCTGGGTGCCCAGAAATGGTTTTGCCAGTGGCATTCAGAGCCAAAACCAACCTAGTGGATACATTTGACCTCATCATTGGAAAAACATGAGTGCATGTCATACACATATGTGCAAGAGTATGGGACCTGCACACGTGTGCACACACCATGTGCATGTGTGGGTATGCACTTGCATATTGTGTATGTGCAACTTGTGCACATGCTGTGCACATATGTGCAGGCATTTATGGGTGGGTGTGCACATGCATGTGTACAAACATATATTTTATGTGCATGTTGCAAGAAGGGCCTGTGTAAGGGGGTAGGTCCCTGAGCAATATGACCCCGTGTGTGTGTGAATGTGCCTGTGTAAGGGCTGTGGGTGCCTGAGTAGCATGTCCCCGTGTGCCTATGCCTGTGCCTGTGCCTGTGTAAGGGGGTGGGTGCCTAAGTAGCATGTCCCCGAGTGCATGTGCCTGTGTAAGGGGGTGGGTGCCTGAGCAGCATGTCCCCGTATGCCTATGCCTGTGCCTGCGCAAGGGGGTGGGTACCTGAGCAGCATTTTCCTGTGTGCGTGTGCGTGTACCTGTGTGTATGTGTGTGTGTGTGGTGCAGGTGCCTGTGATGGTGCAGCAAGGCAGGAGCATCTCCTGCTAGGCAGCATGGGGCTTGGGCGGGCACTGCCATGCAGATTGAGAGCAGGACCTGAGAGCATGACCCTTCCTGTCCTTCACCTATGCCATGCATGGGCATTAGTGGCTCTGCAGGGTCCAAGGAGACCCAAGGGTCACTTCAAACTCCTTGTGAGTTTTGGTGTGTTTCTTTGTATTTTCTGGATTCTTTTTTTTTTTTAAGTAAAAATGTGGTGAGCCTCTTGGGGCACCTGGGATGTTCCCTCTTGGTCCCAGGGTGGTCACTGGTGTGGTCCTGTGAAACACTGCTTGCATGTTACACCATGACACATGGGTATTCAGGAATTACAACAGTTGAACTACCCAGGAAAATGAAGCCAGGGGTTACTTTATTTTAAAAGTAATGTCCCCCTATGGCGTCTGTCTGCCTCAGATCTGTTTCACTAATCCAGTCTAAATTCTCTTATGTCATTAAAAAACTTTGTTGCTTATTTTAAAAGCTGTCATTAAAATTCCCTGTGATATGTAAATATGCGCTAGTCTGGATTCTTATCTTTATGTCTGAGAGCTTTTCTACTGTCCAGAGGTCTGCACCCCCCTATCTGGGAGGTCCGTGTCTGCACCATGGGGCTATGTCTGCCTCTCCACCCTCTGGGCCTGCACCTGTGCCACCGGGGTGGACCACACTTGTCCTCACTGCTCCCCACCAGCCACGTTCATCTGCTGCAGCGTTTTCCAGGGGCCTTGAGCATCTCACAGGAGCTCATTGCTCTGGGTCTGCCCCTGGACACCACTTCCTGGGGCAGGAGACATCTGGTTTTCCTTTGGTTTCCCAGTGTGTGGCACAGAGACTGGTGGGCAGGCCTTCTCGGGGACCAACATGCGTGCAGCCCTTCTTTCTTAGTTCAGGCTTTTCCAGAGGTGAGTCACTTCCAGGGCAGGTCACCTTCCACTTGCTTCTAAAATGCCCCACCTCAGGAGCCCACCCACAATCCCTGAAGCTCCTTGGCCAAGACCTGGCCTGGGGACATGGGTTCTACAGACCCTACCCCTTGACCAGCAAGCCCCCAGTGGCCATGCTGACACCCAATCAGTAGAAACCTCCCGTGGCAGCTCCAGGCTTGGGGCTGGAGACCCTGGCGCTTGGCCCCTCCTCCCCCTGCTGCCCACCAGGCACTCCGGGGCCTCTCTGCCAGGGCTCTTTCCTGGAGTGGAGCCTGGGTGCCAGGTGGCTGTCATGCAGGAACCTCACTTTTTAAAATACCAGCTTTCCCTAGGTTTTCAGCTTTCGCCCAGGTCCACAGCCACACACGACCTCCATGCATCAAGAAAAGATACAGGCAGAGGGCTGGGGATGTGGCTCAAGCGGTAGCGCGCTCGCCTGGCATGCGTGCGGCCCGGGTTCGATCCTCAGCACCACATACAAAACAAAGATGTTGTGTCCGCTGAAAACTAAAAAATAAATATTAAAATTCTCTCTCTCTCTCCCTCTCTCACTCTCTCTTTTAAAAAAAAAAAGTTTTTTTTAAAAAAAAGATACAGGCAGAGAAAAGAAACCACGGGCAGCCATCAAGTTGAGTGAAGTTGATGGCTGAAGTGTCGAAGTCACAGAGGGATGTTGCAACTCTGCTCTTCTGAAGGGACCCCAAGGCCCTTGTCACATGTGCCTTTGTGGAGGACTGCCAGCCTCCAGGAGAGGCCCGGCTAAAAGCTGCCCTGGACCTTCTGCTCCAGGGGCCCTGACACCTGGGGACAATTCCCACATCCTTGTTAAATGCCACCAGTCACAAAGCCAGGCCTGCCCTGAACCTTCCTGGCTGTGATATAAAACCGAAGAGTTTGCACAGCAAGGACTTCCCCACAGCTAGCAGAGGGAAGCCCTGGGAGAAGTGAGAAGCTCAGCAGAATGGGGTAAACTGGTGCTGGTGGTGGAGGAGGGGCGAAGTCACCCCTGTCCCGGGGGAAGGGGACCCCGCTCCCAGGAGCCATCTGGAAGCTGGGCCAGATGACATGCAGGTGTGCAGCTAAAGTGTTAAATTTGAATTTCAGGTACGCAGCGGTACTTTTTAGGGCCAGCCTGTCCCTCACCCTGCATGGGAAGACCTGTGTTGAGGAAGCCTTTTCTCCATCGGAATCTCAGCTCAGCTAGTTCTTACGCTTCTGTGCTGCTGAGCCTCTGGCCACCCTGGGGCTGCCCTGGAACAGCGGTGTGGTGAGGGCCCTGGGTCGGCCCTCGTTCTGGGCTGCTTCTCATGGTACCCTGGTTCTTCAGCAGTGGGGATTTTGAAAGTTGGCCTCCAAAAGTCTCAGGACTTTGAGAAGATCCCTGGGCTCAGGTGCAGAGAGGGTGTGTTTGAATGTGCGAGCATGGCAGGCCTGGCCACAAGCTCCTGGGCGAGGTACCAGTGCACACAGGGAATGAGTGGGTGGGAGGGCAGCGGGGACTGCCACCGGGACTGAGTGCCACAGCACCCATCTGCATCCTTGGACTACGCTAGCAGGACAGTTCTGGGATGCCGCGCTGGTGCCTCTCCCTGGCTGTGTTTCAGAAGCATCCGAGGCAACGAGAGGTGGCAGCTATACTGAAAATAGGATGGAATGCCAGGGGTCTCAGCCCATGGAGCCCTGACCACACTCATTCCTCCTCACCTGGATGAACTGGCGCCTCGTGCTGTCCAGGGTTGAATGGCAAGTGCTGCTCCAAGCACACAGGGCTGCTCTCCAGAGAGTCTCCATCCACCCTGAGGCGTGTCCAGAACACCAGGACCAGAAGGCTGAGAGCTGCCTGTCAGGAAGGGGCAAACTCCCCCAATGTGGTCAGGGTCCTGGCAACATGGAACTCCTGGCCCAAGAGGCCAGGGTCCCCTGAGTCCCTGGATACCAGGAGATTCCAGCCAAGATGGGGTATGCATCTTTGTGGGGGTGGGGTCCCCAGGGCTCCTGCAGGAATCCGGGAGGTGCAATTGAGGGATCTTACGGTCCTGCCCCATCCTGTGAGTTTTAGCCATGGTGCCTGCCACTCTGCTTCTCACACCTGTTCAAGGTGACCTCCTGGGTCAGCATGTGCATTTTCCTGTCTTCCCAAGCAAAGCCACACATACTCCTGTTGAGGAGCATTGCTCTCCCCAGCTAACTCATTCTCCTGCCTCCACTCACTTTCCTGCCCTCTAGTGCTAGCCAGACAAAGGCCTCCACATCTTTAACTTGTCTCATGACTGTAACTGAACGTTGCCGACAGTAGAGTACGAGGGCTTTCAGTGCAGGCCTACGCCAGCAGCCAACCATGGGCTCCTGAGGTCCTGGTAGATCACAGGTACCTGGGTGGCCCATGTTGTGTTTTAACCCAGTCCTCCTGGTGGTTCTGACGCACAGAAAGCCAAGCCACCGAATCTCTGTGCTCCTACTACAGGTGCTTAGGAAGATGCCCCAAGGTGGGGTGGAACTGAAGCAGTGCAGGCATCACATGGCCCAATGTCGGTCCTGTACTGCCCTTTCCCAGCCAGGTCATCTGTGGCCAGCACACAGATGCCACCTGAAACACCCCCATCTGTGCTGCAGCTCCCCTTGGCCAGGCTTGTTCTAGGAGCTGCCTGCCTGGTGCCTCCAGGCACCTGCACCCTTGGGGTCTGGCTGGCTTCCTCCTTTACAAAGAGATGGAGGAGATGTTGTGGTCCTCCAAGGGCCCACCTGTGGCGGCAATGGCACTTGCTCTGAGGACTTGGGGCTGGTGGCCAGAGGTGAGGAGGGCACCCAATCTTCCTCCCATGCAAGCTGAGCTGGCCGGTGGCTGTGGGTGGCCATGGCCCTGCTCTCTGTCCCAGGAGAGGGCAGGGATGTTGCCTCCCCCAGGAAGCCCAGGGACCCCCAGGGGAAAGTTCATGGTGCCAAGGGTCTTCCAGAGAGTCCCTGCAAGCTTCAGCTCTGGGCTGAAGGGAGGTGGCCCAGCGCCTTCCTGGGAAACCCCCAAATTCACCCTTGCGACTGCTGCTCCATGGGGAAAGGCCACGTGGTGAACAGAAACCCACGTCTGGCCTGGCTCCGCAGCAGCGGTCGGGTGTAGACTGACACAGAGGCACACTCAGGCCGCGAGGCCAGTACAGGAGCACTGACGGGCGGTGCTGGGGTCCACTGGATCCACCAGTTGCACATCCCACCGTGGCAAGGAAGACCTGTGCTCTCGGCAGGTCTGTTAGGGCATCTGGGGTGCAGTGCTAAAGCCACCTTAGTGCCCGATGGGCCTGGAGGCCACTTTCCCTGTGTCACATCAGCACATCACAATACTCCTTAATGAAGCTCGTTTTGACACCAAAAAGATGGAGAGGGTGTGGTGTTGGCCTGGCTGTGGGAAGTGGGCTGGGTGCAGGTCTCTCTGCTGATGAAAGCCCCTGGGGGCCCTTCAGGCCCCTCCCACTTTGGGTCCCCTATCACACAGTGACATCTGGCTTTGGTTCCTCACTCTGAGTCACGACAGGGACCTGCTGAACCAGGGAGACCAGCATGCGGTGACCCCTGCACACCAGCCCTGGGGGGCATCTCTGGGTGCCACTGATCCACAGCACAGCCCCACTGGCACCCTTTCCTAGCCAAGCACACCAAGACTGAGAGTCAATACCTGGTGGAAGAGCAGAGCTGGGATCCAGCTCCAGACCACCCCAGCCCTGGGTCCCGTGGAGCCCCACTCTGGAGACCCTGCTCTTGGTGCCTGCCTAGCTCCTGAGCCCCTCATCCCTTCCCTGGTCTCGAGGCCTGATCTGAGGGAAGCTGGTGCCTACCTGCCCTTCGCTGGAGCCTTGGCTCAGAGAACCTGGGTGTGGGGGCAGGGACATGAACCCTGGGCTCAGCAGGGTGGGGACCTGGCAGGCTGACAAGGACTCTCCACTGGCAGCTGCTGTCCAATGTGGCCAGCCCTCACTGAGCCTCCTCTTCCATCTCCTCCACACAGTGTTCATACCATTGTGCAGCCAACTGTGGGTGTGCCCAAAGATAGGGAAGGTTCCCCGACCCTCCCCTGATGGCTTGGACCTCCTCCCTCTGCAGCATGGAGGCCTGTTCAGGGCTTCCTGGGGCCCAGCACTGCAGGCCCCGTGGGTGCTAGGCTGCCACAGGCTGTGGCTCACACCAGGCCAAGTGCCTGGCAGACTGTGGCTCCCTGGCCATTCCTTCCTGCTCCTTCCTGCTCCTCTTGGGCATGTCTCTCATCTCTGGAGTTTCCACAGCAACATCACGTTTCTCCAAGAGCTAGAGGCCTAAGCAGGTGGAGTTAGGCAGGAACAGATTCATTTCCCTCCTTTCTTTGACTTTTCCTGAAGTTTGCTTTTTTCCTACAATTACTATACAAGCTGGTAGCAAATTCAAGCCACCAAAGGGAGGGAGCAGACAGAGGTGTTCCCTGTCCCACCACTCACAGGCAGCTCCTTGGGCTGGTTCCATGGCCCCCTGCTCCAAAAGGCCCTCCCTTGACCTCTGCTCGATCCAGGCTGCGTGTCCTCACACATCACCCTGCAGGCACCGACCTCACTAGTCAGCGAGGGACCTTAGCTGTGTGAGAGGAGCTGTGTGGAGCACAGGCTGTGTGCAAGGCCATCAGAACCCATCAAGGTGGACTGGCCTTCTCTGGCTGTCCCTGTGGCTGACAGGATGTGGAGAAATGCTCCTGGGCCCTCACCTGGCACCAAGTGTAGAGCCGAGGCTCCTCTAAGTGAACTGGTGGGGCCCATGGAGTCCTGTCCACTCTACCAGCAGGCCCATGGCTGTGCAATGCTTGTTCTGACATGAGGTCACTGAGGGCGAGGGACAGCAGTCCAGGCTGGTCTGACTTTGAAGAGGTTGGAGGCAGGAGCCTCTCTGGAGAGGCAGCTCTGGGAAAGAGGGGCAGGGCCATGCTCCCGCCACTGATGGCGAGGGCCCTCCCCAGGAGGCGGGGAAGTGGCAGCACACTAAGGCAGCTCTGGATCCCTGCCGGTGGCTGCGTTGGTGAGCTCCCGAGCAGAGCTCCTCAGGAAGACTCCCAACCCCCACGGCTTCTGGCATCAGCTCGAGGTGCAGGTGCAGGCAGATGGGGCCCTGGTGCAGGAGGCCAAGGGAGGCCTTGAGAGGTGGGGCCTGATGTGCTGACTGTTTTATTCTAAAAAGCCACTTGCCAAGGCCACCCTGCCAGGTTTAAGTCACAGGACATGCTACATCCTCAGCAAACAACTTCTGTCTGCAGGGGAAAGAGACTCCGTCTCCTCCCTGCCATTCGACCTGGGTTACCCCGAGGGGGACTTTTGAGACCTTTACACAGACCAGATTCCAGAGCCCAAGGGGTCAGTGTCCTGGGAAGCAAGTGCCCAACCATAAAGTCTGTAAGAGCCAGTTCCAATTAAAGCTGGCCAGTATGGGCCAAAGTCCCTGGAGTCACCTTGGATCTTCAGTAGTCGTTGTGACAACAAGACACCCCCTTCCTGGGGTAGACCATGCTCTATGGTGACTCGGAAGTCTGATGTCACCCTGCCGTCAGCCAGAAGTTGAGAGGTGGCCCTAGGTGGGACCCACAATGAAACTGGAGGGCATGGGAGAGAAGGACAGGGGAGGCTTGGCCAGTGGGTGCCAAGTGACAATCGGCTGGAAGAAAGGGTCTCTTGTGCTTTACTGCACAGGAGGTATCTGGAGGACAAGGGTGTGCTGTTGGTACATATGTATTTCCTGGGTGTTTTCACCATGCAGGAGTGTTAACGGGGGAGGTCAGCGTGCTTGATTGATTAACATGCATGATGTACACATGGACGGCAACAGCACATGGCACCCCAAGAGCATGAATAGTGGACATGTTTTGGTTAAGAATAAAAAAATTAAAAGTGAGAAAAGCTGGTGGAAAAAAAAAACTGCTCTAGAGTAAGAAAAGGTTTGTCAACAAAGAATCAACAAAAACCTGGAGGCAGGAAGGGCACGCTTTCCCTCTCCTCTGAGGATGCCCCTCGTCCTTCTCCACGGAGTCTCCCTCTCCTTTCTTTTCTCCTCCAACAAATTCCTACTGGCCACTATGTATGACTCACCTGAAATCCTTCCTGTGGGGTCACAAAGAACTGGGTGTGGACCCTGTGGTGGCTCAGGATCCATAGGTGGGTCTCAGGGGGCAGGAATTGAGGAGGCAACTCAGAGCAGCAGGGGACTGTCTAAGGATGGAGAGACGGCTCCTCCACAGGACTTACACCAGGGACAGGTGCAACTGTCCAGAGGTGAGAGGCCACAGTGAGCCTGGAAATGGAAGGCACAGAAGGCCAGCGCTGCTGGACTCAGAGATGAGGGAGAACACCAGGCAAGAGCAGGGGGTGCCCAGCTCCCTGGGCAGCAGGCTGCACCTGGGGACACACAGCCCGGACGAATGGGGGTCTGGGGTCTGCACACCACCTGTGGCTGTGAGCCATCTTCAGAAGGCTCCTGTAGTTAGGGACTAACCTGCTCTGGGGTCAGAAAGCCTGGCGTCATCGTGTCTCAGGGCCCTGAACCCGACTGGCAGGTAGCAGTCATAAGAGAGGGTCAGCTTGGGGCATGGCTGACAGAGGCACATGCTGCGTGAACCAGCAGCTGTCCCCCTGAGATATGAAGATACCATCCGAGGTCTGCTTTGTGCGGAGGAGGGATCTGGCGGCACTGGGGTGGGTACCACCCCACCCCCGCCTGCTCCTTTCCAGCAGGAGCATGGTGCTCACTTCTGCTGCCCCCTTGGAGGCACTCCAGGACTTGGCCCTGCTCTCCAGGCAATCTTTAAACCTCCAGAGTGAACATGTGGCTGCCCAGAGGGTCAGCGTTTCTCCAAAGCATGGTGAGCAGAAAGGGCTCTGTAGTCCCCAGATCCTGGCACAGCACAGCACAGGCCTCCGTGCAGAGTCACCTCTGACATGGGATCCACATCCCTTGAGCTGTTTTGTTTGGTGAGAGAGGCACAAAGCAGCCTGATGGTGAGACGTGGAGGAGACCTGGGGGGAGTCACAGCAAGCAGTAGCCATCCCCCTCACTGCTGGGTCCCCCGAGGCTGGAGAGAAGGGCTTCCAAGCACGGCACCAGGGGGAAGCTGTGACTCCTTTTTCTCCATCATCCTAGCCTTCATTTCTCTCTTTTCTCATTTCCCCTTTTTTACTTATCAACTTTTAGTCTTTTTTTTTTTTTTTTTTTTTTTTAATGACTCTTTTCTCTCTCTTTTCCTGGTGCTGGGGATAAGCCCAGGGTTTCACACAAGTCTTCCTCTGAGTTCAGTTGAGAGGAATTAAGTCCAGTCTGGCCACAACCTAGTCTTGCTTGAACCCTGAAGGACACGTCTACTCAAAGAAAAGGAGAGAGGTCAGCTCCCAGTCTGTCTCAGGGCCTTCTCCATGATTGGAATGGCCAACGTCAGGACTGCTTCCAAGTGGCCAAGCATCTCAGCAGGGCCTGTGCACAGCTCCCCCGACGGGGCTCCCACTCCCACCGAAGAAGCAACCATGGGATGCACCCCACCTGTTCTGCTGTGTGCAACACATCTGCAGAACTGCCAGAGGGACCCTATTCTTATTTTTTTAGTCAAATAAGATAGTTATTTTATTTTTAACATTTTTATCAGTGCATTGTAGTTATACATAATAGCAGGATTCATTGGAGGGATCTCTCTCTCTCGCTCGCTCTCTCTCTCTCTCTCTCTTTGGTACTGGGGATTAAATCCAGGGACACTTTACCACTGAGCTACACTCCCAGTCCTTTTTATTTTATATTTTGAGAAATGTTCTTAATAAGTTACTGAAGTTCTTGCTAAGTTGCTGAGGCTGACTTGAGATCCTTCTGCCTCAGCCTCCCGAGTCACTGGGATTATAGGCTTGTGCCATGGTGGAGGGACCTCATTCTGCAAGATCTACCAAGAAAGCAGGTCACAGGCTCTGATACAGTACAGATTGTGTCAAAAAAATCACAGAAGATTACACTACAAGTCCAATCAGAATTAACACAACAAAGCAATACACCAAAGACGTATCACCAAGAGAAGACAGCTCACTAAGAAGTCCCACACATAAAAGTGGAAGAGATATTTATCCAGCAGATGCCCAAATGTTAGCACAGAAACAGGAGAAATAGGCAAAAAACAAGGCAATGTGACATCTCCTAAAGTTCATGATTTTATAGCAACAAACACCCAAGATATCAGAGGGAATGAAATACCAGATAGAGAATTCAGAAGAAATTCCAAGAAAATAATTGAATGAATTAGGGAAGACAATGTAGGATATGAAATAAGAAATTCACTAATAACACAGATTTTGAAAAGAAAGCAAACAGAAATATTGGGAATGAAGAGATCAATATGTCAGACTAAAAAACACACCTAGTTGAAAGTCTCAGCAATAGACTAGATCAAGCAGAAAAAAAGAATGTCACGACTGGAAGACAAACTGAGGCACTATCACCTGCAGGCAGTACGAAGGAAAGATAAAGAACACACAGGAACCGGGACACCGTCCAAAGACCACACATATGGGAAATTGGAGTAGATGAGGGAGAAGAGCTGCAAAGCCCAGAAAACTTGTTCACCCACATGATCGCAGAACACGCTCCAAAGCTGTCTTGGGAACGACATGGGCATCCAGGAAGAAGAGGCGTTCAGAACCCCAAATAGACAAGACTAGAAAAGAACCTCTTTAAACTGCCAAAAATATAGAACAAAGAAGGAAGATTAAAGGCCATCAGGAAAAGCACAGATTCACACATAAAGGGAAACCCATCAGAATAACAGCATATTTCTGAGAAGAAACTCTAAAGGCCAGCAGCACATGGAATGATGTCTTTCAAGTAATTAAAGAAAATGACTGCCTGCTAATATCACTCTACCCAGCAAGTATATCTTTGAAATTGAGAAGAAATACAGACTTTGAAGGCAAGCATAATTCATGATCACTGAATCAGCATCAGAGAAGATACTTAAGAGAATCCTACACCCAGAAGAGGAAGAACAACCCCACAGCCAGGAGAGTGCAGGAAAAGACAAGCCTCGCTAAAAGAGCAGGTGGGCAGGTGAGAATCAGGAAAGAGACCTCCAAGGTGAGGAAGAGAAGGAGAAGCAAACATAGAATATTCAAAGCAACCAGAAGAACAATGAAAGGGTGCACATGATAGAAACAACTCTTTACCTTTCAGCAAGAGCCTGGATGTAAGTGGCTTACTTCTCCATTAGAAGACCCGGTAAGCTGACTGGATTAAAACAAGACCAACAGCATGATGCCTTCGGGGAACGCCCTTCATTGGTGAAGACACACACAGATGGAAAGGATGAATGAAGGTCCAAGCAAAAGGAATCTCAAAGCAAGTAAGAGTGTCCTCACTCACTGCAAAAACAGACTTCAGCTGACTCAGTCAGAAAAGAAGAAGAAAGTCATTACATAATGGAAAACAATTCATCAAGAACATACAACAATTATAAGTATATATGCACCAAATGTCAAAGCTCCCAACTTTATAAAACAAATGCTACTGGACATAAAGGGAGAATAGGCCCCAAAACAATAATAGGGGTTACCAGCAGAGAGACCATCCAGACGAAAAATCAACAAGGAAACATCAGAGTGAAATCCCACTACAGATCAAATGTACTTAACAGACTGTTTCTCCCAATGGCGGCAAACTATACATTCTGTTCATTAGCTTACGGAGCATTCTCCTATATAGATCATATATCAGGCCATAAAGCAACTTGTAACAATTTTTGAAAATCTAAATAATTCCAAGGCATCTTATAATGAAACTAGAAGTCAAAAGCAAGACAAGGCATATGAACACATAAAGATTAAATAATACACTCCCCACAAAGACACTTAGAACTGGAAAGGGTCACTGCTGAGTTTTATCAGACTTTCAAAGAAACAACACCCGTGCTTTTCAAACTGTTTCATAAACTAGGAAGGGAAGGAGCCTTGCAAGCGCATCATACACAGCCAGTGTCATCCTGTTACCAACACCCCACAGGGACACACCAAAAGGAGATCTGAGGTCCGATGTCCTTCATGGACACTGATGCAGACCCTCAATAGAAGTTCACAGATGGAACTCAGCAACACAGTGAAGGGTTCAAACGCATTCCAAGGATGCAACATTGTTCAACATCTGAGATAAGAGAGACATAGATAAAACCAAGGGTAAAAGCCACCTGATCATCTTAGTAGATGCAGAAAAAGCTTTTGATAAAATTCAACATCCCAGGGGCTGGGGGTGTGGCTCAATGGTAGAGCGCTCCCCTAGCACATGCGAGGTTCTGGGTTTGATCCTCAGCACCACATAAAAATAAGTAAATAAAATAAAGGTATTGTTCCAACTACACCTAAGAAAATATTTTTTAAAAAATTCAATATCTCCTCATGATAAAAGCCCTAAATAAAGTAGGTCTAGGAAGATCACACCTCAATACAATAAAAAGCTCTGTGTGGCAGATCCAAAGCCAATGTCCCACTGAACGGGGGAAACTGAGGGCATGTCCTCTGAAAGCAGGGGCAAGGTGAGGGCAGCCACTCCCACCACTCTTATTCAAGGAGCATTCGAAGTTTTATCTAGAGCAACCAGACAAGAGAAAGAAATGCAAGGAACACAAATAAGAAAGCAGTGAGTCAAATTATCTATTTGCAGATAATAATTTTATACTTAGAAGACAGTAAAAATGCCACCAGAAAAAAATTTAAAAAGCTATCAGAACTTACAAATTCACCAAAGTAGCAGGATATGAAATCAACATACAAAAAAATCAGTAGCTTTTCTAGATATCAATAATGAGCTTACTGAGGAAGAAGTCAGGAAAATAAAAATAAATAAACAAGATACCCAGAATGAAATGAAATTAGCCCAGGAGGTGAAAAACCTCTGCAATGAAAACTAAGAAATGCTGAAGAGATTGAGGAGGACAGGAAATGAGAAGACTTCCATGTTCATGGATGGGGAGGATACTGGAAGCAATCTATGATTCAATGCAGACCCTGTCAACCATCAATGACGTTCTTCACAGAATGGGTACCCACACGAAGACACAACAAAGTGAGGGATAGATCTTTGTCAGCTACTCACCTGACAGAGGATTGATATCCAGAGTAAATAAAGAACTGGCCAGGCACAGTGGCCACACCTGTACTCCCAGTGACCCAGAGGCTGAGGCAGGAGGATGGCAAGTTAAAGGCCAGGCTGGGCAACTTATCGAGACACTGTCTCAAAATAAAAGTACAAAGGGCTGGGGATGCAGCTCAGTGGTAGAGGGCTCCTGGGTTCAATTCCTGGTGGGGGGCGGGGGGAGAGAGACAGACAGAGAGAGAGAGAGAGAGAGAGAGAGAGAGAGAGAGAGATGCACACAAAATGACAAAACAAAAACAAAACAAAACAAAACAAAAAAAACAAGCAGCCCAGTCAGTAAGTGGCAAATGCTCTGAACAGGAGAGGCTCTGGTGGAAAATAAACATGAAAATTGAGCAATGCCTTCAGCTATTATGAAAGTGCAAATCAAAACTACATTGAGATTCCATATCACCCCAATCAGAATGGCTAATATCCAAAAACAAAGCAAAGCAAAATTTACAAATGCTGGTGAGGAACACGTAGAGCTGTGGGTGGGATGGAAACCAGCTCAGCCTGAGGACAGAGCCAGCCTTCCCACTCTGGGCACATTGCAGAAGTGGCCAGTGGCACACAAGAGACACCCTGTGGAGGGTGGCTCTGCCACTGCAGCTGAGCCCCAGGTCAACCGGGCACCATCTAGATGCTGACGCTGGGTGAAGGGCGTGAGGCTTGAGAGCCGGTGGAGCCTCCCTCCACACAGGGAGCGACATTCCCGTCAGGGGCAGGAAAGTGGCGGAGCAGTAAGCCAGACATAGAAAGGCAAGTGTCATCTGTTTGCTCTCATATGTGGAACTGAAAAAAGATGACCTGAAGGTCAAAGAGGGACTAGTGGGGAACAGAGAGGTGGCCCAGGTGGGCAGAGAGGCGGCCATGGACATCGAGACACACACATGCCTAGAAAGGCCCCAGGGGACCATGTTCTGCAGTCCATAAGCACCCATGAATGCGCTTCTAGAAAACAGGAGCCAGCCACATACCTGTGATGGCTCCAAACAGAGTCAGGGACGTGAAAGTGGGGCTGGACAGCAGGGACCAGGCTTCCAGAGGCTTCTTTGCAGCAGGTATGCGTGTGCCAGGCAGGTGTGTGCACATGCATGTGGCGTGTCTTGGTGTGAGGTGTGGGCTGGTGGCCTGAATCCACGTCAGGTGCTGGGAATCTGCAGCGTGGGCTCCTTCTGTGCTCACCAAGTCTGAAGAGCTGGTGTGCGTTAGGCACTGGGCACCCCCGCCAGATGCAGGCGGCCAAAGTACAGGCCCAGGAGAGACACAGCAGCAGCCCAGATGCTCCATGTGTTTTTGCCTAAAGACCCTGAGAGGCAGCTGCTTCGTTTAGTCCATAAATTGGAAACATCGTGATGGAAGTCATACAGGGCAGCCAGCGCCTTCGGCTTCACAGCACCACTGTGTTCTCCATGAATGCAGGCCCCCAGGGCAGCCTTGGTCAGTCCCCAAAGAGCAGGCTGTTACCCCAGCCTGCTGGCTCCTTGAGGCTTGACACGTGACACCTGCCTGTTGCTCTGGACAGCATGAGCCCCAGGGCTTGTCTCTGGTCAAAGCCCTGTCTCCACCCCAGTCAAACACATGCTTAGGGTAGAGCAGGCTGCACCCAGACCTGGTTCCGTTGCAGTCTAGCTCACTGCAGTTACAGATGCTGCAGAGGACACTTTGGTTTCCTTTCAGACAAGAGGAGGTCCTCAGGAAACTTGTGCCAGCGTTGGAAGGAGAGAGACGGGGGAGCCATGTCAGGAGCTGCCCACTGGGCCTCAGCATCTCCATGAGAGCAAGAACCCTGTGTGCCATCCACAGCCAGGGAGAGGAGAGGTGAGGTCCAGTGAACAGAGCAAGGGAAGTGCTGGGGCCTGGGGCAGGAACGATGC
Source organism: Callospermophilus lateralis (assembly GCF_048772815.1). Classification (NCBI taxonomy): domain Eukaryota; kingdom Metazoa; phylum Chordata; class Mammalia; order Rodentia; family Sciuridae; genus Callospermophilus; species Callospermophilus lateralis. Next base: position 350,650 of record NC_135310.1, read on the forward strand.
TGGGACCACGGGCAAGGGGTCTTGAGTGGGTACCTCTTATGAACCAGCTTCCACTGCTGAGTCTGTGTCCGCTCACTGTGACTACTGATGTGATGAGCAGGATGGCACCAGTGCATACAGCAGCAGGCCCGGGCCTGAGGGTGTGCTGCTGACCTCCAGCCCAGCCCTTCAAGCCCTTTCCCCAGAAGCACCAGCCCCAGGCCAAGCAAAGACCACTGGTGCCTCCACCCCCCACACCGTGGTGGACACCAGCATCTCAGCAGCCCAGGCCAGTGCAAGGGGCAGGCAAGCTGGTCCCCACCCCTCTCCCTCATGGCGTCCTCAGCATGACTGGGGGATCTCATGGCAGCAGTGTGGGCTAGCTGAGGGAAGACGTCATTGGAAAGGCCACAGGCATCTGCCCTGAGCCCTCAGCCAGGCTGTGCATGTCCCTCAGCTGACACGTGGCCCTTGACAGCTGCTGGCCTGGGCAGTGACCCCTGGGAGTCCCCGTCTGTTTGAGTCTCACCAGGGAGCTGCCTGTCCAACACCCTGTCTTCCTGTTCCTTAGCAGAAGCCACAATCAGCCCCAGACAGCTTTGGCTCTCCACGCCCACCACAATTCCTGGGCACTCCCTCTCTCCAGGCCTGCAGCCTCCAGGATCCAGGTCCAGGGAGGCACGGGGCCAGATGTAGACACTGGGCACTCTCTGACAGCTGGTCCTTTTGGGGTGGTGGGGAGGCAGACATTCTAGATGAACATTGGGAGCTCAGAAACTCCTCTAATCCGAGGGCAGCCGTCCATGTGTGCACAGGTGAGCACCAGGGGCTCAGAGGCAGCCCTGGGGGACAACAGGTCAGCACTCTGCCCTCCTGGTTCTCTCACTTGTTGGCTTTTGCTAGGCCCTGGAGGTCTGGAGGCCCAGGGCTTCCTCCCCTGGCCAGGGACTGTGAGCCACTACCTCCTGGGCTTGCTGAGGAGTTTCGGATGCATGTGTGGGCAGGGCCTCAGAGTGAAGGGACAGTAGGCGCCCAGTACAGTGTCCTGGAAGCAGGAGTGGTGGGAGTTCCCTCCAATCGCCTCTGTCTGGCTTTGCTCGTGTCCATGCAGCCCTCTGTAGGACGGCCTGTGACCAGACAGGCATGGGATAGCCAGTGCGCAGGCCCTTCACGCAGTCTCCACACTGCTGAGAGTTCTGGGGACCACAGTGGCCAAGCTGTTCCCTCACCTGTCCTGCCAGCACTGCCCAGCCCTCCCCGAGAGGGACTCTGAGGGATGGGGCAGGTGAGGAACCAGCTGGGTCTGGGCGCAGTCACACCTGTGGAGCGCAGGTGTGCAAGGGAAGGTGCCAGCCTGTGGTCAGCACATGGCTGCAGGTGCTTCCTCCAGCCTGCACAGCGACACCTCTGTGAACAGCTGCCCAAGTGTCCTCTCTGTGGGCAGCTCGGTCAGCAGAATGGACCATAGCAGTAGGCCTTCTGGGCCAAGTGCGTGCTGCTCACTCCTGCAGATGTGCCACTCCTCCTCCCTGGGGAGGGCCAGGGCTGTGTGGCCATGCAATGTGGCGTGCTTAGATGCGGGGCAGCTGGCTTCCCATCCTGGCAGCCCACAGAGTCCAGTACTGACCTCTGGGGACTCTGGAGACCAGCCCTTCTTTTCCTCTCTGCTCTGCTGGAGTCTTTCCTACTGGCCTGAATGTTAGGTGACCACTCTTTCTGGAACCAGCTGAGGTCTTTTCAGCTGGTCACTGTCCCCTCATTTCAGCCAGCAGGGTTTTGTGTGGAATCATGTTTAATAGACAGCTTCTGGGTCTGTGCTGTCCTGGACCGCCTGCGTTTCAGAACCACAGAATCCCCTGTCCTTTCTTCCAGCACAGTGTTCCTTTTCTCCACCAACCCCCTTTTAAGACATTTTTTGGATTTCACTCTTCCATCTGCCCAGAGTTCATGTTGGTGAGGTTCAGAGCTGCTGCCAGTTTCTCTGGGAGGCTCCTGGGAAGGTCCAGAGATTGCCACTTGCCACATGCTCTGCTGGGCACCCTGCAGTGACCTCAGGGCACGTTTCACTGTCTTGCAGAACTAGTTGCTCCGTTATTTGTTTGTTGTTTGTTTTTCAGGATCGCCTTGTCTACTCTTGTTTACCTCTTCACACACGGATTTGGCCCGAATGGTTGAAAAACACCACCGTTTATCTGAGGTTCAGAGCTCTGGTGGCCAGGCCTCAGTCTGCAGGTCCCTTGGACACATGGCTGGGCTCCAGCTGTGGGTCTCCAGAGGCCTCCTCCCCTGGGCCCTGTGAGGTTTTCTCTCCCCTTTTCTCAGCCATTCTGTGTCCAGAGCAGGGACCGCTGGCTGGTTTGCAGTGTTCCAGCTGCTCCCCAGCAGGGAACCACCTGACCTCCTTCTCCACTTCTGTGTCCCCTTCTCCCGTCCCAACCGCATGGCCCGGAGTCCTGCCCCTTTTGTCATCTTCATCCTCGACCAGTGCGTGCTTTCTCCTCTGTGTGCACGAGTCTGGACGCTGGGCTTCGTCCACGTCTTGGCATCGTAGCAGAGGTCCCTGCCGCAGCCTCGCTGCTCTCGGGCACCACCAGTTCCTGCCTCCTGCAGTCCTGTGTGTGGCCTTGACATGCCCTGGGGTGCGCTTCCCAAAGGCGCTATTTAGAGTTTCCACATCGATTTTTAAAGACACGAGAATGGGTGGTGCGTTTCTTTACATGGATCTTTTTGGTGGTAATGTGACATTGGCTTGGGAACAGCTAAAAACATGTTGGAATGGATAGGGGTGCAGAACAGCTGTAAATCGACCTCTTTCATTCTTCAGCTAGGTCGCCTGGAAACAGGTCTTTTACGGGCATCTGTGATAATAAAGTCTAAGAGCAGAACACCCATGAAGATTCCAAGTCCAATTTGTTCCCAGCACACGCTGTTAGTTGTAAGTCAAGTCCAGAGTTTAGTTTATTTAATTTTTTTAACTAAATAAGCTGGATATTTATTTTTTTCATATTTTTTTAGTTGTTGATAGACCTTTATTTAGGTAGTTATATGCGGTGCTGACAATCGAATCCAGTGACTCACACATGCAAGTGTGCTACCGCTGAGCCCCAGCCCCAGCCCCCAGAGTTTAGTCTACTGATATAACTTGGCTTCTGCAAGAGCGCAACGAGGAAGGCTCTGGAACACCGGCTGAACAAGGGTCGGGTCCAATCTCACAGGAGGCGAGGCCATCAGATAAAGGGTCCAACTCCCGGGGGGCGGGCCCAGCTCCCAGAGCGGCTCCCTCCAGACTCGCTGGCCTGGCCCACATCTGGGACATGCGCAGGCCCCGCACGGAGGACAGGGCACGTTCTCCTGCTCCGGAGGGATATTTCCAGCAGCCAGAGCAGGATTCTGGGGCTGTGACCACCAGAAGCGAGGATTAAGGGCAGCCTGGGTAGGACTTCAGGAGCTTGGGCTGACTATTTTCAGTTGTGGCTTCTTCTTTTCCCAGTGGGCTCCCTGTGACATGTGGAAGTGCCATTGTGCATCCTCACTCCACTCTGCCTGCACCCAGACTGGGGATGCCCCAGGGAGACAGAGCAAAGCCTGGCCTTGGCCCTGGGCCTGGTGTGCTGGAGGCCAGGCCTGGGCCTTTCATCCTGAGGTATGTGAACACACTTCCCTGAGATGAGCTCATCGTGGCCTCCACGTGCCTGTGGGCAGAGCCACTCGGAGCCTCCAGGAACTTTGGTTTCTGCCAGACACAGAGGAGGCTCCCACATTGCTGCTGACTGTGGAAGGGCAGAAGTGCCATTTAGACTTTGTGATACCTGATTCCATCTGACACAGAAAAGAACAAAGTTTCAGTGAGACACTGGTCTTGTGCCAAGGTTTGGGTCCCATGCCAGGTCCAGGCAGCCAGGAGGCAGTCAGGAGGCACTTTGCCTGGACTGGCTGACCACTTCTTCCATCCAAGTTCAACATCCAGAGTCCTCTGCAGCTGCCACAGCACAGTACCACTCCTCTACTCACAGGAATGAGCAGACTGCTTCCCAGGCAGCTAAGGACAGCTTATCTGCTCCCCTGACCCAGCTCCAACCAGCATGGGGTGGACAGATATCCCACCTGTGGCTGGATGCACTGGTAAGACTGTGCTCAGATGCCCGTCTGTGGTCCTGCAAAGGCCTGCTCTGGACTGGGGCCCGTGAGGACAGGCCAGAGCCCCACTCTCAGATTTAGGGGCCTGCTTCCATGCTACCTGCTGGGGTGGGGGCAGAGTTGTGGGTAGAGTGTAGAGGGAGCCCAGGCAGGAATACTGAGGAAGGAGAACGTGGAGAAGCACCTCCGGCCTGTCCCTTCCCAAGCTCCGCCCCTGCCGGCCCCAGCCCCATTCCGGAGCACAGATAAAAGTGAAACCTGAGCTGTGGATGTTTGCAGAGCAGCCGCCAATCAAGAGCCTTGTCTCCAGGGTAACGGGCACACTTCATAGCTCTGTGAACAGATGGTCAGTGAGCAACAGGCGGCATATGTTCCCGTGAGCCTGACACGGGCACAGATGGCGGGTGGGCGGGAGGTGGCCTGGGACATAACCTGACATTTCCTGCTCCCCCCTCCCGCTGAGGCAGCATTGTTGGAGAGCAGGGAGCTCGGCAGGGGCCTGGAGAGCATGGGGGCTGCTGGGGCACCCATTACTGACACCCCAGTGCAGCTCTGGTGCAACTGACGGTGCAGCAAGACCCTCAGCAGCCACCCTGTGCCTGGGTCACCTTATAGCCTCTGCTTTCTGTGGCTTTTTACAGCAGAAACCAAAGTTCCTTTTGTGGGAGCCAAGAGAGAGCCAGGTCCCCACTAAGCATTTTGAGGTTACAGTGGGCAGAGACTGGGTACCTTTGGGGAGAGGCCTCTAACTGAGGGGCCCAGTGTGCTTGTCTCCAGGGCCTCAGGTATTCTCCGCATTTGACTTGCCCTGGGGTGTCGACAGCATGGGCACCACCCAGGGCTGCGACGGCATCTGTAAGCGCAGGCTCTCACAGAGCTGTCTGACCCTGCCTGTTCCCCACCAACGGCCAGCGAGCTCCAGGTTCCAGACCTCCAGGCCCAGCACACTCTGGGAAGGCCCTGGCCTGCAATTACTGGGCAAAAGACCTGGCTGTGTCTGACTGGGCTGCGGGGCTGGAGTGGGCTCAGCACTGGGGTCCACTGCCACCAAGAAAGGTGGCAAATGCTTGCCCTGGACTCCTTTCTGCAGTGTCCCTGGGCCTAATATGTCCTCAGTGGGCAGGCCTTTGGGCCCTCATTATGTCCATGGTCTCTGTTCTGAGGCCTGGCGGTGCTCTCAATTGGCCTCTGCCAAATTCAAGACCCTGTGAGTTCACCACTCACTGAAGCCCAGGGACAAGAGCCATCGACACCAGGACCCCAGGCAAAGCTCCCTGGCTTCACCCCACTGCAGGAACATGGACCCCTGGTTTCTGCGCAGGCGACACGAGTCTCAGTCCTGAGAGGCCCTGCCCTGGGGACTGTGGAGATGCCTTCTGAACTCCGCCCCTGGATCAAACGTGGCAGAAATCCATCTCCAAGTCTGAATGTTCCTGGAGAGGCCATAAGGAGCGACTTGGTCGTCCTCTGCTCCACACCAGAAAGGTGCAGTCAGCAACCCTGAGTGACCAGAGAGACGTCCACTTAATACGGACGCAAATTCCCAGCTACTAGAGCTGGGTCAGGGCTGGCCTCTCATGAGGGCCTCTGCCAGTCCATCCATGCTGACAGCCAGGATTGCTGCTGGTGAGGGGACATGAGGTGTCATACTCATGGTGTGACATGGGTCACTGGGTGAGGGGGACATTAGGGTGTCATACTCATGGTGTGACATGGGTCACTGGGTGAGGGGAACATGTGAGTGTCATACTCATGGTGTGACATGAGGGGCCTCAGGTCACTGGGTGAGGGGAACATGTGGGTGTCATACTCATGGGGTGACATGAGGGGCCTCAGGTCACTGGGTGAGGGGAACATGTGGGTGTCATACTCATGGTGTGACATGAGGGGCCTCAGGTCACTGGGTGAGGGGACATGAGGTGTCATACTCATGGTGTGACATGGGTCACTGGGTGAGGGGGACATGAGGGTGTCATACTCATGGTGTGACATGGGTCACTGGGTGAGGGGAACATGTGGGTGTCATACTCATGGTGTGACATGAGGGGCCTCAGGTCACTGGGTGAGGGGAACATGGGGGTGTCATACTCATGGTGTGAGGAGAGTGGGGTTCCTCTGGGCTCCACTCGGCTGAGAGGAACAGGAGATTCCACAGACACGGTGACAGGTGAGTGAGGTGTTTGGACTCTGCTGGATTTTGCTTTTGTCTGAGTTTTCTTGGGATCCTTGGACTGTAGTTGACTGCTGCTGTTACTGAGCGGCCCTCTGCCCCAGGTGGACACATGCTCCTGCAGTCTTTGAAGTGTGCTTCATGCAGGTGGCCTGTCACCCCCACTCCTTGCTGTAGTGGTCTTGCTCTGGTGTGTAGGGAGCCAGCGACCACACCCTAAAAATGGCATCGGTCTCCTTCTTCCGCTTTCTTGGCAGTTGGAGTTGTTGAAGTAAACAACTCCTTGTAAGGCTGTAGAGCTGAGCTCTGACTTGTTTCCGCTTTCGTGTACCAATCAGTTTTTCCCACGTGGCACAAGTGCGTTGGCTGGGCGAGGGATTTAAGCTAGTGCAGACTGGGAGAGAGAGTTTTTTCGCCATGCTTCAAGGGTCCTGAATAAACTGCTGAAAGAAGAATCCTGTGTCGTGTCTTCCTTGCTGGCGAGGGGACATGACAATTGGTGGCCCGTGCGGGGAAGTGGCGCCCCTCGAACCCAGGATTCAGAACTTTCAGCAGCCAGGGTGGTGCACCGGTAAGCTCCCATGGTAAGTGGGAATCCGCAAGTAAGTCGCGGGACGCTCCTCTGTAGATAACGAGAGAGCGGGGATTTAACAGGATAGTACGCTCCTCTGTAAATAAGGAGAGAGCGGGGAATTTTGTACTTTCAGTTTCCTTATACTTTTGGAGACATTATGGGCGCTACCTCCTCAAGCCCAATTTTGTTGGCCCTAGATGGGCTGTTACGTTCAAAAGGACTTGAAGTGAAACAGAGCACTCTACAGACGTTCTTAAGAGAAGCTGATACAGCGGCTCCGTGGTTTGCTTTCTCAGGAAGTCTTACGGTTCCTAGCTGGGATAAATTAGGGAAAGATCTGGATTTTGCTTATGAAAAAGGCACATTAAAGGGTGGTGTTATACCACTCTGGAAGTTGATTCGAGGGTGCATTACAGATTCTAAGTGCCAGGAGGCTGTGAGTGAGGGTCAGACAGTTCTTGAACAATTACATGAGGAAAAATCTGAGGGATCCCACAGTGAAGTAGCGGAGAGCGTTAAAAGCAAGAGTAGTGAGAAGGAAAAAATACCTAAAAATGAAAATAGGAGGAGGCTTTACCCAGATTTGACTGAACTTAAAACACCTGAGGACACGAGCGGCTCGGAAAGCTCCGAGGACCTTGACATGTTGTTGTAGCAGATGCGCAGGATAAAAGTAAAAATAAAGAAAAAGGAGGCACACCTGACACTATAGGTTTATTGATTGGGCGTGCCTCCTCTGTTCTACAAGGTCTCCATGTTTTCCCTGGAATTATCAATCTGGATATGGTGGGAACAGTAAAGGTTATGGTAGAAGCACCAAAGGGTATTGTATCCATTTCCCCGGGGGACCAGATTGCTCAATTATTAGTTTTACCCAGTTTACACACCCATTTTCCTGCAGACTCTTCCTTGAGGACTAGTGATGAGATTGGAGCCACCGGAGGGAACTGTGTTTATTTGTCCTTGGATATGAGTGACCGTCCTATTTTAAAGTTAACTATGAGGGAAAGCCCATTTCTGGGCTACTAGATACTGGAGCAGATCGTAGTATAATTGCACTAAAGGACTGGTCAAAAGGGTGGCCAGTGCAGCTCTCAGATCAATCTCTAAGAGGTTTAGGGTATGCTCAAGCTCCACAAATTAGTTGTAGGCAATTATCTTGGAAGGATTTTGAAGGGCATTTTGGCACCTTCCAACCATATGTGCTTGATCTCCCAATCTCCCTGTGGGGTCGGGATCTCATGAAAGACATGGGTTTTCAACTGAGTAATGAGTACTCAGCAGTTGCCCGAGGGATAATGCAAGACATGGGATATAAGCCAGGCTTAGGATTAGGGAAAAACTTGCAAGAACGCGGACACCCACTGGAACTTCAACAAAAGTTTGACAGACGTGGGCTGGGTTTTTCTTAGGGGCCGCTGAGGATCAGGTGCCTATTATCTGGAAGTCAGAGGAGCCGGTATGGGTGCCTCAGTGGCCACTCTCCTCTGAAAAATTGACTGCGGCTCATGCTTTAGTACAAGAACAATTAGATTTAGGACATATAAAACCCTCTACTTCTCCATGGAATACACCCATATTTGTCATCAAGAAAAAATCTGGAAAGTGGCGGTTGTTACATGACCTACGGGCCATTAATGCTCAAATGCAGCTCATGGGGCCCATCCAGAGAGGTTTGCCTTTACTTTCAACCATTCCTAGGCATTGGCCAGTGATTAGCATAGACATTAAAGATTGCTTCTTTTCCATCCCATTACATCCGCAGGATTCTGAGCGCTTTGCTTTTACACTGCCCTCATGTAATCATGAGGAGCCTGATCAAAGATTTAAGTGGGTGGTTTTGCCTCAAGGCATGGCCAATAGCCCCACAATGTGTCAAATGTTTGTGGGAGCGACCATTGCTCCACTCAGACAAAAGTATCCATTACTAAAGTGCATACATTATATGGATGACATTTTGCTAGCAGTCAAGACTAAAAACACACTGGAAGCAGCTTATACTGACTTAGTACATTTACTACAATCAAAAGGCTTGTTTATTTCACCTGACAAAGTTCAATCAGGGGACTCTATTAAATATCTTGGTGCTAGTATTATGAGACTATTTCACCCCAAAAGGTAACTATTAGAACTGATGATTTACATACTTTAAATGATTTTCAGAAATTATTGGGTGACATAAATTGGATTAGGGGCTACTTACATGTTCCCAATGCTGAGTTGAAGCCTTTATATGATATTCTTAAAGGTGATTCAGACCTTGCTTCCCCTCGGCATCTTACTGAGGAGGCCAAGTCAGCATTGTCTAAGGTGGAAAAGGCCATACAAAAGGCTAGTCTTTGCCGGCTTCGCGAGGATAAGCCCCTTCAATTATGTGTGCTTGCCACGGTACGGCAACCTACTGGAGTTTTGTGGCAAGATGGTCCTTTGTTGTGGATACATCCATGCATATCCCCTGGAAAATCCCTTGAGTACTATCCTGATGCAGTTGCTTCATTAGCGATGTTAGGGATAAAACAGAGCATACAATTTTTTGGTTCTACCCCAACGTCTGTGATTGTCCCTTATACTTGTCAACAAATACAAGTTTTGTGTGCTAATTTGGATAATTGGACTATATTACGATGCTCTTTTCAAGGAGAGATAGATAATCACTATCCCTCACACCCCCATATTACGTTTGTTAAAGAACATCCTATCATTTTCCCTAAGGTTACTTCTTCCAAACCTATTCCAGGAGCTGTTAATATTTTTACAGATGGATCTAAAACTGGTGTTGGAGCCTATGTGATAAATACACAAACTCCTATCCAGCATCAATTTGCTCCTGGTAATCCGCAATGGGTGGAACTGCAAATTGTTATAAAAGTGTTTGAACAGTGTCCATTTCCTTTTAATTTGATCTCAGATTCTATCTATGTAGTTCAAGCTTTAAAAGTGTCAACTTAAATATGTCCATGTCTCTGTGGATACTTGCTCGGGCGTCATCCATGCCTCTGCCTTGTCCGGTGAAAAGGCTGGAAATGTTATCACGCATTGTCTGGAGGCCTGGGCGGCCTGGGGATTATCACAGACCATCAAGACGGACAATGGTCCAGCGTATACTGGACACCGATTTTCTTCCTTTTGCAACCAGATGGGTATTCGACTTGTCCATGGTCTACCCTATAATCCACAGGGGCAAGGTATTGTAGAGCACGCTCATAAAACCTTGAAAGAGATGCTTGTAAAACAAAAAGGGGGAATGGGCTTAGGTCGCACCCCGAAAGAGCGCCTTTCCTTGGCTCTATTTACCATTAACTTTTTAAATTTGGACATCCAAGGGCGTTCTGCTGTGGCTAGGCACAGCTCGCCCTCTGCCCCGAATTTCGGGCATGTTAAGTGGAAAGATGTACTTTCTGGACAGTGGTATGGGCCTGATCCCGTGCTGGCATGGGCACGAGGTTCTGTTTGTGTTTTTCCACAGGACCGAACGGAACCGTTGTGGGTGCCAGAACGTCTAGTGCGGAAAGCTCTTCAAACTCCGTCAGAATGGAAGAATGATTTGGAACATGAAGATGTGCCTGGTCTTTTCTCCTGATGGTGATGGTGCAACGTGATGTCGTCTGGACTGAAGAACGTCTCCTTTGGGCTGTGGTGAAGGAACAAAAGAGACTTTGGTATTACTGCAGCCATTGTGGTGGCCGTCGCAGCTTCTGCCCTTGCAGCGGCTACTGCCGCCGCAGCGCTCGCTACTGCTGTGCCTACTGCCCATGCTGTGAATGAGCTGGCGGGTGCTACTGCTACAGCCATGACGACTCAGACAATGATAAACAACCAACTGTACCGTGGTATTGTACTTCTGAATCAGCGAGTGGACCTTCTGCAAGAACAAGTGGACATTTTAAGTCAAGTATTCGCTCATGGGTGTTTAATGCCCATGGATGGACTATGCATTACTCCAATAGCTTTTAATAATCTGACTAAGGCTGCTAATTACTCTAAATGGCTGGGACTTCTGCTCACTGGGGTTTGGTCAGCAGAGTTTGATAACCTGACTATGCTATTAAGACAAGAGATTGTGAGAGTGTATAATACTCGAGTCCAAATTGCTCCCATGAGAGATGTAATTTCATGATTATATAATTCTTTTGGTTTCCTAAAACAATGGGCAGGAATGGGTGCGTTGGCCGGACTCCTAGTACTAGCCATCGTATTGTGCCTGTGGTGTTTGTGTCGTATGCGTAGACGGCAGCGAGTACAGAATCTTATGCTTGTGCAAGCCTTTGCTGCGCTAGAAGCGGGACAGTCCCCTCAAGCATGGCTCGCCATGCTCAAGTGATCTACACAGCACAGGGTGCGAGGCAAGGCACTGCACTGGGGAGCTCTAGGTTTGAGTCCCAAGAAAAGCATGTCCTATTGCATGTGGGTTTGATGCCGTCCGCCCCACCTCCATGAAAAAGGCATCGGTCGGAATGGTGATTCGCCTGGGGAGGCGCCCCTCAGGAGAGTGCCATTAATTACGGCCATTATGCACAATGGAGATAGGACCTCTACTTTTACCTGTTGCTTGTTAACAGAATAGGGGGAACTGTAGGGAGCCAGCGACCACACCCTAAAAATGGCATCGGTCTCCTTCTTCCGCTTTCTTGGCAGTTGGAGTTGTTGAAGTAAACAACTCCTTGTAAGGCTGTAGAGCTGAGCTCTGACTTGTTTCCGCTTTCGTGTACCAATCAGTTTTTCCCACGTGGCACAAGTGCGTTGGCTGGGCGAGGGATTTAAGCTAGTGCAGACTGGGAGAGAGAGAGTTTTTTCGCCATGCTTCAAGGGTCCTGAATAAACTGCTGAAAGAAGAATCCTGTGTCGTGACTTCCTTGCTGGCGAGGGGACATGACACTGGTGTTCCCTGGTGGTGGCCATAAGTGAGCGCCTGAGCTCGCTGGCCTGGCGATGCAGCCTGTGTTCTGTGTGCACGTGAACTGACAGCCCTGCCCAGAGGAAGAGCCTTGCCTGCCAACAGTGGCACCTGCTGTCTTTTGTCTGTCCTGATGAAGCCATGCCTGCCACCCCCACAGTGCTGTCCCTAGTCCTCATCATATACGGCTCACGTGCCATCTCGCTAGCTGTGCTGCCCATCTGGGAGTTCAATACAGAGTTTCTAGCAGCTTCTACTGCATGGTTAGGCCACAGCGTGGAAATGCTTAGGTTAAACTCAGCCCTGGTCATTTTAATCCTGAATGAAGAAATGTGTCACCCACAGTTATAGCCCAAAGCACAGGGCAACAGTTGTCTAGGAGCCCCTCCAGCGCTGGACTGAATGAGCAGAGTGGACGTTCAACTGGTGGCACTGGAGTGGCACTCCTGGAAGGCTCCCTGGAGTGGCAGCTGCTCTGTCAGGTCTGGCCGCTGTGCTCGCTGGGGCTGTGGGCACCAGCCAGGCCTCTGGCCCTCATCAGCTGAGGTCTGAGATGAGGGGGGAGTCCCCTCCACACCTGAGGTCTGTGACTGGGCCTGAGACAGGACAGGAGTCTGCTGGAGGCAAAGGGGGCAGCCCAGTGGCTGCGTGGGCTGGCAACTAAAACCATACAAACACAGAAATACCTTTTTGGGGGGTCAGAGATGGCTCTGAGGCCTCAGGTGTCAGCTCCCATGCTGGAGGGCAAGGGGAGCCAGGGGGGCAAGAGGCAAGAGAGCGAGCACACCTGACCCCACCCCGCTCTATTGTGGAAAAGCCATTCATAGAGGATTCTGCTCAAATCAGGCCAGGGACTGGGTTTTAAAGGCTGGCCTTGCTTGGTGACGTCTTGGAAAGCCACAGCCATCTCAGGTGCTGTGTGGGACACAGGCAGAGTGAGAGTAAAGGCACCCGTGTGTGGCACAGCCCTCAAGATGCACAGTGCCAGACCCCTCGTAGGCTCAAATGCGCACAGTTCACACACACAGCCCATGGGTGGCTCGCGACAGCAGCTGAGCCGTCCCGTCTGCAGAGGTCCTCAGAGACTGGCTCCTGATCTCTTCTGCACCTCACAGACTGGACAAGATTCTCCTGGGCTGCAGTAACAGACCACCACCAACCTGGAAGTGCAGAGCAGCACAGGCTCATCTCACAGTGGGGCCCGACTCTGAGAGCAAGGCCTCCCCAGGGGGTCCTCCTGACCTCCTGGGAGGGCCGGCCCATCCCCCCCCACCACCACCGATTCTGTGTACTCCTTGGCTGGTGGCCGCAGCACTGCCGCCTGCTTCTCTCTGATCGCCTGCCCTCCTAATGATCACTGAGGAGCCGAGGCCGACGGCCCAGGGCAGCCTCATCTCAGGTCCTGGTTCCCTCACACCTGAGTCCCTTTGCAGCCCCCAAGCTGATGGGGAGTACAGCGCCCCCTCTCCTTCCCCTGTGGGGGCTCCCGGAGCTCAGCCTGCCACCTAGGGTCGTGGGGTTGCTGGCCTGCACGTGCCATGTTCCCACCCCATCTCTGAGCTCTTGGACATATATGTCCAAGAGGGGTCTGTGACAACCTTGGTAAGGTCAAGGGGGGTGACACCACCACCAGGAGGCAAGGCCCAGGGCAGTGAGGAGCTGGGACCACCGCCATGTCTTCACCCCTGGCCTCGCCCTGCTAGAGCCTTCTGTGGGATGAAAGGTGGAGAGGGACCTGAGAGGACGCTGACCCCTGTCCAGGCGCCCTGTCAGCAGCAGCAGCAGCTCCCTGGCGATGTGGAGGGCCAGGTCCTCTCTTGCTGGCAAGGGTCCCAGAGGGCAGGCCTTGGGGGCTGTGCATGCAGAGCTGGCCCCTGCAGCATCCAGCTGGGCCCCCGGGAGTGGCTCTCCTGTCACCGCGCCCTCGACACAAATGCTGCTTTATTTATTTACACATTGAGGGGTCACGGGGCAGCAAGATCCCTCGCTGCAGGTAGAGGGCTGTGGGCACGGAGTTGTCACTCCCAGCATCTCACTGGAGCCTCTGGGCAGGCGATGCTGTGACTGGCTTTCTCAGACTTGACAGGAAGGGCCAGGTGCGTGACGAACTGCTTCTTCCTGCCTCTCTGCCAGTACGTGTGCCCTTGCCCTGCCAGGTAAGGACGTGAGAAGGGGTTCATCTCGCATCCGTCACCATGAGCCTCTGGAGTGGTCCTCATCATTTAAAAAGTGACCAGCACTGCTTTGGGGGCATGTTGCACCCACTACCTGCTGGGAACCTCAGGACAGGCAGGACCCAGGCAGGGATTCCAGGCCTGGTCACCCACCCTGGGGCTGCACAGACACTGCCTGTGGACAAGTAGAGGGACGCACACTCAGATCAACAGTGCTACAGGCTGAGAGGCTCAAGGGCCTGCAGGCCTTGCTGGGCTGCTCTCCTTGTGGCAGACACTGTTTGGGCTTGTCATAGGACAGCTTGGCAAAGTGGGAAGGGCAAATCCTACCCACTGGTGTTCTGAATGTCAATTAATAATTTTGTTCTGCCTGGAACTCAGCCGACTTCATCTTGGATTTTGGTATTTTCAGGAACAGTAAAGCCAGACGGATGCAGACTTCTGAGTGGCTGACTGATGGCCTGGCATACAGGAGTTATGTAGATGCCGGCTGAGCAAAGGTCCTGGAGCACAGATCTTGTATCAAGACCCAGGTGCTTGCATGGGCCCCGTCCCCAGGGAGCACTGTGAGCCCCTTCTTGTCCCCTTCCAACACTACCTGGAACCCCAGTCCCACCCACAGCTTCTGGACAAGCAGGGCTCTGAGTGGCAGAGCTGGCCTAGGAGCAACTCTCAGCCCGGCTGTGGGCACAAAAGCTGCCCGACACTGGCAATGGGTGGACAGGTGGCATCCACAGCTTGGCTACCTTGCGTGGGGAGATGGCTCAGCAAGGGTGCTCAAAAAAAACCAAGCTCCAGGTTGAGTAAAAACAGTGAACACTTGTGTGGCACATTAAGGCACAGCAGTGAGCCACAGAGGAGATGGACACCCCAAGACAGGCACTTGGAGAAGGAGTTAGCTGTGGGGGGTCTGCCCTGGTGAGACCCCATGTTTGAGGTGCCCACAGGTCTGGCACACTCGTTTTCTTTCCTGCAGAAAGGCCTTGCTTCCTGTCCTTCACTCATGGCTTCTAGGAGACCCAGTGACAGAACAGCCATTTCTACCAGGAGCTGAGATGTGTCCCCATGGGGCAGAGCAGTGGGAACAAGGTGCTCCCAGGCTGTAGGGCACCTGCCACGGCCAGTGGGTCCTAGCGCTAGGGATCTTGCCCGCTGGGCTGGCCATCCAATATGGCCTGCAACTCCAAATCCCTGCAGAGCCCAGTCACATGATCATACACAGGTGGTCAAGACATGCCAGGAGCCAGGAGAGGCAGGGGCCCACCACACAGGACGGAGCCCTGCCCTTGGCAGTCTGGACTGGGAGGGCCAGTAACAGGCAGTGGAGATCGGCCTGTACCCAACACCCTTTGTCTCCAGGACATGTGGCTCCTGGGAGGCGGCTGCCTTGGGGACAGCCTTGCACCAACACCCCACACTTGGTCCTGGAATCATACCATCACTTGGTGGAAGCTTCAGTACCCTAATTGTGTCTTTCCTAAGACACTTTATAATTAGCCCACTTTCCCTGAGTGAATGTCATTTGGGCAGACAAGGCTACCAACCCGCCCAAGGGGCAGCATGGGGCAGCATGGTGAGCCACCAGTCTGGGAACTTGGGAGCTGGGCACTGCTGGCTCTCTTCACTTACCAGGCAGCTGCACGGACCCTGCCTTCCTTTGGCTGCAGGTGGCTGCAGCAGAGGACAACTTGGGGTCTATGTTCACCTGGGGCCTCAAGACAGCAGTGCAGTGCCAGCCAGAGGCAGGCTGCTCAGGACACAGGCTGGGCAGCTGTGGCTGGATGCTCCAACAAGTGGCTGGATGTGTGAGGGGGACGATAGCCCTGGTCCAGATGGCCTTACCTGGTCCACCTCCTGCATTCTTGAGCTGCCCACAGACTAATCTCCATCACCCTTGGCAGAGCTGCCAGTCCCACTGACTGCCCACCAGAGGGTTGTCACCACAGCTGGGAGACAGCAGGCCACACGTGGGACCTCTCTGCACACTGGGAGCCTGTGGTAACATGGGACTAGATACAGCCCATGGTTGCAGCTGAGACCAAGCAGCCTACAAGAGGCCACGCAGCCTGAAGGTAGGGTCAGAGACACCCCCTCTGGGACCCACTGGCTGTGCCAGGGCTCCACAGCCTGAGGCTACCTCTTTTTATCCACCCCACGTCCTGCAGGGTAAGGATTTCTGGGTTTAAATTTTTGGTGGACCCAGTTGGCCAAAGGGGAAGAGCAAAACAGCTGTCAGGGCCTGGCACACTGGCCGGAACCTCACGGCAGAATTCAAGCCAGGATGGCACATCTGGAGTCAGCCCTGGGGCAGGAGAGGTGGGGTTCAGGCTGCCTCCCAACTCCTGTGCTGCAACACAGTGCTTAAACTGGGTGACTTAGGGCCTGGTGCCATCTCAACTCTGGCAGGCAGTGGAGGGCAGGCAGCAGCTGTGTGCCTCAGGGCAGCTGCTCCTCATGACCAGGAGAATGAACCTGGGTCAGGTGAAGGGCTCAGAGAAGCACCTGCCATCCTGGAGCTCCCACGCAGCAGCCTCACTGCCTCCACGCAGGACAGGGCCTCAGGTGTGTCCTGAGTCTAGGAGGGAGTGAGCCTCTGGCTCAGCAACCCCAGACACCACGGCAGTGTCTCCAAGGGTCCAGACAGCACACGGCACTGCCGTGAGTACATTCTTCATTGCAAAAACATATTCACATTATTTTTTACTGATTTGTTTTAAAGAGTTGTGAGATTGTTTAAAAAAGAGAGAGAGAGAGAGAGAGAGAGAGAGAGAGAGAGAGAGAGCGTGACGCAGGTAAGAGCTGAGCCCAGCTCCCTCCGAAGGTGCAGTGCACATTCGGGAAAAGCCAGCCCGATTCTGAAGTTGTGGTGGTGGTCTCCAGCCTGCCTCCCTGCCTCCTGTTGCCCGCCGGGGTGTGCTGCTGCCTGGCCCCCTTCAGCTGTGGCTCCAGCTAGCGGGGCCACCAGCCACTGCAGCCCAGAATGCCAGCCTCATGAGGCAAGGCTAAGGGCAGAGACCACTCTGCATTGTGAGGGCTGCATCTTCCTCACTCACCTGGTATGCTGTCCCCTGCCAGGAAACCCGAGTGGGAGAGTTCTCCAAGGAAAGAGGGAGCCCAGCTGTGCTAAGGACGCCAGAGACAAGAGACATATGGAAGTCAGCCCACCAAAGGCCTGTGAGCTGGAGTGAGGTGAAGCGGAAAGGAAGACTGGGGCAGGAGACTTGCTGGAGGGCACCTTTGGAGAAACAGCGACCCCTCTTCCTGCGGCCTCCACAGGGTGCCCCCACGGCTACCTGCCCCCCCACGTTTCCTGCAGTCCTCCTGCACCGCTGCCTGTGACCCCTCCTCTCCCCACCTCTCTCCTCCCACCACACCACACTCCCCTCAGTGCAGTGTGGGAGGTGCCTGGAGTCCTGACCCCCAGCTTCCATGGACAGAGCGTGAGGCCAGCCCTGCTGAGTGGGACAGCGCAAGCCTAGCTTGCTTGGTGCCTGGGAGGAAGCCTGGCCAGCTTCCAGCAGACGCCTCATGGGCACACCACCCCTGCCAGCCTGGGCTCCGTCTGGCAGCCCAAGGTGTAGAGCACACCTTTGTGATGAATGAGGGAGTGACAGATGCTGGCCCCCGACCTGTGACTCTGACCAGCACCCTTGTGTCCCACTGGCTCCTGAATCCACCTTTCTCAGGGGCCAGACCTTCTTTCTGGCTTCAGCCTCCCCAAGTGCACACTCAGGCACACAACATGGTGGGCAGATGCCAGTGGCCCACAACTGGCACAGCCCTTGTCATCAGAGGCAGCATCAGACTCCAAGCTAGGCTTGCCCAGCACTGTCCCCTTCAGGTGCCTCAGGGGCCTGGGGGTTTCATCCGTCCTCTGGCTGGCAGCATCAGGGGATGCTCATGGCCCCTATGGGACTTGATGGAGGGCTGAGCTGCTCACACAGCTGCTCTACCACAGGGGATTTTTTAAAGGCACAGCCAGCCACCCAGACAAGGGGCATGTGGGGCAAGTCTGCAGGGCCCTGAACACAGGAGCTTCCACGTGGGAGTGGGGCACCTCTCCTGACTGGTCTCCTTGACTTTTGGGAGATCTCATGGGCAACATGACTGACAGGTCATGGGCTGCTGCAGAAAGAAGAAAAGAGATGGAACACTTTTGGCATCATTGACATCCTCAGAGATGCAGAAGAAAATGTGTTAGCCTGACAGAGTGCTGCAGAAAAGGGGCATCCTGGGTCCTCAGAGGCCACAAGAAGCAACCTGGAGGAGATAGATGAGCAAACTTTCCAGAGCAGAGCCAAGGACAGTGAGGCTGGAGTGAATAGGAAAGCCAGTCCCTCCACAATCGCACTGGTGCAACCTCCCAGGCGAGCAGCCAAGCCAGAGAAACAGGAGCATGACATCAGCGCCATCCAGAAAGGCTCCCAGACACAAGAGGTAGGATTTGGCTTTGAGCAGCCCTCCGTCAGGCACAGGTGTGCTGGGAAGGAAGGCAGGCTGGACCTCCATGGCTCCTTGTCCACAGGTGCCATGGAAGCAGAAGGAATAGCCACAGAGCATGAAGGGAGAGACAGAAGCTTGAGACAGAGACAGAAGAAACAGAAGCAGAGACAGAAGCCTGCCTGGAGCTGGATGCAGATGGCACACCTGGAGCTGGCTCTGGGAGGCAAGTGATGTGTGTGTGTGTGTGTACGCACGTGGACCCCCAGTGCATATCCCGCCCTCCTGATGACCTGGAGACAGGCGGGAGCCTCAGCAACACAAACAGTACTTCCTGCTCAGGAGGGCTTGGGATGCTTCTTCTTTTTTTTTTTTAAGAGAGAGTGGGGGGGGGGGAGAGAGAGAGAGAGAGAGAGAGAGAGAGAGAGAGAGAGAGAGAGAGAGAGAGAGGGAGAATTTTTTAATATTTTATTTTTTAGTTCTCACCACACACAACATCTTTGTTTGTATGTGGTGCTGAGGATCGAACCCGGGCTGCACGCATGCCAGGCGAGCGCGCTACCGCTTGAGCCACATCCCCAGCCCTTGGGATGTTTCTTATGCATTTCAAATCATGTAGAAAATAAAAAGCAAAGTTGCAAATGCAAATTACAATAAAGATAGCTCTTAATAATTGCTACTATGTATTTATCTTTCCTGGAGGTCTTTATTTCTTCAGGTGGCTTTAAGTTACTTGTGTCCTTTATTTCAACCTGATGTACTTTCTCCAGCATTTCTTGAGCAAGCTTAGTATTAATGAATCCTTAGTTTATGTTTGGGATTATTTTAACTTCTTCATTTTTAAAAGTTTTGCTGGATAGAGCTCTCAGTTTTTCAACTTTTCTCACTGTTGCGAATGTATCAACCCATACCTTCCACCCTCCAAGACCTCTGACAAGAAATCAATGATGAGCCTATTGAGGGCTCCTTGTGATGCTGCCTTCAAGATTCTTTGTCTTTGGGCCTTGACAGTTGGGCTACAATGTGCCTCAGTGTAGATCTCTTTCCAAGTCATTTTATTTGTAGATTTCCTTTATCAAATTTAGGGATTTTTCAGCAGTGTGTATTTAAATATTTTTTTTCTGCCTCTTTCTCACTCTCTTTAAGATTCTCACAATGTGTATCTTGGTCCACTTGAGGTCCTTAAGCTGTTTACTTTTCTTCATCCTTTAATTTTTCTAAGCTTGATATCCTTCTATCTTCAAGTTTGTGGATTTTTTTCCTTCTATCTACTCAAATCTGTTTTTGAATCTCTCTAAGGAATTTTTCGTTTTAGTTATTGTACTTTTCAGTTCTAGAAATTTTTAGTTCCTTTTTATAATTTGTCTATTTATTTAGTCTCATTTTGTTTGTACATCATTTAATGGACTTCGTCCATGCCTTCTTTTAGCTCTGTGAGCATCTTTAAAGTAACTGTTTTAAGAAGTCTTTCCTAGTAACTCTAAGGTCTGTTCTTCAGGGCAACTTCTGTCCCATGGTTTTGTTCCTTTGTAGGAACGACACTTTTCTGCCTCTTTGTGTGCTTTGTGACATTTTGTTGAAAAACATGTGAATCTTACAATGCACCTCTGGAAATCAAATTATCTACCACTTTAATATTTTTATTCTTTTTTTTTTAACAATCCTAATTGGCTTCATTTTTAATTTTTAAATCAGGTAACACTTCATTCCATAAAACAGAATCAGTTTTCCTATGAGCCAAGCACTCATCAAAAAATAATTTGAAAACTTAACATCAGATTATTTTGCTTACACAAAATAAGGACAAGGGAACTTCACTATTTCGCCAGTTGAGAATGGCTGTTCTCCCTCCAATCCATCCATGTTGTTGTTGTTTTTCCCCCTGGAATATTGTCTCTGTTGAAAAATTGGCTTCACAAAGAAGGTGGCAGCAGGAAAATTTCAGAATACAAAGCTTAAAAATAAGTCTTGGGCAGTGTGGGGTTATTTTCTGTCTCTGAGGGGGATCATCTGGTGTCCGAGGCCTGGGAACAGAGGCAAAGTCCACAGCCGCCCATCCAGGAGATGTCACTCTCAGTAGTGTCTGGTGTCCTGACCTTTGCTCGCCCAGGACGACGGTGGGTAAGGAGCAGCAGGTCACTGGGGCCCCCTGACCCTCTGGGAGACAGAGCTCTCCCTGGGCAGACCCCAGGGTTGAGGTAGAATCAGCGGCCAGGGGAGAATCATGTCAACGACAGTCCCCACCTATGGTCCCTGAGGTCCTGGGGCAGGGATGCAGGAGGCAGCCAGTGTCACAAGACGTCTCCATCCTCAGCCAGGCCGGGCACCTGGCTAAGCGAGGAGAAAGATGGTGTCCCTCCTCAGGGCCTGGCCCCTGTGCCTTGTCTCACTTCCTCCCGGGCACCACCTGGAAAGGAAGGAAATGACACCCAGGGGAAGGCCTAGAAGTGAGGCCACTGTCACATACAAGCTCAGGGTGCGACAGGTCAGTCTGCCCCCCAACAGGCCCCATACTCGGCTCCCCTTCATGGGCCAGA
This sequence comes from Callospermophilus lateralis, assembly GCF_048772815.1. Lineage (NCBI taxonomy): Eukaryota > Metazoa > Chordata > Mammalia > Rodentia > Sciuridae > Callospermophilus > Callospermophilus lateralis. Next base: position 371,555 of record NC_135310.1, read on the forward strand.
TCCCTTCTGAGAGTCACGCCCTGCCCTTTATAGGCACAAGGACCCAGAAGTTCCAGGGACACGTCCATGTTTAGGCCCTCAGATACAGAAACATTCTGCATAGCTTTGGGTCCCCAACTTCTGATTCTAGAGGACATTTTTTCAATAATATGAATGCAGGAAATGAAAGTCTTGTGCAGTCTCAGGCCACGTCACACATACGGGGCTGTGCAGGGCCTGCACCTCCTCCATCTTCCTGGGCCTATCCCATAGGGACACAGGCCTCCCAAAAGCCTCTCTTTCTTCATAAACATCCCAATTTACTGAATGTTGAAATGTCTTCCAAATTTAAGAAAATGTAAATTATGAGTAAACGATCTTCGCAATTAAAATTTGATACATATAGATTCTATCAGAAAACTAAACTCAGAAATAACTTATAAACACACAATATTAAGTGCCCTGGTTTTCAAATGGAATGCAGGTCACACCAACACAACTTAAGCTTGTGAAAAGAACATAAATATTTTATTGATGAATTTTATTGATGAATCAGAATTTAGGTACTATGAAGGGAAATGTCTTTCTCAGAAGCCCATTTTCAGTCTAAGGGGTGAGAAATTTATTTCACAGAAACACACACAAGCAGCAAAAAAAAGAGGATTTCTAAAGGCAGCCGTGGTTTCAAAGGAGCAAGAGAATGAACAGGAAGTGGATACTCAGGTACATGGCACTCACAGGAAGAGCGGGAAACACCTATTTCCAAAGCCAGGAGGCAGAGCTGTAGACGCTGCAGACTCACATGAAGCATAAGCAGGCACATGGACATCCTCAGCAACAGCTGCACCGAGTGGCCACTGGGTTTTCGAACCTAAGAAACACAAATGTGCTCAACGTCTGGAGATCACACCCTGCTTTGCCAAGTACAAGACAAGCAGCAAGGGGGCTCCGTGCAGGTGGAGTTGCTGGGCAGGGCACTCCCTCAGGTGCAGAGGGAACCTGGATGTCAGTGTGCCGGGGGTTTGAGTCTGAACACAGCAGCAGCCAGAAGGGAGCATTTCCCAAGAGAACCAAGCCTCTCCAGAGCTGTGCCATGGCCTGGGAAGGACCCTGACAGGGGCAGCCAGCTCTCAGGGACCAAGAGGAGTCAGGCAGCAGCCTGAGGTTACACAGTCTTCTCAGCCTCACCCTGAATGCTTTCCACCTCCACTCCCCAGAGGTGAAGCTCCTACAGTGTGGGGGTCCAATTTCCAATTCTGGGGTTACTTGAAAATTCTGTGGAAAGAGCCACTCTGAACTTGGATTCATTTAAAACATTTTTTAAAAACAGAGGCTCTTCATTGCTCAGAGGAAAAGAGCAGTGGGTGTACCACTCCCAGGGTCAACGCCCTGGGCCTCCCATCTGGCTGTTGAGAACCAGCCTGCCCTTGTGTGCACTGCTGAAAGAACTGAAAAGGCAGAGTGACCAGGTGAGCCCCTCGCCTGCCCTGCCCCAGCAGGACAACTCTCACAGGGAAGGTATGTGTACTTGTGCCTTCCCTTTCTTCTTCTTCTTCTTTTTTGTTTTTTGGTACTGAGGAATGAACACAGAAGCACTTTACCACTGAGCCATATCCCCAGGCACCTACTTAATTTTTTTTGAATTTTTTTTACTTTGAGACAGGACCTTATTTTGGTTGTGAACGTGTGATCCCCTGCTGCAGCCTCCGTAGGCTGGAATTGCAGGCATGAGCCATCGTGCCCAGCTGTTCCTTCCTTTCTTTCAAACATTTCCAAGAACCAAGAGAAGAAATAGTTGGAAACTTGACTTGTTAGAATTTCCAATGAGAAAACAATTTGTGAAATGCCACATGACTGTCAGATACCAAACATCCAGCGCCTCGCAGGGACATGGGAAAGTATCCTCACAATGTAGTGTCCAGTTAAAGAACAGGTGAGGTCAGGCGCCAATCTCCTGGAGAAAGATGTCAATCACGTGTGACGTAACGCAGAAGTTAATGATGACTGTTCTGGGCCGTGCAATCAGGCACAACCTGGGACACATGGGGAGAAGCTGCTGGCAAGGGTCTTTTCTCTTTTCAAGTGAACTCTGGTCCCACAGCCACTTTCCCTGCAGGTGCAGCTGGGCAGGGTGGGGTTCAGGTGCTGCGTCCTCCTCATCGTAACTGCAGGAGACAACTTGTCAGGAGACAAAGCCAGCAGCATGTGAGCCCTGGGAAGCCGGGCACTCGGCAAGACTCAGGGTAGACGGCTTCTTCTGGCACTTCTGGGGGTGCAGGTGGGGACACTAGTACCTCCTCCACTGGTCATGATCCTGGGTTCTGCTCCCTGCACCAAACAACACGACATCCCAAGTCAGAAACCTTCCTCACAGTCCAACAGAAAGCTGTGTGTTTCTGAGTGCACACCAGAGCAGAACTTTACTCTCTTTCCAGCTGTGGCCACCAGGCATTAAAATTTTGTTCTATGATCATCCGTTAGAGTGGAAGCAGTCACTCCAGAGGTCGTGCTGTGAGTGGAAGCTGACCTCAGAACTGCCCTCTGAACACCAGGTCCCACCGTCTACACAAAGCCCACTGCCAAGATGGCTCTCCCATTCACAGGGCTCAGAGACAGAGTGTGTGGCTGCTGAGCCCAGAGCTTCTGTCCCCAGCCCACAGGGCACTGGCTGCTTTCTGCCCTTCTAAGAGAGAGGGAATGCTGAGAAAGGACCTGGGCAGAACCCACCTCCTGGTAAGAAAGGTCAGAGTTTTCCTAGCTTAAAAATAACACTTACCTACAAATTTCATGCCTACTCTTAGTTTTCTTCTGGCAAAAGGAAGCATAGCCCCACAGCCACACATGACAACCCCGTGGGAGGGCTCTGGCTCCAGAAGGAGGCTGGTAGCTGAGGTGGATTCCAGAGGGCATGGTTCCCACCATGCTGCCCGGATAAGCAGAGCCTTCCTCAGACCCACCACAGAGAAGAGAAGGTAACCTTCAGCTTCTGACTGGAATTCCACACAGGACCCTTTGCTGGTGGGGCTGGGCAGTGCGAGGGGAGGGTGCACTGCTTTGTGGACCATTTGTTCACAAAAGCTGGGCCCTAGGCTTTCATGTGCGCCACCTCTGGGGTGTAGCCCAGTCTTCCCAGAGGCCTTCCCTGCTAAGACCCTGGGGCCTCAGCTCCACACAGCACACGGTGGTCAGGGCAGAGCAGGGCGCTGGAACCTGCCAACTCTGGCAGCAACTAGACCCTTTAGTTACAAGGTTCTTGGTGTTTTTTCCTAACAGAAAGACTTTTGCCTACTGACACTGTCCTGGACATAGTGGCAACTTTCTACTCAGACTATTTCAATATTTGCAAGAAATACAAAAATGGGAGTTCAAGGTGGTCAAAACACAGCGGTTACCAGTGAAAACCTACACCCCAGTCCCAAGCCTGACTCTGCAGCAGCATCTCACACAGAACGTCTGAACGCAGAAGACACCTGCACCAGCGGTCAGCCTGAGGATTAGGAAGCCTGAGGCTGTGCCTGAGCCTCCCCTTGACACCCCCCAGCAGGTGGCTGCAGGAGCCCAGACCTGCGTGTCCTGGTGCCTGCCCGTCTACACCTTGCTGCCCACACTCCACCTCTGCTCCTCTCTGGGTTAGGAGGAACTACACCATTTCCAGTACCCAACTTTATATATGTGCCTGGAACCCTAAGGCAACGTATGTCAGAAATGAAATGTGAATATGTGTGCGCTGGAATTAAAGCCAGAACCTGGGGCCCGTGACAGTGGGCTGGCATTAAACACAACATCCAGCAAGAGAGAGCCAAGACTCTCCACCTCAGCACCGAGGCCTAGCTCAAGAACATGCAAGTCCACATGGTAAGAGCAGGACACGGGTGCCAGGCAGCCCACGGCCACACGGTGCTGCCCACTGAGCCTCTGCTTCCTTGGCTCAGTGTGCACTTAGTTCCTATAAAATGCACACCTGGTATGGCAATGGCACCAGGGCCTGGAGCCTAGGGAGGACCACACCCTGAGGGAAGAAGGGACATCGCAGGCAGAGAGAAGAGTTTCCACAGGCCAGGCTGAGGTGTGACCACTGATGTTCAAAGAGGAAGAGCCTAGTGGGGCTGAGGAGGGGATGGGGGAGGCTGCAGGGCTAGGTATAACCCTGGGTCCTGTGCCAGGTTTCCAGTTTCTCATGGGGGCAGCCTGTCCTGTCCAGAAAGGAGTACAGGACATGACCCCTTATGAGCCTGCTGGCGTCCTCATGGGACCACCAGGAGCCCATCCCTCCTGGGCCCACCCACTTTACCTCCACAGAGCCAGTCTGCCGGCTCCTTGCCTCTCTGGACTCTACTCACAGGGCTATCTTCTCCTGACGACCACCGCATGACAAGTGCCCACAGGTCCAGGCCCTGCAGAGCTGCCACCCCCACGGGTGCTCAGTGCCACCATCACCCTAAGCCTGCACTGCAGTATCACAGGCCAGAACAGCTGCCCACAGGTGGGGCCTGCAAAAACACGATGGCCCTGGTCTCCTGTGGGACCAGCAAAGGGCTTGGGCTAGACAACAGGCCAATGTGCACACAGAGGCCCAAAGAGTTGCTGCCCTTGCACGGGCGCCAGGTTGCACACTCCCTCCAGCCCAGGACATACCTGCTCTCTGCCCTGGGGAAGGCCACTGCTGTCTTTAACTGCCTGAGGAGGTCAGGGTTCTGGATACTATTGGCACTCTCTGCTAACTGCATCTGAAGAAACCAACTCTGCTTCCTACCAAAGCCGGGAAGAGAGGTTACCGCCAAACTCAGGAATGCTCCTGTCTCTCCACAACCACCCAAGGAAAAGAACAGAAAACTTGCAATGTGGGCTGGGGCTGTAGCTCAGCAGCAGAGCACTCGCCTGGCACACATGAGGCCCTGGGTTTGATCCTCAGCACCACAGAAAAATAAATACAATAAAGGCATTCTGTTCACCTACAACTACATTAAAAAAGAAAAGAAAAAAAAAAAAAAGAAAAAAAGCAAAGAGCAGAAAACTTGTCATGTTCTCTGGGGCATGCACACAGCCTGAAGGTCCTGCCCTGGTCAATCCTGGTGCCTGGAAGATGGCTGCTCATGGGGGTTTTGCTTTATTATTTTGAAAGCAAATACACTGAGGTAAAAGTGACTGTTTTGTTTTTGATAGGAAATGGTTCCACATAAACATTAGGTAAAACGCTATAATCAAGGCCAGGAAAGTAACACTGAAATGCTTGGGACAAGGCTCAGAATGGCGATGGTGATCCCAGGTAAGTGCTGATGAGGCAAGCACTGCTGTGCTAGGAACCTTGAGTGCTGGCAACACCTGAGGACCAGAGAGGTCTGCAGGCTTGCGGTAAAGGAGTGGAGCCCAGCCTGCAGATGGGACCTGCTGTGGAAAGCTATGGGCTTCCTCTGGAGACTGCAGCTGGTAAGAAAGCCTGCAACCTTCACTATGCCATGGGCGGCGGGCCCAGGCACAGAGCTAGGGCTGGGACTGGGCCTGTCTTTGATGGCCGCTCTATGACACCCACCCCACCTTCCTCTATTTGTCCCTTGGGTGTACCACTGATTATTGCTCACCCACTCTGAAAAATCAGGGTCAAAATTGCAGAGCTATGGGGACAGAGAAGCAATCCAGGCCAGTTTCCTGATGAAAAGCATGAAGAACCTGGGAAGTCACCCAAGATACTGTCCCTCTCAGGAGACCTGGTGACTTCCAAGCAGGGCTGTACTCTTCTCATCAGGGGTAGTGTGCTGACCCTGCCTGTAGCACACAGCCTCTTCCCTGCCTTGCTGGCCCGGTCACCACCTATCCTCACCTAGGATCTGGACAGAGCAAGGAAAGGGACAATCCAAAGCTAAAAAAGTGTAAGCACAAGGTCACCTTCCTCAGCTCTCTTGGGCAAGTGTGGGGACTGCTCATTGGAAAGGTTGGAAGTGGGGTAGCACCTCACCTGGCTGGGAGTAACTGTGGCTTCTGCAGGGGAGATCTATTCCCATCCTGTCAGATCAGCTGGCTCAATGTGAGGCCACCAGCTCCTGCCACAGTCTAGTCCCACCCAGCTTGCATGACTGGCTTCATCCAGGGGCCAAAGCCTCAGTGCATAGCCCTGACCTTCATTGGGTGCAAGGCATTAGAGCTCCCTCACCCCAAGTGGCTACTCCAAGCCAGCCCCTTGCTTGTTTCAAGCCATCGTGTATCACGACCAGCTTAACACAGCAGGCTTGTAGCACTTTGGATGGCCACTGGTAACTAAGGCCAAATGTCCCTCTGCAATCAATTTCAAGTGCTAGGTCCTTTCCTTCTGCAAACACAGACCTCCTGCTCCCTGCTGGCCCTCTCTGCCCCATGTCCCTCATACACCTGGCAGCTGCTCCCACCCCCATCAAGTCTTTGCTTATACATTGCTAGTGGGGAGCCTTCTCAGACTCCTCACTGAACTAGCAGGGGGCAGGTCAGCCAGTGAGGTCTGCATTTCATTTTGCACCCAGCTCACTTGGAACCCTATCAGCCTTACAGACCGAAAAGCCAAAACACCACACTCTTCTCAGGCAGCCCATACATGCTCTGTCCAGCAGAGACAGATGGATTCTACAGGCCAGCACCAGCTGGCCCATGTGCCCTGCAGCAGGACCCCAGGGCTACCCATGGGTTGCACCATTTCATTCTAGGCAAGTCAAAGGCCTTCTGGTCATTTGCAGGGTCCCTTGGTGCTTTAGTCCAGTGAATCTTAGTATCTCCTACATTAAGACCAAGCTTGGGCGAAGGAGGCAGCATGAGAGGTTCCTAATGAAGGTGATAAGAAAGAATGTAAGGCAGGAAAATTATTAAATATTTTTACTGTGGAACCATTGACATTAAGAGATGAGGTCATTGAGTTTTCGGAAGAGGAATGGAAATTCCTGGACCCCTCTCAGTAGACATTATATGGAGATGTGATGTTAGAGATCTGTAAAAACCTACTCTTTATTGAAATCACCCGTGTGATCATTTAAAAGAGCTTTACAATGAGAAAAGTGAAAAAGATTTTAATCCATACCCAAAATTTATTTATTCAAGCTTGTATAATCAAGAGACAAATTACAGCTATAAGAATTTGAATCTTGACTATGGGAGCTTCTGCCTGAACAATTACTAATAAGCCAAGAGAAGATCGACTTTTGAAAAAACCATAATGATATAGAGATAATAAGAAAAAGCATATGAAAACTAATACTGTGTTTTTAGACTGTTGATAAAATATTTGTATTGTTTGATGAAATGTATGATGTAAAAACTTTATTGAAATGGATGTGTGTATAATATAGATGATGAAATTCTCAAAATATGAAGCTTTATATACATCTGTAAGAAAATTTGAAGTGCATGTGCGAACCAGTTTTTATTGAGATGTTTTCAAACTGTCTAAATGCTAACATTTAAACTTCATTCAACAAGCAAACAGTCAACACTAATTTGGTGAATCTAAATATCACATTAATGATAGATTATTTGTATTTTAAAAAAAATGTATCCCTGAATATGGATCCAGAGATTTAGGTAACATTACTTTGGTATTCCATTACTATATTCACTAATGGGTTAATGTTTTTGCTCAATAGTTTTTTTCTTTTCTCTTTGTTTATACAATCTTGGAAAATAATAGTGAAGTTTCAGTTTCTAATATAAAGTACTTTTGTTCACTGAATAATTTTAAAGTGAATTGTTGACATATGCTGTCATTCATGATATTTTTAGTATTTTCTACAGGTCAGAACATGCTACATAACTCGAATACAACCTTCATTCCTTATGAATGAGTTTTTCAAATATTACCAAGTAACAGAATACTTGTTAATCATATCAGCTTTATAATAAAGGCTGTATTGTAGTTATCTAGCATGATCTGATTGTAGTAAAAACTAAATATATCATGGATGATGTCATATGTCAGCAATTCACTTTAAAATGTTTCAGTGGACAAAAGTACTTTATATTAGAACCTGCAAATTTACTATTATATTTCAAGATTGTATGAAGAGAAAAGGCAAAAAACATTAAACAATTGCCTTTTCTCAAATCAATAATAATACATTCTATCATAATGCCTTCAACCACTTAATCCTCAAATCATTTTCATTTATTGCTAGTAGCCTGATATTGTCCTTTATAGCAAAATATTTTATTCAGAGGCATGAAATGAAATTTATTGTTGTATTTTAGAGATGCCTTCAGATTCAAATGGTCCTTAGTCTCTTCTTTACCTTTGAATCTTTTCAGGGAGAAAGCATGCAGAATGTGCTTAAGATGGATTTTCTGGTTTCTTTATGATTGGAACTAGATTACATGTTTTCTGTCAAGTTTACCACAGAATCAATTCTCTGTTTTTCTCTTTGAGTCACATCATGTGACATATAGTATCCTCATTACTGCTGATGTTAATATTGATTATTAAGGTGATATTTGCAGTATTCTACTTTGTAATTAAATTTTTTGTAGGGAGAGAGTTTGAGACTATAAATATCTTTGTAATCATCCACCACTAAATTTTTTATTTAATTATACCTCTAGAGATCCACAGTTCATTTTATTGAGTATGCTTTACTTTTTAACATTTTAAAGAAATATTTTTCTTTCAGAAATATTCTCTTTTGACAGTTTCAGATTTATAGAAGATTTATAATGGTAGTGCAAAGAATCCCTAGGAAACATTTCTCAAATGTTACTATTTTATTAACTTGTTTTATCTCTTTTTCTCCATTTCAAAAAAAGGTACATAATAAGAAAATTAAATTATGAATATCTACTCTACAAACCTTATTCAAAATTTGACAGTTATTTCAACAATTGTGTTTGAACCAAAATAAATCCAATTTTAGGAAATTTTAATATTAAAAAAAAAAAAAAGAGCAAGCTCAAGTATGCTGAACAGGAAGTTATACTGCTCAGGCAGATGAGCAGATTGCTTAACTGGCAGTGAGGTGGCTGTGACCCTCATGTGTGTGCTACACTAGAGACCATGAGAGAAGGCAGGTGACTGAGGAGATCCACCTGGCCAGGGAGGCCCAGGTGGCAGGCAGGATGCGGAAGAGCAAGGTCTGCAGGTTTTAGCTCAGAGAAATGTCCAACCAATCTAAGCCTACACTGGCAGAGCCCTTCTACTGCCTGGGGGTGGGCCCTGCAGAGACACCCATCGGCTCTGGTGTTCGCTCAATGTGCAAACCAGGACAGAGGGCCGGACTCAGCACTGGGCAAGACTGCTGCTCAATCCCGGAGGCAAGCATCTTGGTGCCGACCTGCACGAGCTGTTCTCAGAGGTGGTGCCACCACAACAACTGGGCTGACGCTCAGACCTACTGTGCCTGGAAAGTGAACTGAGCCATGTGAGGAGCTACCACACGAGTTAGAGGTCAGAAACATAAAAATATCATGAATTAAAAGTGTGCATGATAAATTTTAGATAATTCTGAAGTCTATAAAGTTTGATTCTCTAAACTAAGGAATCAGACTTAAATAACAATGAGGTTTTCTATGTACTTAGATGTAAATATTACATACTAAATTCAGCAAAATATGTGCACTAGATACCTGTGCTACATGTACAAGAAACCAAGGATAAGGCTCATCTCCCACACCACATTTACGTGTGTGTGTGTGTGTGTGTGTGTGTGTGTGTGTATCCCTCATGTATATGACTGTGACATGAACATGACCATTAGAAGGGTGAACTTTTGACATGTAACTCTGTAAGAGCCTTTGTTAAGGAAACTCCAAAAGTTGGGTACTTAGGGTGATGAATGAAGTGGCCGGGAGCAGACAGATGCCCACACACGACGCGTCTCAGCAGTGAACCGCACACTCGGGACAGGAGGAGCAGTTCGGCCAGCCCCTGCATGGAGGCTGGCACACATGGCTTCTTACCTGGACCCTGGTCTCTCCACGGCTGTCCTTGCCCAGAATGGCCACACGCAGAGCTTGTCCTGTGGGAGCTGGAGCCCTGCCTTCCCCACCTCCCTGTGGGAACACAGTCAGCATGTCAGCATAGCACGCTTGCCCTGCCCCAGGTCTAACAACATGGCAGGTGGCACCGAGTCAGCAGTCCCCATGTGTTCAGTGGGCTTGCGATGGAAAGGCGCTGTGGGTGCACAGACAGGACTGCAGCACAGGAGCTGCTGCAGGGAATGTGATCCTGTGCCAAGGGCCGAGGGCAACGGCCAAACATGTTCCTTCCAAAGGAGGTCTCAGGTTCACTGGGGCCCCGGGGGCGATGGGGCCAGGAGCTCCACCCCTGAAAAGAGGTATGGGCCCCACCTCTGAATCCCTTGACCAACTCATCCTTAGGGGACGTTCTACCTAGGACTTCATGAGCTCCTCAAACTCATGGATACGTACTTCACAGTGTTCATAACTTCCCAAACCCTCTACCTTTTGCCATCTGTCTCTACTAGAAGACCTGACTCAGTATTATTTCCTTCAGTGTTCTGGTACTCCATAGTGATCTACAAAGACAGAAGTTGAGATGTGGGTGCTACACTGCTGCTTACAGCTCCATGCAGCATGGCCTTGGCCAGTGTTCCCTGATGTCTCAGGCACAGCCCCTCTCCTGCATGGAGCCACTATGGACACAAGGAACAGTCCGCAGCCCCTGGGGTTCTGATCACCAGTAAAGGAAGAAGACTGCACTCAAGGGTGCAGCCACATGCTGCCAGAGGCATCCTGGCTCCCCTTCCAGCACCACTCGTCTGGGCCCAAGAGAGCCTCAGTCTGCTTCCTTATCCCCATTCTCTGCTGCTGATAAGTACACCTTCCTAAATGGTATTTCTTTTTTTGGTACCAGGGATTGAACCAAGAGGCACTCTACTATTGAGCTAAATCCCCAGCTGTTTTTGTTTTTTATTTTAAGACAGGGTTTAGTAAGTTACTGAGGCTGGTCTTGAACTTGTGATCCTCCTACATCAGCCTCCAGAGTCCCTAGGATCATAGGCGTGCACCACTGCATCCAGATAAGAGCAGTATTTCTGACTGCATCACTTTAAAAGCCTTCAAAAGCTCTCTTGATTTGGACTGGATAAAAATGTCAACTCTTAAACGTGGCAATCAACAGTCTCCTGCATCCAGCTCCTACTAACCTTTCCTGGTTCATCTCCCACTGTGGTGATGTACCTAATCTAGCCAGTGGCCTTCCACCTGCTTGCCATGGCTCCAGCACTGGGCCACCCTTGCTGCTGAGCTACCTGTTTGTAACGTGTCCACTGTATCCGGCTATCACGTCACACCTCCAGCTCTGGAGGTTTCTGTGGGGGCAACGCTGGATCCGCGCCAGCATACTGAGCTGCGTGTGACCCTGTGTTCATGGCTGTTGACTCTAGAAGCCAACTCAAGGGAAGTGGGCTCTGGGGAAGCCGCTATGCAGCTGTGTGAGCAGGCAGCAACCTTAGCACCAGGCATCTTCTCACAGCACACATGGACAGAGTGACCAGAGAGAAGTCTGGGTATGCAAAGCCCAGTGACAATGGCCACCTCAAAACACCCGGCACACAGCCTTCAGCAAGGCTCTCTGCCATCTGTCCCACTCTTGAGCAGTTTGAATTAGGAACACATCCATCCATAGGCAGGCTGAGCCCCAGACTGTCGACTACCCTGAGAACATAATGCAGAGATGGTAGCACAATTATTCTGTAGTGCTTTTGGGTCTCAAATTCTACCCAACTTCAGCTGTTAGGTTAAAGCCAAAAAACGGAGGAAAGGTTAGCAAATGGATAAAGGCACCACCCTTTCCCGGTCTGGGGCAGCTCCCCACCCAGCTGTTCTCCCTAATGGGTCCACACTCAAAAGTCAGGAGGACTGGACACCTGAAAGGATGGGTGCTCCAATCACACACAGCCTCCAAGGTGAAGCCTGCAAGGCTGGTACAACTGAGGCTCATGAAGATAGCCTAATGGGCAGGGTCTGGGGTGAGCTCTCACTCCATCGACAAGAACATCAGGCTGCCAAGGGTTCAGAGACCAACCAAACAAAGCCAAGGAGAATAACGAGACACCCACCAACAAGATAAGCAGCGGGGTGTCCCACACCACGATACACAGAAGCATCCAATCAATGAGATGAATGAAAAGGAATACACCCTTAGGTGCTCTCGAGTGTGCCTCCTAAGACCTTCAGTCACTGCTGGTGAAGGTGCGAAGGGATGAAATGGATTACAGAACACACGCTGGCCACACTTCCCTGAATTCAACGACACTTGACCTACAATGCTCTGTTATTAACACACAGAGAAGCACTGTGAGCCACAAGAAAGATGCAAACAGTTGTGAAGCTCTGAAGGGGGAAACTGAAAGCCTGTGGCCATCTCAGAGCCACATGCTAGGTGCTGCATGGCAAAGCCACATGGAGAGTGGACCTCAAAGCTGAAGCACAAGAAAAGCTCACAGTAACCAGTCCTCAACACCTGTCCCTCAGGGTGACAGAATGAGAGGCTTCTATGTTTCCTTTCTTACTTTCTTTATACTCTTAAGCTTTTCTTTCTTTCTTTTTTAAGAGAGAGAGAGAGAGAGAGAGAAATTTTTTAATATTTATTTTTTAGTTTTCGGCAGACACAACATCTTTATTTGTATGTGGTGCTGAGGATTGAACCCAGCGCCGCACGCATGCCAGGCAAGCACGCTATCGCTCGAGCCACACCCCCAGCCCAATACTCTTAAGCTTTTCTTTGTTTTATAAACACTTCCTGGTGATTTCTGTCCTTGGAGAATGTGGAAGGCAGGATATGCACAGAGAGAGCTCCTCATCACTCAAGAACAAATGGCTCCCTTCTGAACACTTTCTCAATGGGACCGAATTTAAACCATTTGGTAAAGTCCTATCCCATCAAGGTTAACCTTTTCTTGCACTTCTATCCACCTCTTTTTGGAGTTCTTACCAAAAAACCACAGAAGTGACTGGGTCTATCCTGGGCCCACAACACCCAGTGACAGGTGTGCTGCAGTGCCCACCCCTTGCCCACCTGTGTGGTGGGAGCTCCAGTGCCCTCTGCCCACAATGCGTCGGTTCTCCTTCATGCAGGCCTTGCAGACCACTGCTTTCAGGTTGTGGAATCTGGTGAGCCAGGACCTCTGCAAACAGATCAGATGCAATTGAGAGCTAGTTCTGTGTCACATAAATAGCAAGGTCACACCCACGAGGGGCCCTGTGCCCAAGGACACTGCACCAGCAAGGATGGAGGCCTGACAAGAGGGCTTGGAAGTCTGCTCCCTCATACCCCCTGGCAAAGCATCAGCACGCAGCTGTGCCTGTTTCGTCTTCCATAGGTCAAACCGACCTGTAGCCCTGCTGTAACCAGCTGGGTGACTGCCACACAATCTGGCTGAAAAACCTGTGCAATTAACACACCTTGTTTCCCATCTCCGTGCAAGAGCACTCACTGGGGAGACCAAGGTCACAGATGGGGAGGCAGCACGCTCTCTCCTTGCAGCCTCCTCTTACTAGTGAGCACTCTGCCTTGTATGCCTAGATCCTTGGGCACTGGGTTCGATCCTCAGCATCATATAAAAATAATGATGTGTCCACCGAAAACTAAAAAATAAATATTAAAAAATTCTCTCTCTTTAAAAAACAAACAAAACAAACCTGCTGTCACCTGTGCTGGCCAGAGGCCTGTGACAGGACTCCCAGCAGCACCCTCTGCTGTCTCCTGAGCCTCTGTGGCAGTGATGCCCACTCCGAGGCATGCTTTTCCTCTTACTCTGCTTTTGCTTTCTGCTCTTCATTTGGGCTGCTCCCAAGTTCTGAATACTTAATAGCCCTATACCACCCTGGACGTTGTTTCTTTTTTCGTTGAAAAATGATGGTGGATGCATTACCGAATGTTTCCCCTGAAACACTCCACGTGAGCTAGGTGTGAACCTTACTTAGAAGTCTTGCAGGGATAGGCAGCAATGATGCTTAGAAATCAGGAGCAGCACATGACTTCAACAATATGGGGAGCCTCCAGGGGTCAAGGTTCCCAGGCTGGCCTGGTGTTGTTAGGCCCCTCTGCCGGGAGAGTGAGCTGCAGTGCACGTCTGGTGCTATGGAGAGCAGCCATGGAAACAGGAGTGCCCCGAGGTCAGCAGAGACTCCTCAGTGCCTGGGATGGTGGGGAGGTTTCTGGAGAGCACGTCTGTTTTCCTAAAGCAACACGCCCATTAGGACTGACAGCTAGTCTGTCTTCCCATGTCAACTCCAGGACTGTGCAATCTCAGGTTGCTGGATTTATTTTCGAACGTGCAAAACCAGAACTCACATTTTGTTCCAAAAGAGCCTCCACAGAATATCCTTTTTCAGACTGCAGGTACTTCAGATGGAAAAGCTTCCCATCAAACACGTTCCAGGGCATGAACTCACTTGTCTTCCAGGGGAAGCCACACGCACTATTGACCAGGGCGAGAGTGGTGAGGCCACGGACAAGAAGGGAACCCAGCTGCACAGCTCTGGGGCTGATGTACTCGAGCTGCAGAGACAAGTGAGCAACAGCAGTCAACGCCCGGGGCAGTCAGCAGTGGCCACCAGGTCAGGCCTCATGGTCTCTGCTGCCTTTACCACAAATAAATTTAATCAAACGCTTTTTGGAATCCATTCCACTTTTTTTTTTTTTTTTTTAAGAGTGAAAGAGGAGAGAGAGACAGAGAGAGAGAGAGTGTGAATTTTTCAATATATATATATTTTCTAGTTTTCGGTGGACACAACATCTTCATTTGTATGTGGTGCTGAGGATCGAACCCGGGTCTCACGCATGCCAGGCGAGCGCGCTGCCGCTTGAGCCACATCCCCAGCCCGTCCATTCCACTTTTTCCCTCATCACTGTGTTAAGAAAGCAAACTATGGTAATTTTTTTTTTAATGTTTATTTTTTAGTTTTAGGTGTACACAATATCTTTATTTTACATTTATTTTTTAAAAATATTTAGTTTTTAATTTTAGGTGAACACAATATCTTTATTTTGTTTCTATGTGGTGCTGAGAATTGAACCCAGTGGCTCACGCATGCTAGGCGAGCACACTACCGCTTGAGCCACATCCCCAGCCCCTTTATTTTACATTTATATGGTGCTGAGGATCAAACCCAGTGCCTCGTGCTTGCTAGGCAAGCGCTATGCCACTGAGCCACAACCCTAGCGCTCCCCCCGACCAACCATGGTAATTTTCAAGTGTTAAATCAACCTTGGATTACAAAAATAAACCCGCTTGCCTATCATGTCCCATAAGCTTTTACATATTATTAGACTCAATTTGCTTTTTTTTTCTCGGAAATTTGAATTATTTTTCATGAAACAGGGCTAAAATGTTCATTTTTCATCATGCTGCTGTTAGATTTTGGTATCAAGGTTCAGCTGAACTCATAAAAAGTGCTTAGTGAGCCTTCCCTTACCCAGCCGCTCCTCAGGGGTCTGGGAAACTCACAGGAGCCCTCTGGCCTGGAGGTCTCTGTGGCGCAAATTTTCTACAGACAACGGCTCAAGCAGCCTGTCTCCTCACATGTCACTGGCACCAGGCCCAACCCCCGCAGAGAGGGTTCCACTGCCCTGAGTCTCCTGTACCAGCAGGAAGTTCTCCCACTGCATCTTTATGTGAACAGCGTGCTATGTACACTCCTTCTACTGGCGACTGAACTTCTCCAATTCTTACAGATTCTCAGAGGTTACTGATTTTATTTATTTTTTTCAAAAAATTCTTTAGATACATGCTGCAACTACATGCAGAGCCAGCCCTGCTCTCAACACCCCACCAGGGATTGATTGTCTATCAAAATTAATGGCCTACTAACTCGCCAACCAACGTCCATAGCTTTCAGGAGAGCTCACTCTATAATGTAGATTCCATGGTTCTGACAGATGCATAATGACAAAATCCCACCAAGAAGGGTCACACAGAGCTGCTCCCTACTCTAGAACTCCTGGGCAGCCTTACTCCTCCTCCTCCTCCACCCTGAGGACCTGTGACCATGCAGGGTCTCACACACAGAGCAATTTCAATCAGCTTCAGTTTCAGGCCATTCCAGCCCTCAACAGTGAACAACAGGAAAAAAAGGGGAAGGGGTTGAATAGCACCAATCCTTTTCTTTTCTCTCTCAGCCCCAAAAGAACTGGAAAGGACAGTCTGGCATAGCAGTGAGCACCCACCCATCCTTGTCAAGTGTTCTGAACACCTCAGTGGGTGACCTTCCATTAGCCATGTGTCTCCACGACCTTGCTGTGCTCACTGGTCCATGGATACACATGTACATATCCACATTTGTTTCTCTCTCGGTTTTAGCATTTTTATGATGATTACTTTTTCTTATCTTTTGAGGGTTAGGGCTTTTGTTTTGTATTTTTTCCCTTATTTTTCTCTCCTCCTCTTTTCAGCTAAATTCTCTTATTCTTTCTCTCTTCATTTACTTTTTTTTCTATTTTTATCCTCCTACTTTATAATCACCACGTGCCACATCTCTTCTGCATTTACTGTTCACATTTTGAATACTCTAAACTCTTCTACCTTCTTACCACATTTTATTTTCTCTTAATGAATTTTTTAAATAGTTTTTTTAGAACTATTTGGTTTATGTGACTCCTTTCCCCACCACTCATGTTATTGCAGTTATCAGTGCTGTGGAAGACAACTGATACCTGCTTTTTATTTTAATGCTAGATCTAGTTCATGGTCATTTATTGTTTTTGCTGCTGGCAACCCTACCATTCCTGTTTTTGTGGTAATTGGTGTTGTAGATGTTATATTAGCAACAGGTATTTGTTTTAATGCCATATCAAGAGACATGAAAACACAAGCTAACACAACACTTCCTAAGGTTCACAATTCACCAGCAAGTGACTAAAGATATTGAAGTGAATGCAATACCAGATAAAGAATTTTAAAAAATGGTTGGGTAAATGATCAATAAATTCCAAGAAAACACACACATACAACTCCATCAATGAAGTCAGTATAGGGTATGAACAATAAATTTGATAAGGAGAGATACTGAAAAAGAACCACAGAAATCTTGGAAATGAAAGATAATAATAAATCAAATGAAATGTTCAGGTTAATGTCTAACAGAGTAGATCATGCTAAAGACATAACCTCAGAGCTGAAAGACAAAATGCCAATCTTGAACATTCAGACAGTATTAAAGAAAGAAAAAAACCAGACCAGAATATGCAAGAACTCTAGGACAGTAAGAGGCCAAACTAAAAATCAATGGAACTGAAGAGGATGATGAAACACAGACTAATGGCATGGATAACCTCTTCAGGGAAATAACAACAGAAAAAATTTAAACCTTGAGAATGAGATGGACCTCCAGATACAGGAAGCATTCAGAACCCCAAATAGACACGATCAAAAAAGAACCACTCTGTGATACACTAAGACAAACAAAACAAGAACAGAATCTTAAAGGCCTCGAGGGAAAACATCAGAACACATTCAGAGGCAAGCCAGTCAGAATCATTTCTGATTTCTCAGTAAAAACTCTTAAAGTGGGGCTGAGGCTATAGCTCAGTGGCAGAGTACCTGCCTAGCATGTGTGAGGCACTAGGTTTGATCCTTAGCACCACATAAAAACTAAACAAATAAAGGCATGATATCCATCTACAACCATTAAAACAACAACAACAACCAAAAAAAAAAAAAAAACTTTCAAGTGAGGAGGGTTGGAATGCTGGGTTGAAGCTCTGAAAGAAAATAACTGTCAACCAACATTGCTACATCCAGCAAAGATATTCTTCAAAACTGAAGGGAAATAAAAATCTTCCAAGATAAACAGAAACTAAAAGAATTCCTTGCTACTAAGTCAGCACTAAAAGACTTACTTCAAACAGAATAAAAAAACCTCCAGAGCTCACAAATGACAAATCTTATCTAAAAGGTGGTTAAGCAAATGAGAAACAAAACCAAATTAAACATTAGATATGAATCAAATGATAGGTATTTATACACAGCTCTCTCTAATAAAAATGAATGTAAATTTCAATTCTCCAATTAAAAGACGTCGGCAGAAGGGATTAAAAAACAAGACCCAACTATATGTTGTTTGCAAGAGATGCATCTTACAGGTAAAGACCACCACTGGCTGAAAGCAAAAGAATGGAAATTGATATAGCATGCAAATGGAGCCCCAAACCAAGCAGGAGTAGCTACTCTCGTATCTGACAAAGCAGGCTTCAAGCCAAAATTCCTCAAAAGAGACAAAGAAGGTCACTCCATACTGGCAAAGGGAACAAAGAGATATAACAATAGTTAATATTTATGCCCCAAACATTGGTGCACCTAGTTACATAAAACAATGTTCAAATTAAAGATTCAGACTCCAATACAATAATATTGGGTGGTTTCAACATATTTTTCTCACTGAAAGATAGGTCATCCAAACATAAACTCAATGAATAATCTTCAGACTTGAAAAAATATTATAAATCTGACTTAACAGATGTTAAGTCATCTAAGTTAAGTCTATCTCACTACTAATAAAATTAGTATAAAAAGCCTTGCAACAAAGAAAAGTCCACACTGAATGGATTCTTAGCTAAATTCTATTAGACTTTAAAAAAGAACAAATGCCAACATTTCTCAAATTATTCCATAGAATAGAAACTCCAAAATTCATTCAAGCAACATTTTCAAATTCATTCTGTGAAGCCAGTATCAAAAGCATATCAAAACCAGGTAAGAAAACCTCAAGGAAGGAAAAAAAAAAAAAAGAAAAGAAAAAAAAACCAACTATGAACCAATATCCCCAATGAACTTATGATGCAAAAATCCTGAATAAAATATTAGCAAATTATAATCAAGACTATATTAAGAAGATTGATCATCATAACCATTTGGTTTTAACGGAGAAATGCAAAGATGGTTTAACAAACGCAACTCAATAAATATAATGCATCACGTAAATACAATTAAGAACAAAAATCAATTATCTCAAAATCAGCCCCCACTCATGATAAAAACACTGAAACAACTAGGGACAGAAGAAACTCACCTCAACATCATAAAGCTATATATGACAAACCCAAAGCCAACAACATAGCAAATGAGGTAAACAAAAAGCATTTCCTTTAAAATCTGGAACCAGACAAGGATGTCCACTCCATCCATTCCTATTCAATATAGTATTAAAAATTCTAGCCAGAGCAATTAGGCAAGAGAAGGGGAGAAAAAAAGGATAAAAATAGAAAAAGAAGCAGTTAAATCATCACTGTTTTCAGATGACATGATCTGAAAATTAGAAGATCCAAAATGTTCCACCAGAAGACTGCTAGAGCAATATGCAAATTCAGCAAAGTAGCAGATTACAAAATCAACCACTGAGCTACATCCCCAGCCCTTCTTGGTTTTTGAGATCGGGTCTCATTAAGTTGCTGAAGGTCTCACTAAATGGTGGAGGTTGCGATCCTCCTGCCTTAGCCTCCCAAGTTACTGGGATCACAGATACACACCACTGCCAACTGACAATTCTGTTAACATTCTTGCCCTCCCTCTCCAACTCAAACTTCAACTCCACTGTCCCAGTTCATGTCCCCACAAGCCCTTGCATGCTCAGCTCGGCTCCACCCTCTGGTGACACATGCCCAACACGCAGTCCTCAGAGTCCTCTCACTTTCCTGCATGAAGCTCTGAATGGCCCCGGCCCCAGCTCCAGCCCCAGCCCCAGCCCCAGGACAGGCTCTGCTCTTCCATGTGCCTGCAGCTCCATGAACCCTAGGCTTCCTCACTACAAACTGAACCATGAAATATACTATTCAGAGTCGCCCACCTGCGGCTCCCAAACCTCCATGGAGTTTCTCTGCCCTGTTTTCTGAAACATCCCTGATTTCCTGAGTGCTGCCTACATTCAGAGAGCCAGGCCAGGAGACACGGCCCTGTGGCAACCACTTAGCCAAGGCAGGTGCCAGCGCTGCTTCTATGCCTCCTGCAGTTTTCACATTAAACTCATTTCTTACTGGCAATTTAGACAAGTGGAGGGTGCAAACCTGGATATGGAATCCCATCCTAAGCAGGCTAAGGAAAGACAGTTTCCAGGAATGCAAGGTGGCTATTGATGGCAGGACAGGAGAGGCACAAAGCCCTTACAAGCCAGAGACCACACCAGAGACAAGCTCCACCTCGTGAGGTCACAACACGAAGGTCTTATTTTCTTGTCCAAGTAAATTTTATTATTTTTGGCAATGAACTCCCATTTTTTTTTCAAAATTCTTGCTTTCAGAAGGTTACTTATTTAATGTGATTGTTTAAAAATCTATAATAATCATGATATTTGATAAACTCCAACACATTTCACATACTGGTTCTTTCAAAAATTTGTCTTGCTGTAGATGGTGGCACATGCCTGTCATTCCAGTGACTTGGAAGGCTGAGGCAGGAGGGTTTCAGCCTCGGCAACTTAGCAAGACTCTTGTCTCAAACTTGGGAAAAAAAAAAGAAAAAGAAAAAGAGCTGGGGCTCAATGGTAAAGCACCCCTGGCTTCGATCACAGTACCAAAAAAAAAAAAAAAAACCCAACAACAACAAAAAGTTTACCTTAAGACCCATTTTAGTGAACAAATTTTCATGCACTAAAAAAAATATATTACTTAAAGAAGAGGGTGGTCATCTCCCCCTGGGAATCACACCATGATTTCTAAGGAGTGCAATACATTCTCAAAATTGTGTTTATAATTTGTATTTAAATAATGAATGGGTCCATAACATATGTGTCAGAATATAAAACTAAAATTAAAAAAATTTAAAGATTTATATAAAAGCAAACAAAAAACCAAACTAATTATTAAGTTTGAGACTTTGTCATCGGCTCCCCTAATCTGAACGGTCATCTTCTCTGCTTACACATCAACTTAAAAGTTCTGTAGCACTTCCAAGGCATTCTGTTTCTGTCAGTATAGACCGCAAGCTCCCTGGCTGAAGCCTGATCCATCCCGGTGGGCCAGGATCAGGAACTTCCATCCTAGGCCACTACTCCACCACCAATCCATTCACCACGCAGCAAACCTGTGGGAGCCTAGCCTGGAACGTCCAGTCTCCAGATCCACACTGTGCAGGCCCACACCCGTCTGGCCACAGGCTCAGGGTTGTGGGGCTTCGCCTTGGGTAGAATTATGCCTATGTTCTAATTAGTTATGCATGACAGTAAAATGCATTTTGACACATAATGGAGTATAATTTCTCATTCTTCTGGTTATATATGATGTGAATTATACTGGTTGTATAGTCATAATATACACTCGTTGATTCTAAAATGAGTTAAGAATTTTAGCACTACTTTTTAAATAAATATGATTTACATGTGAGTACAGAAATTTTGGGGGGTCAGAAGCAGAACACTGTGGACTGTTTGTATCCTTGTTGTTTGCAATCTCGCCCCGACTGACGGCATGGGGAGAGGGTGATGACGAGGTACAGGTGACTTCTCCAGGCCCTTGAGAAGAGACTAGAGTGCTGGAGCAAGGAAACTGGAAGGCCCTCCCCAGACACCAAACCCAGGGGTGTCTCACTTGGGATTTAAGTCTTCAAAACTGTGAGAAACGAAATGTTTGTGGTTTAAGCAACTCTGTCCACAGAAGTTTGTTGTGGCTACCCAAACTGACACACATCTATTGTTTCATTCCTCCAGTTTTATTGAACGATGATAAAAGAAAGCACTTTCCTAAATGCCTCTTAAGTACATGTTTAGACAATTCTGATTGTGCTGATGTTTTAGGGTTTATTCAGGAAAGCACTACTCTGAGGGTTTGATTAATGTATTCCCCAAGTATTTTGGTTCTATCCACAGAATTGCAGGGTTCACCGGCAAGAGCAGCACTAGGAGGGACCTTCACACAGAAGGGTCCTAGGCATACCTTCTACACACGACATCCTTGAGCATCATTCAGAGGTGCTGTAGAAGGAATGAAACCCAGACCCTAGCCTCTTCCTCATTTCCCACAGCACCAGTACCTAGACCCTGAGCTAATGTTTCCACCAAACTGGGTTGCAGAGCCTCCTATCCGTGAGACTGAGGAGCTGGGCAAGGTAGCCTGGCATCCCACTATGCCAGCAGTACTGCAACTAGGTACTTGACAGGAATAAGGCAATCTGGAGGAACAGAGCCTCCACAGGTGGCAGAGCCACATCCTCAGTGCCTGTGGACTTCTGAATCAGGTTCTACTGTACAACTGGGTGGAACTGAATGCAAGAGTTAGGAACTCAAATTCACAGCTCTCTGACCTCCTGGGGACCACTACAAGATGCAGAGCTCTTGATGACTTCTTTTCTACCTGCAAAACAAGATGAGACTCATTCACCTCAAAAGAATGACATCAGAACTGACCACAGAAGACCTCAGAAACATCACAAACTTGCCCACCTCATGCAGGGACTCAAGGTGTCCTGGGGTGTGTTTGGCTGGTAGATCCCATTCAAGGACGTGGGTACACTCCTGCCCTTCTGCAATCCCTGAGCCTGCTGTCCTACCTGCTCACATGAGCCAAGAACCAGCGTATCTGCAAGAGCACATGGCTCCTTCACAGTGTCTCAACTCTGCATCCCAGACAACACAGCTCAATGAATGTGAACTGCTGAGTGCCATAAAACTTGATTTCAGGCACTGAAACGTTCATTTAATGTAATTTTCACATCATGATGTATCATTCTTCTTTTGACTTCTCCCTTACCATTTAAAAATGTATGGTGTGGGCAGGTTCTACTTCATGCTTTCTCTATCAGGGCCTAAATGTGGAGACAGCACTTAAAGGAAAAAGAGCCCCTATCAGAAATGACCCCAAGCTCCTGGTGTCAGGCTGAGAAAGACCTGTGGGGCTCTGTGTATCACATCCACAACCAACAGGACTAAAGGCAGAACAAGGCCGGAATCACTGTTCACTTGATGTGTTTATTTCAACAAATTACCTATTTGCTGGTAAACAGCAAAATGCTTTTCAACAGCATGCAATGACAGGGAACTCCTCGCATCCATGGTCCTTTGGTCTCCTGCAAATCCTACTCCTCAGTGAGCTCAGCACAGCCCCCACACCTCATGCATCTCAAGAGCATGATCTTCTCTGATTCTCCTCACCCATCTTCCTATCTGATGGGCAGGTGGCCAAGAGTCCTGGGAAGTGTTCCCTTGTGCCCTCCCCACTCCAGCAGGTTCCAGTGGGATGGCCACCCAAGTCACACCCTTTCCCTATCGCCCCTCTCCCTTTGGGCAAGTGAGACAGTGTGGCAGTCCCCCATCCCACATCACAGGGTTGCTTTGGGGGCACTCTGCATCCCACGAGTCTTTGGGCAGCAGAACCTGACTCAGTGGTTGCAACACAGTGCCCCTTCTAACCAGTGGAGAAAGACTTGATTGTATCTCAAGCCTGGACTCTGGACCTATCACTGAAAGGTTGCATTCCACACATCTCCATTTTCTTTGTTTCTTTCTTTTTCTTCTCTCTTTCTCTCTTTCTTTCTCTCTCTTTAATTGATTTAGCCCCCAGGATGTTCCCCCAGATTTCAGCAAACACATTGCTGCCTCTCACTGGAAGCAGCCCTCTGACTGGGTGGCATGACTTCGTTCTCCTAGTGGGCCCCCTGAAGTCAAAATGGCCCCTCTCCTACATTAGTTCTCCCACTGGGCCACCTGAAGTCAAAATGGCCCCTCCTCCACGACCCTGCTAGGCTTGGAAAGTCATCTCCTTTCCACAACCCAGCTGGGAGAGCCAGCTCACTGCTTAGCAAACAACTCTCTGAGACAGATCCTCCCCGGGAGCCCTCTGTCCCACAGGGGACTCACAGGGTCATGGCCCAGTGTCTATCACTGAAAACACTGTTCACAATCTCTTTTTTCAGACATTATTTGAAAACAGGGACAAAATATAAAGGTAAGGTCCAAGATCCACCTCTAGTTTAAAAGGCCAAGGATGCATCACCCAGGCCACCACAGATGCCCATGTGGCAAGGCAAGGATGCAAGACCAGGCAGTAAATAGATCCCAACTCTCCCACCCACTATCTCGGAAAGCCCCAGGTATCACCCGCACCCACATCCTCAACTCACAGGTGCAGCTGTGCAGACCCACACCTCCCACTGCTTTGCTTTATGATACCTGGTCTCAAAATCCGGATGGCCTTGAAGTGCTCATGGCTTCACTCACATGAAGGTGCTGAAATCAGAAGAGGCAGCCTCCAGATAGGAACCACAGGACATAGGCAGAATGCGGTGCTCAGCCAACACGGATCCTGGCAGCAGGGGTGCGCTGCCACAGGGCACATGTTCTTCTCCCTCCCTTGACACCATCAACACCAGAGCCCTAACTGGCTTTCCAACCTAGGAACCCACCAAGCAATCCCCAAATCATTCCAGTTATCCACACCCACATGTGCCCAGGGGCTCCTGGCTTCACCAAGTTAACAGACCTGCAGCACTTGCATGCAGTGGAGTGGGTGTCTCCAGAGGGAGGAAGGGCACTCTCTTCTGACTTTCTGGGATCCCAGGGCCAGTGCCACACCCCGCAATCAGCTCTTCCAAGGGTACTGCTGGGAACCCCACAGGGAAGGTCAGGGAACATTTGCAAAGGCAGCTTCATGCAGCACTACATGCAATTAAACAGCCGCATGACTGGACCAGATGGACGCCGCCCATCTCGGGAACTGCTGGTGTACCTTTCAACTGCAGAGGATAATATTTGATGGCAGTGTACAGGGTACTGAAAATAACCAGGAGCCAAACATGGGCCCCTTCCTTCCAAGAGTCTTCACAGTCTGGCAGAGGAAGGCACTCTGAAAACCACCAGTGGGCATTTGGTTCACTGTCTTGACCTAGGATCCCACAGAGCAACCAGCCCAGGACATGCTCCAGACCCACCTTGTGGGAGGTGTGTGTGTGGAGCGGGGCAGCACGCGCCCTCAGAGCAAGAGCTGCACTTAACAGAGAAGTAGAAAGACAGCACAGGCTCAGCAGAGGGAACCCCAGAGGTGCAGAGACCGGGTGCCTACTTGAGTGGCATCGAGGGGCTTTTAACTTCTGCCTTGGTGGTTCTGTGCAAGGGGGAGCAGAGTTTCCATTAGAAGGAACTGAAGGAGAAATGAAGGAGAGAGGGAACATATACCCATGTCGCAGAGCTGGCCTGATGACCAGAGAGGCCCAGGAGTGGAAGCAACGCTGGAGAACACCATCCTAAGTTGAAGACACTAGGGTTTTCCAGCCAGGAGGCAGAACCAGCAGAAGAGATGAGGGTAGGATGAACACAAAGAACAGTCACGTGAGGGACTGAGCCCCAGGGCCTTGATGAGAGGCCCCAAGGGCTGAGCGCAGCCCTGTCACTTTGGAGAGAATAGTGGAGATGACATATTTTAAGAGATCTTCCAAATCATTCCTAGAATCTTTACAGCCCAAATTATCAGAGTGTGAAAGTTTCAAATGTGTGTGAATCATGGGAGATACAAAGATTGTTAGAAACCTGAAGCTAACAGATGGCAGTTTCAACTCACCTAACAGAGATACCAACAACAAAGGTTCAAGAGTTTGGTGCAAGCTGTGAGAATGCCTGGCTCAGAGGGCTACAAACTGTCACAGCAAAGTTGGTGTCAGGTGACTGCTGAGCACACAGGGCCCTAGGTGAAGGCCTGCAGAACCACCGCTGGTGATGCGCCAGCCTGGACAGGTCAGCACACAGCTCCCTGCTTCTTCATGCTCCTCTCTGCCCTTCAGAGTACCCAGAGCTGAAGGGACTCTGCTCCACACCCATGAGCAGTGGGGGACTGCCTGGGCTCCAGCGCTCGCCCTGGGAGACCTGGGACCACCTTCCAGAAGCAGCCCATGCCCACAAGCCACTTTTCACCAAGGCACAGCTTGGACTTTGTGAAAGGATTTCTCTGAACATCAACTAATGTTTTTTTCTTCTAATTCCCCAATCAAAATATGACCAAGAACTTCTTAAGGAGTGGCCATGCAAAGGTGGCTAGCCTCTTGGAGACCCCAGCTCACTGAGCTCTCAGTGTGAAAAAAAGATCCAGAAGTTTTCAGCTTGGGGAGTCTTCCACTTGACAAGAAATTGGGGACAAAGCTGCAGGGGGTGGGGGCATTCTTGTACAGAGACCCATAGAGATGACAGGAGGGCAGAGAAAGCTGGAGTTCTGCTGGTCCTCCAGGGGCCACAGGGAATTTTAGATGGCCACTGAACCCCAGGCCAGGCACAGGCTCAAGAGGCATCCCAGAGTGTGGACGCCAGGGCTGGCCCCAGTGAGGCTATATCTAAACCACCACAGACCTGTTTTATAGAGGAATTTATTCTGACCAAACATCAGATTGCTACAAAGCACTGTGGGGTGGACAAGGTGGCTATCACCCCCCTTTAAATTCTGAGACAGCAGGTAGCCCACTTGAGTTAGAAGTTACAAAGTGAACCAGCACTCATGGCTCCTCCCACTTCACAAAGGCAAGACCCGGGAAGTGAGCATTAAACACCAGTGTCCACAGCATTTATGTCAGAGCACACTAAGACACTGCCCAGCCAGGGGACCTGAGCCAGCCAGTCCTTGGCCCTGGCAGAGCTCTCCTCAGGGGCCAAGACCCAAGCTCCTGTCCTCCGAAGAAGGGAATTCTTGGTGTCTGTTCTTATAACTCTGTGCTTAAGTAACTTACTTAATATGAGTAAAGACAATTACTCAAACTCTAAAACATCGGCGTGTGCACATGCTCGTTTTCACACAGGCTGTTATCAACCATGTGACCCTACTAAAGGGTGAAACACAGGCATAGCCCCAGAATTATAAGCTAGAAGCCCATGAGGCCAGTTACACTGGCAACCTGCAGACCAGAAGATGTGGTTTGACCTTCCAAGGGAAGTTCTTGTTCCTCCTCAGGCCCAAGAGCAGTGTTCCAGCATTCTCAGGACTGTCCTTCACACAGCATGGAAAAAGCCATGTTCTGTTCTCTGCTAAATGGAAGTACTCCTTTCTCTTTCCTTCTCCTGGTTCTCCTTATGTAATTACTGCAGCTCAGGACTTGTATTTCTTGATTTCCTATCTTGGGTATTTCTACATGTGTAAACAAATGGGTGAATAATCGTCCTTCAGCACCTGCAGGGGACTGGCCCCAGTGCTCCCCAGAAACCAAGCCTGTGGATGGTCAAGTCCACTCATGAGATTATGTATGATTTTGTATGTTCTGCACCCATGTCCCTACCCCTGTGTGCTTTCAATCATTTCTGGATCATATATAACATCTAACACAGTATAAATGTTATAAAAATAATTGCTGCACTGCATTGTTTAATGCAGTGAGTAGTGACAAGGAAAAGTGTGCATGTGTTCAGTCCACACATATGCACACATGTGCAGCATGCACATGGAGGTAAAGAACAGGTGCTACTTCCCCACAGTAATGCTAACCAAGAGTCCAGTAAGCTCTTCTCCAAAACCATGAGACCATCGGGCCAGGGCCGAGAACCCATGGGAACTCAGCAGCACCATCAGCATCTGGCCTGGGGCCCATCTCAGAGCCATGCAGGAGGAAAACAAGCTGAGAAGAGCCCTGGGCACATACAACTTCTAATCCTGTCAATGGAATACCACTGCAGTGGAAAGGGATGGAAGCACACAGCCTCTGGTCACAGAGTGGCCATCTCAAGACCGGGGCACCTGGCTGGTGGGGTCTGTACCTGCAGGTCCACAAGCTGTGCGGTTGATTTTCCCTGGAGGCACAAGGCCTGGGCAACAAATGCATGCAGATCCTCCAGGCAGAGTGTGTCCACCTGAAAGCAACAGAAAAGGTCTGCATTAGGTCACAAGAAAAATCCAAGGCTTCGGTAGTTGACCTGAGTCACTGAACATGGGCATGCCACATATACACAGAAACACAAGTAGGAACACATGTGGGCACACAATGCTTCTTAAGCTGGGGAAGCAATAGGGCCTGTCTGTGGGAAAGCACAGCTGCTCCGCTTCCCATACACAGCCCCCGGCTCAAAGCCCTCTGGTGTCCTCAGCTGTGCACATGACTCAGGTTAGGCTGGACAGGGAACCTGGATTTCCAGTAAGGTCTGGCTCCTCTCTAGCCAGGAAGAAAGGCTCAGACTGTCTGGGAGTGATCAGGAGGTGCCAACCCAGTCGAGTCGTAGAGCAATATGGCGAGCACTTTGGGCACACACCACAGAGCAGACCACACAGGTTCTCCAGACAGCACCACAGCTAGGCAGAGCTGGGGTGGCAGGAGGGGCACATCCACCTCCGACAACCTGAACAGAGCTGTGTTCTTGCCAGAGTCCCACAGCATGAACCCTCTCATTTTTTGTGGATTCAAAAGGGCTGACAGAAATACAGAGAAGAGACAGAGAAACAAGGGACAGAGACAGAGTGGGAAAGCTGAGTCTCAAGTGAGCCGTGGTGACGAAGAAGCCGGAAGAGCAGAGACAGACTGTGCCTCTGCCCCTCTCCTACCTCGCACACACCTGAGATGCCACTGTCCTCGTGGCCACTGCACTACCCAGTTACCCCCGACTCCACTACCACACAAGAACGCAAGGGCTTTTTCCAGATGGACAGCAGCACAAGGTGAAGTGGACATGATGCTAAGCTCTGGGATGCTGGGCTCTTCCTGCCTGCACAATGAAGGGGAGCACAGGAGAGCTGTTGCATGACCAGAGATGGATCACAAAGCCATCTCCACTGGGGGAAAAGGTGCTCAACGTGCCCATCCCAAGAGTGCTGATGCATGCCACTCCACTGCACACAGTACTGCCAGCAAAGCACTCATTGTTATGGGTGAGAAAAGTCCACTTTCTGGCTATCCACTGTTTCCCAGTTTCACTACGTCTCAAATTCAACCATAGACATATGAAGATAAATGAAAAAAAGTAACCAATGATATACTGATGGACCGTTAACGTGCATACCAAAGAAATTTTAATACTTAAATATTACAAAATTCCTGACATCTATATAAATTTATGCTTTTCTATCTTGTACAAAGAAGTATTCTACTCAATCCAGTAACAAAAACTAAAGTTTCTACTAGTATATGCTATAAAATCAGTAACAGAAGATCTGTCTAAACACATCCTGTTTTTACAAAATGGTAGCTACAGAATGGGCAGAGAATACTTAATAACTGAATGACATTTCACTCTACACGACTAGAAGCTGAACAATACATGCCAGAGCAGACCCACCCCAGAGGGAGGGCAACAGGGAGATGGGGCCTGATGTTCACAGGGCCAGTGACTGTCCTGACGGCTGTAGAAGAGACACACACCACAAGCAGGAATGATGCTTCTGAAGACAAGTGTGGGAAGGAGACACCTTTAACAAGTGTCCACCACGATCACAAATATGGGAAAAAAAAAAAAAAAAAAAAAAAGAAAAGCCTTTTTGTTAGAGTCTGTAAACAAGACTGGATGGTGCCTGGCAAAATGCCAGAGGGAGTGGTTTGTGAGGTGGAGCCAGGGAGCCATTAAGTGTGGAGATTCCTTATTGGTTGACTGCTGTATCTATTTTATGCTAATTAAGATAAGCTGTGTGGAATGTATAAATACTGCTCTTGTCCTACAATAAACGGCTCCCACTCCTGCTGTATCAATCTACACAAGTTGCTCGTCACCCCCCGGTTATTTTGCTGCAGCCAGACTGTGGCACCTTTTAATTGGCTTTTATGATTTTCTTACATAAACTAAAATGTAAGACTACTGAAAAACAAATAGACCAACTTGCTGAGTGACACTAACATGAAGGATCTGGCACTGCAATTCTTACGGCGCAGTCCATAGCCAGGGCCACATGAGTTCCTTAAGGCAGGAGAACATTAGTGTCAAGAATAGCAAGGACATCAGTGGACATCTTACAGGGCACTACTGCAAAACATTTCACATACTCTAGAATATGGCTTCCAATAACCCCAGAAGCAGCTATTGCTATTAGCTCGTTTGCAGATTGGAAAAGGAAGTTATATACTCAGAAAACATTTTTGGATAAAGGAATGGACATGACCTGAGGAAGCTGCAGGGACTGCCCAAAGGCAGAGCAACCAAGGGAGAAGCCAGCCACTTTCACCCACCACTCTATGGGACCCAGGAGCAGAAGGGACATAGAAGCAGAAGCCACCCACTAATCACAGGAGGACCAAGGGCAGGGGTGACAGCCTGAGACAGTGAAACCAAAGCACCTCACCTTTCCAAAGCTTCTGACTAATATGTACCATAACTCCTGAGTTTAGAGCAGAGACAGCCCTTAGTCACATCTGAGCACAAAGTCTTTTTTTTTTTTAGATGTTGATAGATCTTTATTTTATTCATTTATTTATATGTGGAGCTGAGAATTGAACCCAGTGCCTCATACAGACTAGGCAAGAACTCTTATCACTGAGCACAACCCCAGCCCTCACAGAGCCTTCTTCTTCTGTGAGCAACTCGAAAGACTAACAGTGTTCCATGGAAGAGACACTGGGAAAAGATACCCCAGGGACAGCCATAGCACCCCAGGAAAAATGGGCCAGAGTGAAGATCAGCTTCAGACACAGCAACAGAACTTAGTGTTACCTGGACAAAGAGGTAGATCAAGAGGCAGCACAGAGCTCTCAACGGGCTTTCGACAGCCAGCAGCTCGTCTCTTGAAGAGGAGAGGTTGAAACAGGCTAGGAGAGCATCCAAACGCCGGGCCTGCACTGCTGGCTCTTGGTTCAGCCACAGTGATTTCAGACTGGGTGTTCCCCCTAATTTAAAAAAAAAAAAAACCTTCTTACTCTTTTTATTTGCAGCACCAAACTACTAACAAGCTTCCTCTGGAAACACAGCAAGTGTAAACATCTCTTCCTTCATTATATACTTGAGGCCTCAAACCTTAAAAGAAACTGGAACATAAATATGGACACAGCTTCCCAGTTTTAAAAGAGAACAATACCTGAGGGGTCAGTACACATATTTCACTGAAAACCTTCTTCTGTGGGAAGCTGGGACTCTAGCTCCCACTGTTGGAAATGCTTCTGAAAACAGACTCCACTGGGCAATTCCAGGGTGTGACAAGGGGTGCCACCCTGTGGTGGCACACCTCTGGGTGTGCTGTGAGGGGTGCAAGAGAACCGGCTGCAGGACCACTGGATGTGTTTTCCTGGGATCTGTGGGGATGTTCTGCTCAGGGGAGGCGTGCCAGGGATTCTACAAGCCAGGACGTGGGCATCTCAACCTCACGCTTTAGAAAGCACTGCCCTAAACTTCAGAAAAATTCCTAAAAAACTAACTTTTAGTGTTTCATTTCTGTACTTTACACATACATTTCTTTAAAAGTCAAAAGAAAAACCCTTCATCTACTGAAGTCAGGAAAAGCAGCAGTGAATGTGGGGAAGACACAGCAGACATGGGCACTCCACCCCGAGCAAATGAGAAGGTGCCGCCATGAGACTGGTGCAGGGTAAAACCTCTCCATGATGCTCAGCAGCTTTGACATCCTGTCAGGCCACTGCTACACAACATATGACAAAACCACAGGGACGGCTGGGGTAAGAGTTCCCATGTGTTGGGCTGGGATTGTGGCTCAGCAGTAGAGCGCTCGCTAGCACGGGTGGGACCCGGGTTCGATCCTCAGCACCACATAAAAATAAAGGCATTGTGTTGTGTCCATCTATAACTAAAAAAATAAATACTCTTAAAAAATATATACAAATTTAATTTAAAAATTTATATCCCCCTAAAACTGAAAATAAAATTTGAAAAATGCCTAATAGGCTATGAATAGGTGGTTGTAGATAAGTTCTTGAATGTCCAGACTAGGAAATATGTGTTTACCAAGAAACAAAAAAGGCTAACCAAAAGGCACCAGAACCCAGGGTCTCAGAAGGAAGTCTTCACTCTCTTTTGTCCCTTGAACCATCCAGTGTTCTCAGGGGTACTTCTCCCACAGTCAGAAGTGAGGCACTCCCATGTGCTAGGCGAGTGCTCTACCACTGAGCCATAACCCCAGCCCCAAGGTCACCTCAAGGACAGGAAACTCAGGCAGCGCTCAGTTGAGGGCAGCACTGCTGTCTGCCTGGCATGACCACGAGCAGAACAGGAGGCAGCAAAGCACCCTGCAAGCTCTTCTGATGGGGCAGGAAAGGTCAGTCTGCAGGATCCCACTACTGCTCCCCAATATCACACCACCAAGAACACCTGTGATGGGGAACAGACACTCTGTCTGCCCCTCTAGTTCAAAAATCACTCCACAATATTCGTCATGCCTATTAAAGAGCATTAAAATGTTAAAATCTTACCTTTTTTACTGATTGTTATCAACATAACTATAAACAAGGAGCCACAGAAGTTCCCAGTCCTATTTTTAGCTTTCTAGCTATGGAACACACACGTGTCTGAGCGGAGGCCTTTGGGGACAGCAGAGGCATCAGGCCATGGTCCATGGCACTGCACACACCATCTGCAGCTCCAGATGCCAGGCAGAATGCTTTCAAGACCACCAAAAGGAATTTTTCCAATACTTACCTGATTTCTAGAGTTTATATACAGCAGACTTTAAAATTAACACATGATATGATGAACAGCCAAACATTCTAATTTGAATCATGAAGAAAACTGTAATAAGCCATTTCCATGTAACTTTTGGAAAGATAACATAAGATGGAAGTTATACGTATAACAAAGCACTCTTGGAAAATCATTTTGGCTACCCTATAAAAAATTCTTCTTACTGTAAAATCAAATGTCAATGTGCTTTAATCTATTTTTGTGATAACTTCTTTTTTAAGGTTGAGTCTATCACCGGTAAACAGCTCAACAAAAAAGGAAATATGTCTTACAATAACTTTTCTCAACACTTCTCCTGGTATAATTTCACTTATTAAAAAAACTACTTGCAGGGCTTGGATCCATATTTGGTAATATACACTCATGGAATGTAAAGTGGCAATGCCAAAGAATTAGCATATGAAAATAGAGTATCAAAATTTTAGAAAAAATATTTGTTTCTGAACTAATGACATGGGCTACTAAATATAAATTCTAAAACCCACCCTTCCTTCTCCAGAGCTATCAATACGCAGGACACAGCCCAACTGCTGGGCGCCCCGACCGTGTTCATATATTGAGAATTGTGCAGAGAAAGGTTCATGTTTGGATTCACTTCGGCTGTTTTTTCATGACCTTTGTTTTTCCTTCCTTTTCACAAAGCTCTAAGGCATTTGCCATGAAAAGAAAACTTACTTTTCCAGATCCAATAAGTCTCCTTGATCTCCCCTTTCTAGTACTATCCCTAGAAAAAATATGCTTCTGAAGACAGGAGCTTATTGAGGCAGAAGATCAGGAACCCTACCTTGTAAATTCAGAGGTGCTTTTAGCACCCAGAGGCAGGCAGGGCACGGGGCAGCAGTGGCCTCTGATCACAGCCTCACGTTTCTTCCTGCCACTGCTCTGGGCCTTGAGCAAGAAGAGGAAGAAGCGGAAGCATGCAGCAGACAGGCCCAGAACCTGTCCTAATGCATGAACACCTTACCAGAGGTGCGCTCATCTAAGGCCAAAGGCTGAAAGGAAAATCAGTGTTCGTACAGCACCGCAGAACTCCTCGCTGGGCGTACATCCCACATCGAACAGACCACGGCTGTCTATACCTGGAATGACCACCGGCAGAGGCCTGACGAGGTCCGCGTGCCGCAGAGGGTTCCCAGGGTACACGAACCACTCCTTCACAGCCAGGCTGGTGCTGAGGTCATCTGAGGAAAGACAGCAGGTCAGAAGGCAGGAGGCCACTTGGTCTGTGGGCATGTGTCTGCCCCAGGAGAGGTCCTCTCCCTGAGGGGACCTGACTTGGTCAAGGCCCTGACAGCTTTTTCCTTCCCTGGCCTGAGGGCAGCCCTCATTCCAAGGAAAGCCAGAACCTGGGGACCAGACCTGCCAGGTTCCTCCCCCTTTATTCATACTCTGGCAGAGAATACTGAGAGAAAAATGCTGGGAGAGAAAAGTCCTTTCGGTCTTTAATAGACTCTGAAAAAAGTTGGTACGATAAGCCAGGCATATTGGTGTAAACCTGAAATTCCAGCACTCAGGAGGCTGAGGCAGGAGGATTACAAATTTGAGACTAGTTTCAGCAAACTTAGTGAGAACCTGCCTCAAAATAAAAAATAAAATGCGTTTGAGATGTAGCTCAGTGGTAGAGCTCCTCTGGTTCCAGCCCCAGTACCAAAAAAAGAAAAGAAAAAGATTGGTACAATAATCCAGAACAAAAGGGCTTACATACAACAGATGAAGAACTGTAGGAAAACTCAGCTTGACCTCACTTCTGTGTCTCACTCAGCATGCCAATGTGAGGGGCACTTTCTACTCAACACTCCTGCTGGTCTGGAAACCCTCAGGCACAGCGGCAGGATCTCCATAGCAACAGAACAAGCCCCTGCTCCATACCTCCCTCCTCCTGCCCCATACCTCCCTCCTCCTGCCCCCAGGGCCACTGGCTCCCTGGCTCAGAGGGCTCTCTGCACCCAGTATGATATGAATACCAGAAAGTATAATAGGATTATTGACTGTGGATTATAGTAATTAGTGTGTGCGTCAGATAAAGACTCTAAGTATTATGTCCATGGTGTAATGTAAACTACAAAATTTAGATACTAACTGCAGAACTTAGATATGACTTAAATTAGTGTTGTAAGAGTCTACATCCAGGGGGTAGACCCCAGAGCTCACCCAGTTATCAGCTACAAGCACAACTGAACTCGGACTTAAAAACCCAGCCTTCTAGGGGCCAGTGGGACTAACAAGACCCGGACAGAGAGACGGAGACCCGTCTCTATTGTTCCCCTTGCACTAGACTCCTCTGGCATGGACCGAGTTCCAATGACCTGGACTTAAAACACATCACAGGTGAATGCCTGGGACCCTTGTGTGTAGCCTCACTTAGGACTCAGAATTAGGATGTGTATCTGAAGTGTAATGAGCGTTAATAAAACAGATTTGGTTAAATCTAACTGCACCTCAGACTGAGTCTGTAAAAACCACTTGTGACACACTGCAGACATTGTTCCTGTCTCCTGAGCCTCTCACCGGAGCTCCTTTGTGTTCAGGTCTGAGTCCCCCACACCCCTCTGGGGTCACTGCTTCCTGCTGACCTGGGAAGCCAACGCCTTGCTCACTGCCCTCACATCCTTTGTTCAGGTTTGCCCCACCCTGCTCTACTGAGATGTTGCTGCTGTGGCACCCAGCAGACACTGTGTGTTTATTCCACTCTCCCTGCAACTGGCCGCTGCCTATCAGCACCCAGTCCCTCCTAGGCTCCTCCCCACTCCATCTCCTCCTTTGCAAAGCTGCTCTCTTCTTGCCCATCCCTAAAGCTAGTGTCACGGGTTCAGTCCTGCCCTGGTGCACAACTAGGCCTCTGGGACTGCCTCTAGCATGCTTCCTCGAGCTCCAGCAGGAGCTGGCCCTCACTGGCCAACAGCAGAAACACATTCTGAATGGAGTCCTTACAACTGCACAACAGGTAGATCACACAACAGGAACAAAAGGCCAGAGCAGGGTCCGAGCAGAAGGCTTGGGCAAGCCAGGTGCATCTCTCCAGGACATGCGCCTGCCCTACACTTGCTTTTTTCCACAGGTACCAAGCATCAACAAGCCTGAGCCTGACCGTCTCTCCACACATCGTTTCCTACCCACTTGCAGTACCCAGGCATGCCCATCACACCTAGGCTGTGCCCTGCCTGGGAAGAGAACTGCCCCTGAGATTGCCCCCATCCCCTGTCCTGTACACTGGCACTGAGGAGTGCTGGCTTGGTCTTTGGCCCTCATCTGCAGTCTTAGCCTCAGCCAAGCCAATCTCCAATGCAAATGGAGGGAGGTTTTTTTGTCTTTTGCTTTTTTAAGATGAAAATTTAACCAGGCCTAATTAAGATCTCCCAGTGGCTATACTCCTGAATACAAGTGCCTGCTGCTTGCTTCTGCCCCAGAACTCTTCTGGGTGCTGCAGCAGAGTCGCCTACCTGGCTGCAGGTCCTCAGGGCCTCCCACTCACTG
The DNA here is from genome assembly GCF_048772815.1 of Callospermophilus lateralis. Lineage (NCBI taxonomy): Eukaryota > Metazoa > Chordata > Mammalia > Rodentia > Sciuridae > Callospermophilus > Callospermophilus lateralis. The sequence continues at coordinate 407,468 of NC_135310.1, forward strand.
TTCCTCCTTTGCTGGCTACAGTGTTCCTTTGCTCTGGAACTGTCCCTTGCCACCTCCCTTGCTCTCCACTTGGTTACATCCTCTCTCCTTGCGTCTCAATGTGGCCTGTGGCCTTGAGTCCACACAGCAATGCCTTCCCTCCTATCTTCTCTCCAATGCAGAGCTTTGGCCAGGTACTGCTCATGCCCATTTATTAACCACAGGATACAACCCCAACTTTAAGCTTGCCATAGCAAACTCTGTTCTTAGCAGAAGGCCAGACCAGACGCTCATGAACTGAACTGAATGAACACTTCAACTCATCCTGAATTTCACACACACACACACACACACACACCCTGAAAAATATTCTTACAGCTGTTAGAAACTGGTAAACCCCAGGGAAGGGCGTAGAACTGGTAATAAATAGACAGGTGTTAAAGTTGCACTGTCCCTTGGAGTACAGGTGCAGGGACATTTAAATCAGAGCCAGGAAGCCAGACAGTGTGCCAGACTCTGCATTAGCAGAAGTCACATCTGACTCTGCTGGCAGGCTCTGTGCAGCTCTGCTTCCCCCTGGCTGAGAGGAGGAAATACAGAACTCAGGGCTAGCCCTGTCAGCATCCATGAAGAATGAGCTTGTGTTGTCAACATCCAGTTTGACCTTTCAGATGCAGCATTTTCAATCCTTAGTCCAGATCGGCACTGTCACACAGTCACACCTAAAAAACTCTGCTAGACATTACACACACACACACACACACACACACACACACACACACACGAGCTCTTAAGTACCAGCTCCCACCATCACCGGCAAGATCAAGGAGTGGAGTGGGCTACATTGGGCAGGGGGAAAGAGAAGGAGCAGCAATGTCAGCCCTTCATTATTGGGATGTTCTAATTCGGTAATAATCTCCCAACTTTTCAAAAGCTGTATCTTTCCTTTTGGTTCTATGATATATTTATATTGCTGCCTTAGTCTATAATTGTGTATGGCCTCAGTTCATATGCTAGTTTTTACACACATCCGAGAAGTTACCTATTGAGTGGATATTTAGGATGGGCTGTACTCAGAAGGCCAATGGCTGCCCTCTGACAATATACCGACCATCCTGAAGTTTCCCTGGTTCCTGGGATGTCTGTTGGAAGGAAATGAGGCAAAAGGCACAATGGGTCCAAGGCTGCCAGCATGCATGGGCTCCCCCAACACCGTCAACCACGGAGAGCTATAGGAACAGAGCAGACAGACCCCACCTCTTACGTGGAGTCTCTTTTACACCCTTCCGTTTAATGGAAGCTTTCACTGAATGATTCAAGCTATGATATATCCATTAGAGGAGACTCAAAAAGAGATACAAAGGCAAGAATGGGTATGAAGGCAGGGACTTTAGGGCTCCCACCCTGTTGACCACATGCCATCTAGGACATTCAAATACCATATGCTCAACTACACAAAGCACACATGTGGCAATACCAACACACACTCCCTTGAGGCTCCCTGGGAGACATCAGGTGAGCTGACATGCCCGAGATCAGGATCCAAAATGTATCCTTAGTGGGAGCTTGTAGGACCAGCACGCCAGCCCACTGCCTGAGACTTGAGATTGCCGACTCAGACCACGTGAGGGTGAGCTGGGCTCTAGGCTGGGTCTGCACCATGAGAATGAGTGGTCCCTCCATTTAGTCAGGCTGGCCTGGAGACTGCTACTAACCTGAGAAGGCTGAAGAACATGTCTCCCACCTGAGTATTAAATCTAATCACAAGTTACCTTCTCTGCATTGCTAACTGTAGACACCCTTGAAAATCTAATATTTTAACTAAACATTCAAAACCCTTAAACTCAATACCTGATGCACACCAAGAAACCCACCAGGGGCAGCAAAAAACCACCATGCCAACATTTCAGCCCAGCAAGAAGGACAGACAACCAGGCACAAGAATGAAAGCACAACTGTGAAAAGTCTAAGCATGAGAGAGCCATCATACGCTATAAGAGCGATGGACTTTTGACTGACAATAAGAGAAGATATGGGGGAGTCAGTTTTAAGGACTTGAGGGATAAACAGAATTGATCAGACCTATGCCTAGGGTTAGCATGGTTTAAGCCAGAGAAAGATTCTGTGCTGTCAACCTGGGCAGTTCCTCAGGAACTGCCAGAGAGAGCTTGGGTATAAATGTGAGCACTCTGCCATGTGGAGTTTGGCAGACAGCTGGAGCCCAGAGGAGGGAAGGGGGCTCGATCCCAAAGCCAAAGATGCCAGCGTGATTCCCATCCCCAGGCTAAAGAGAGTGGAGGACTTCAGAAGGAGCGGAGAAGCAGTGAATTTCATGTAGGTCAGGGCAAGTGGTCTTGGGAGCTCAGGTGACTGCCCAGGAAGGCCCTGCCTAAAGAGCAGGGTGGTACCAGCTCCAAGGCGTAAACTTTCAAGGACTAGAAAATTAACTGCTAAAATAATAGACCTCAACAGCCATTCTAGCACCTAAACCAAAGATGCCTGATGAGAGAGTAAGCAGAAGATGAAAAGTCAAGGCAGACTTGAGGAAGCCGCGAAGGGAGCCACGCCACAAGCAAATCTTGATGAAAGGAGGCTCAATTTCTTTCAAAAACAGACAGAAAATAAAAGCCCACAGATCCAAGGAGCTCAAGAAACTCATAGGGAACAGAAACTCAAACAATGCAAAGCTCTTCCTCATAAAACTGCAGAAAACCAGAGCAGCTCAAGAAAAGATGGAGGACATACAGAAAAAGCAATGTGAAGGATCTGTGATGTCATAGGAGAAACATACCAGGACCTTTCAACACGCTGAATGCAAAAACAACACGCCTGAAGTTCTATATTCAGCAAACCAAACCTTGAAAATAATAAATTTTCAGGAAAAATGCTCAGGATATCTAAGGCTGCACCATCAACAATGTGGGACAAGTTCTTCAGATGAAGAAAGGCAGCACTGACTGGACCCTGCAGCTGTGCAGAGGGATGAAGAACTGGCAACAGCACAGAAACACTTTCTGTGACTTTAAAACACAGCTGTTCGGAACAGGGGTTGGAAAGCGACATTCATGGCCAAACCTGGCCTGCTTATTTTCACACAGCCTGAAAGCTAACAATGCATTTCATATTTTAAAGTGGTTGGAGTTGGGTATGGTGGCACACACCTCTAATCCCAGCAACTTGGAAGGCTGAGGCTGAGCAACTTAGTAAGACCCTGTCTCAAAAAATAAAAACGGTTGGGGATGTGACTCAGAGATTAAGTGTCCTTGGGTTCAATGGCATCAATAAATAAATAAATAAATAGGAAAGAAAGAAAATGGTTGGGAAAAAGGAGGGCACTTAATGACTCGGGAATGATGTAAAATCCAAGAGAGAGGTCTGCTGGTATGCAGTCACACCTATACATCCCCATCACCGGAGGCCTCTCCCACCACAGCAGCAGACCTAGGCTGCAGAGACAGACGGTGGTCCTCAGAGCCTAAGATGCTTTTCTGCCCTTCACAGAAAAAGCTAGCTTGGCTTAAACTAACAGTCACAATCATGTATTGTGGGGTCCAACCCTGTTTGCAATCTCCAGAGGTTATATACCACAGACCACTGTATTCTCGAGCAGAAACAGGAGATGGAGAGCAGCTCAGTAGCCACAGGGGAAGGATGCTAAGGGCCTGTCAGTGTTCTGTGCCTTGCTTATGGATCGGCTCACAGGAATCCTAGCATGGGAGACAGCTACATGGGACTGCATATGTGCATGTTGCACAGTTACAAAGAAGCTTGTGGTGCAGGCAGTATGATTGCAGCAGGGTCAACTTCCTGGTTTTGATGTATATTAGGGTCAAAAAAATATGCCACCTGGGTCAGGGTTGTGCTCAGTGGTAGATCGCTTGTCAAGCATGCATAAGGCACTGGGTTCGATCCTGGCACCATTTAAAATAAACAAAATAAAGGTATTGTGTCCATCTACAACTAAAAAAAAAAAAAAAAAAGGACACCACCTTTAGAGGAAGCCGGGAGATGGTGCATGAAAATCTCAGTGCTATCTCTGCAACTTCCTGTGAATCTATAATTATTCCAAATTTGTTCTTAAAAACATACAGAAGACATGAAATAATAATAAAAATATTGAGAGGAATAAAAGGTCTTTATGCAGAAGGTGAAGGTGGCAAGGTACTATGTGAAACTAAAGTGTAATGTTAAAGATACACATGATAAACCCTAAAGCAACCACTAAAAAACCAAAAAAAAGCAAATACTCCATATGAGAGCATGAGAAAAAAATACTAAAATTATCCAATGAATCCTAAAGTCAAAAAAGGAGAAAGTATAGAACAAAGAACAAAGTTGAAGGCAACTTCAGAACGTCAGCGATCACACTAATGCAAACAGACGGACCGTTTCACTCATAGAGATTGTTAGACTGGACCTGCTATGCACAAAAAGTGCACTTCAGATAACAAGAAACACCTTATAAGGAAAAGAACAGAAAAAAGACACTATAAACACAGTGACACAAGTTGAGTGTATACAGTGATCCGACAAAGCCAACTGCAGAAAAGAGTATTCCAGATTAAAAAATAAAATAAGATCTAATTTTCAACTTTTTACAAGGGTCAATTCATTAAGAAACAATGAACTGGTGCAATGTATGTGCACCACACAACTGAGTTTTAAAATACTTAATGCAAAAGCTGACAGAACTATAGGAAAAAAGATGAATCCATGGTAATAGCTGGAAATATCAGCCCTTTTCTCTCAGCAACTGAGAATGAGCAGACAGGAAATCAATACATCACTGACATTCATAGAACATTTCAATCTGTAACTAGAACACACAGCACCTTTAGGTACACATGGAACAATAACTTAAGTCAGGCAAAAAACAGAGCACACTCCACTGTTAATCACTGTAGATAAAGCCAAAGCATTTTATTTTTATATTCTTTTTTTTTTTTTGGTACCAGGGATTGAACTCGGGGCACTCGACCACTGAGCCACATCCCCAGTCCTATTTTGGATTTTATTTAGAGACAGGGTCTCACTGAGTTGCTTAGTGCCTCACTTTTGCTGTGGCTGGCTTTGAACTGTGATCCTCCTGCCTCAGCCTCCCAAGCCCCTGGGATTACAGGCATGTGCCACTGCGCCCAGCTTTATTTTCGTATTCTAAGAAACTAAACTTCATGTGCAAATCCATAAAGTTGAGGGGGAAAGAAAGGAAGTAAAGATAAAATATGAAGACAAGTTCTATTTGAGTATTTTTTCTTATTTATGTGATTATCTAATAACATTATCTGTAGGGTTCTAAGTAAGTTAAATTAAGAAAGAAAATCTAGGTAGTAAATATCACTTACCAAAATAGTTTAAAAACAATACCTAGTAAATATTATACTATAATGTAATTTTTTTTTCTTGAGAAGATATCACCTTTTAATCACTAGAATATAGAATTATTAAAGTTAAGAAAGAATATGGGGGCTGGGGTTGTGGCTCGGTGGTAGAGCGCTTGCCTATCATGTGTGAGGCATTGGGTTCGATTCTTAGCACCATATATCAATAAATAAAATAAAGATCCATCAACAACTAAAAAAAAAAGAAAGAAAGAAAGAAAGAATATGGGCAGAAAGCCACATCGGTGGCGCACGCCTATAATCCCAACGGCTCAGGAGACCAAGGCAGGAGGATTGGGGGTTCAAAGTCAGCCTCAGCAAAAGTGAGGCAGTAAGCAACTCAATAAGATCCTGTCTCTAAATAAAATACAAAATAGGGCTGGTGATGTGGCTCAGTGGTTGAGTGGCCGAGTTCAATCTCTGGTACCCCCCACCAAAAAAAAAAAAAAAAAAAAAAAAAAAAATTCAAGTTCAAACATTTGGCATTTGGTCCTAGAATTTATTTCTGTGCTTCAGCACCTTCCTTGTGCCTGCACAGCACACAGGAGAAGGCAGTGCATGCTGTGTGGCACTAGGAGTCTACTCAACCCGGAACTCCAAGACCCTACTGCCTCCTCCCAAAAGAATGACAGGGAGATGTAGCTCAATGGTAGAGGGCTATATGCCCTACCCAAGAGCCTGGGTTCACTCCCTAGTACTAAAAAACAAAACAGAAACCAAAACCAAAAGGAAGACAGCTTTTTCATCTGGAAATTGCATCAGTACCTTTAGATCATGCAAACATCTACCTTCTGGAATAACAGACTGATCTTAATAATATTGATATGTCTGGAAATATGGTGCTCAGTCAAGCAAATGAGCCCCAAGCATCCTCTTATTTGCTAGTTTTAGACCATGTTCTTAACCAAAGCTCTGTCCAATCAGAGTACCTGTCCAATCATAAAGTACCTGCCTAAGGTCTCCTTCTAAGAGGAGCAAGGCTTCATACAAAGAACTAAACAATTATGCACCCCGGTTTCTAATATGTGGAGCTCTTCCTCACTCCTAACTCCCTCAAACTACTCCTAATAGTGAGTTATGGGACCTGATTACCTTAACACCTGGTATACAAGTCCTTTTTACCATTCTGGACATTCATGGTCCTCTACTATCAATGGCTAAGCATTCAATGGAAATAAGAGATAGAAAAAAATATAAACTTAATTACAAAATTCTAAAGGAAAAAAATGACTAGATATTGTAAACTTGTTTTATGAAAAATCAGTTTGAGCAGCATCTAAGTAGACACTGTCTTCTAACAATAAGTACCTGTAGTCCTCAGGCAGGAAAGAGGGTTCATTTAAAAAAACACAAGTCCTTTTAAGGAATAAACAATCCATTCTTCATTAATGAGTGCTGATCCACTGCTTGCTAATTAAAATAGACATCTCCTGGCACTGTTCCTTAATTATTTACAGATGTTATTCTCAATCAATGTTTTACTGAGAAACAAAACCTACTTAATTGTCAGACGGAACTGTGACTGAGAAAGACCATCCAGCTCTTACCTCTGCAGCTGCCCAGGAGCAGAGTATAAACACGCTGTCGGACAGGACGGTAAACGAAGGCCTGGCTGGGCAAGGCCTGGTCAAGCTCATCTTCCAAGGTGTTACTGCACTCGATCTCTCCACTGCTGACAATGCTGTATACCAGGTAGCTTTCTGCCTGGATGTGATGCATCCTGGCGACCTGTTCAAAATTCAGATACAATGGATTTCTCCTTAAAAACAGTGAGTGGCCTTCAAAAGTAAGTCAATAACTTTCATTTCATGCCGGTTTTGAGAAGGCACTAAGAAATGAGTGCCGCTCAATATCATGATATCAAGTAGCATTTGCTTTCTTTCCTTTGAGTTTCCAAGTTTAAAACTCTGTTTATATTCCTTTTCCTTTACCTTTCTCACTCCATCCACCAGTCTTACCAGTATTACCTCTTCAGTGATCATTGCTTTTTCCACTTGACACCTCCCAGGAGCCAGGTGCTCGCTACTTTTCACCAGGGTCACGGCTTCATGCCTGTCAACACTTCCACTTGGAGGCCCAACTACACCTTCCTCAGTTTCTAGCCCATCCTTTTCCATGTAGAAAGCACTTACAAATGCTTCCCAGTAAAAGTTGTCATTCTTTTCTTAAATCCTCATCCTTTTCCACTATAACTCTCTTCAAGAATGAGTATAACACAAGCGCTTCTGAGAAGTGACCTCCAACTTGTGAGAGAAGAGAACATGGACAGTGTCGAGGAGGAGGTGGGCAGTGGGAGCTTCCCAGAAGGAGGAGGACATGTGTGAGACAGTGATGCTACAGAGCCGGAGGGAGAGGGAAGTCGGTGGTGGCCAGGGGCCAGGGAACCGCGGCCACCTTCAAGCCATTAGAGTTTGTCCTGAGAGTTACAAAGTACAAACAAAGGGCTTTATTTCTACACACAGCATGACAAACAGACTGGAAGGGGCAAAGCGCTCCAGAAAACGTCCTTAAAGGTCATGACAGTCATCCTGACAAGAAGTAGCTGGAACTGAGGTGGCAGAAATGAACACTGCACAAGTTCACAACTCATTTCATAGGTAAGAGTCAGAAGTCATGAAGACTGACTATGAAAAGTGAGAGAATTCCCAGGTCCATAGCTGTGTAACTAATGAAAATGGCAAAACTCAGATGCTCTGAGCAACTAAAGGTTTTGGGGGGCTGGGGATGTGGCTCAAGTAGTAGCGCGCTCGCCTGGCATGCGTGCGGCCCGGGGTTCGATCCTCAGCACCACATACATACAAAGATGTTGTGACCGCCAAATACTAAAAGATAATGAATATTAAAAAATTCTCTCTCTCTCTCAAAAAAAAAAAAAAAAAAAAAAATCAAAAAAAAAAGGTTTTGGGTAAGCACAGGTTTGTTTCTGAACTTGTTGAGATGCCTCTGTACTTGCAAGTAGACAAATACCTGTGAAACCGGGGTTAGGGGTGGGAATATAGGTAGGGGTAGAGCAAACGACTAGCATGTGCAAGGCCCTGGATTCAGTCCCCATCACTGGAGACTGGAGAAAGGTAATGCTTATCTCACAGGGCTGTTGAGGGTCAAATGAGAAAAGATAAGCATTGTGTCAAACAAAGAACTCTATACAAACAGTACTTATTAGTGGCCCTCCATCAAAACTCTTCCAAGGTTCTATACCATGTTCAGATTTAGTGCAAACTCCTAGTGTGGCATTTAATAACCTTCACAGTCTGGCTGTACACCACCTTCCCCAGTCCTTCCATCCTTCACACCCATACTGCAGTAACAGATTCCAAACACCACATGCTTTAGGGCTCTTACAACCCCAAGTTTTGTCTATTCAAAGCAAATGCTGGCCTCATGGAGATCTGGATCTGGTTTCACCTCTTTGGGGAACTTCTCCCTTAATCTTTTTTTTTTTTTTTTTAAAAAGAGAGAATTTTTTAATATTTATTTTTTAGTTTTCGGCGGACACAACTTCTTTCTTTGTATGTGGTGCTGAGGATCGAACCCGGGCCACACGCATGCCAGGCAAGCGCGCTACCGCTTGAGCCACATCCCCAGCCCGTCTCCCTTTATCTTAACCCACAAGTCTCTCTCCTTAGAATCCCCACAGTTCTTGACTGTCATGTTCATGTGACAATATCAAGTATACATAAAATCTGCCTTCCTATCTAAACTCAAAGGTTCCCAATCTGTGCCTCCCCAAGTCCTTAACCACTGCACCAATCACTAAATATTTATTAACAAATCCATCAGTAACAAATATTTATTAACAAATCCAATCATAACATCTTTGACTGGACTAGGCACATGCACCTACCTTTAGGATTTCAGGGTCTGAAACCAAGGTTACTTGTTGTTTTATTTCAGAATCCATATCCATGGGGTTATCTTCTTTAATTTTAGGATGGGCATACATGGGTACTTCTAGATTAAAGTCAGAGTCTGTTTCTACAGGTAATTGTTGCTTGATTTCAGGGTGTGCACATGTGGGAACTTCTTGTTTGGATTCAGGCTCTTTACTCATGGGAACTTCTTGTTTGGATTCAGGCTCTGCACACATGGGAACTTCTTGTTTGGGTTCAGGCTCTACACACATGGGAACTTCTTGTTTGGATTCAGGAACTGTACATATGGGAACTTCTTGCTTGGATTCAGGAACTGTACATATGGGAACTTCTTGCTTGGATTCAGGATCTGTACTGATGGGAACTTCTTGCTTGGATTCAGGCTCTGTACATATGGGAACTCCTTGCTTGGATTCAGGGTCTGAACTCATGGAAATTACTTGCTTGTCCAACATTATTAAACCTTTGGGTTTTTGGAAGAACCATGGTGAGCTCTGTCCTGGCAAGAGATATGATGCCACTCCTTTATAAAAAAGAGCCCTGTTTGGTCCCAAAGGCAACATCTCTTCTAATTTTTTCTCCCCTTGATGCAAATGAAGAACTTTGGATATATGATCTGACACAGCTAAGATAATGTTACCTTTTTTATCAGAGTTCTCTTTTACAGAAGTGTAGGAAGATAAGCACTTGAAACGAAAGCTTTCAAACATGCCCTCTGGGATTATGTCATTGCCAAGTAGGCAGGCTAGCAGGGGAAGGTCTGCCACACAGAGGCCCAGACTCTCGCAGAGCTTCTCTCGACAGAGCATGATGGTCTCGAGGCTCTCCAAGCAGAGCTCGCTAATTGAAAAGTAGGGGCACGTGTCATAAATTAAGTAATCAGTGTCTTCCCCAAGAATCCCAAGACAATTGTACTGGAGACCATAGGAAGCCACCTCATAGTCTGCTTCCTTCAATGAACACAAAGTTTCCTGACCCAGAGTCTTCAGAGCGAACCGTGTAAATATAGCCAACCCCGAGGGGATGAAGAACATGTTTCTGCCGGGTTGCTCCCTGTGTGACCTGATGTAATGGAAAATCCTAGAGATCTCCCTGTTGTTCTTAAGTCTTCGTTTCACCCACTCATTTCTCTTACCCTGTTCCACCATACCATCAAAGAAGAATACCAACTTGATGCCAACAGATGCAAAGGAGTCAACAAAATCTCGCAAAGCAGAAAAGTATTCTCGCCATTGGCCACCACAGACCCAAGACTCTGGAGTATACCAGTATCGGAGACAACACATGGCATCCACCACAACAGTAGGAGTACATCCAGGGTACCTGCTTCGGTGATGTTCTGCCAGCTCTCTGAAATTGACTACTGTACATATATGTGGGCAGGTACTTCCCACAAACCCCTGCAGACCTCTCACACCCATAACTGGACTCTGGAAAAGGATCTGCAAAGAAAAAGAAATCCATAATTAGCAACTATGGCATTTTCACTAGACATTTGGCACTTTTCAAAGCAAACACAAGGCAATATTTAATATTCCAAAAGACTCGTGTCACCAAACATGACATGCTGGCTAGGAGCCTAAAGAGTGTTCAATTAAAACAAGGCACTTTATCTAATCTAAGCATACATTAATGACAGGAGTATCACAAGGACAACACATGTAGCAATCTTTTAAATCTTTAAAATTTAAATTTTCACTATTATTTAAATATTAAATATTTAAATAATATTAAATATTTAAATTATTTAAAAATTTAAATATTCACTATTATTCAAGATATTTCTCAACCACATTCAAAGAGAAGTCAACACTTTCCAAAAAAGTAATTATTACTCATCCAGAAACTGAAATAGTATTTTAAAAATCTACAACACATACTACAATACACAAAATGAAAAAATTTCAAAATACATTTGCTGACAAAAAAGGACATACGCATGACTCAACATGTAAAAGTTCTAGCTCCCTTAGAGCTAAGATAGTCTGCAGTGGCAGAAAGCAGAGCAGTGGTAACCACCATGTGGGGAGCAAAGCACAAGGAATTCTCAAGGGGACACTACGTGGTCATAAACAAGTGTACTACTTTGTGCTGAGAGTGTTACAATTGTATAATGCTATCATAAAACTTGTCAAACTGTATACAGAAAACTGTTATCAAGCAGATCTCAATAAATGAATTGAAAAGAAAAATTCATACAAATTCACCATATTAAGCATCGTACTATCTGAATTTGTGACTGATGAAAAATAGCCCATTCTAAAAGCTAAAATCAAATAGAAAATGCTCAAAGAATTAAAACTAATAGTTTATAAAAATAAAAATGGAACAAAATACATTTATATCATATGATGTCCTCCTTTAGGCAAGGAAAAATCATCAATGCTCAGAAAAAATATTCTAGGAGGACCTCCTGGATTTCAATGTCTACATATTCACTATCATTTCCTCCGAGCGGTCAGGGTCACACACAAGCACACAATCACTACAGTCTCCTCTGAGCTCTCAGGTCCACATCCAAGCACACATTCACCATGGTTTCTTCTGAACCATCAGGGTCATGTCCAAGCACATATCAGCAGCCCTCATTTTTCAGTGCACTTACCAGCTACCATGCTGAATGGGCATCTACACATACAAACTTTAATCTATAAGGCAACTCTAATGAAACCCTTATAGAAGGGCTGGGGATGTGGCTCATATGGTAGAGCGCTCGCCTAGCATGTGTGAGGCACTGGGTTCAATTCTCAGCACTACATAAAAACAAAATAAAGTTATTGTGTCCACCTAAAACTAAAAAAATAAATAAATATTTAAACAAAAAAAGAAGAAACCCTTATAGAAATCAAAAGTTCTAATTCACAAGTGAAGGACCTGTAAACAAATCACTGTGATGACAACAGACACCCTCATAAGACTATCTTAAAAAATATACTTATTGCTACTGGACACTGACCTGTAATGGTTTAATCTGAAGCTATCTGTTTAATAGTCATTAAAAATGAAAATATATAATATATGGGCAGAGAATAAATATCACCTATTATATATGGAAACTCATCAAAGTCCTGACCATATGTTATTAAAGAGACTATATGAATACATATGCCTCAAATCACTACTCACTATCACTAGTATAGAGTTTGCTATGGAAACAAAATCAAAGTATTGAGCTACTACAGTAGAAACTGGACCTCATAACATAATTATCTCTTAGCTGTTGGGTTTCTGTTGGATTCATGGACATGGATCTTTTCTCCACGATGGTTACACTGCTTTTTCATGTGCTAGAGATCTAACATATAGCCTCACAGGAGCTAAGCAAGAGCTCTACCACCGAGATATATGCCTGGCTCCTAAAGATATTCCTCAATGTTGTTATAACATAGTAAGCAGGGGACAGACTCTGGGAAAGAAATACAAATGCTGGTTAGAATAGACTCTAGACTATTATTCTATGCCTTACTTGGAATTAAGCAGGTCAAAGATAAATCTTATAAATCAGAGACTGACTCAGTTCTATGTCCTTCACAGGTCTGTGCTGAGTGCTGGGATATCACAGAGTGCATGGCTAGCCCCTGTTGATTCCTTTCCCATAAGCCCTCAGTTCAGACAGCTCCTGGAAGTTCTGGCTGGGCCACTCAAGACACAGGAGAAAACAACACATAGGTGGAGAGAGAGCTAAAAGTTGGGCACAGAAACCCCACCAATCGCTTTCCAGAATGATACCCCCACCCGCACAGCAGGTTTTGTCACATTTGAACTTGTCTTCCTTTCCTTGACATTAAAAAAAATTTTTTTTTGATGCAATCGTTTTCTACTGAAACTGTAAATGACAACAGTAAATTTCTCAAAATAACCACTTTATTTTGCAAGAAGCCAGACTCTGCTTTTATTCAGATGTTTCTGCCCCTTTCTCACACTAGTAGTGAAAAGCCCACTGTTTCACCTGAGCAAGCACAAGCTTTTCCTGTCTTTCACACTGCCAATTTCTCACATTTTGAGTCACAGATAAACCTCAGGTATGCAACATGAAAAAGTGTTCTCCTTTGGCATTTACAAAAAAGAACCAGGGTAGGAAAGGAGTTGGGAATACATGAAGCTGAAGGAGGCCTTCCCATACTTCCATGAATTCAAGTGCTAAATACTCGCCACGCCCACTTTGTAGAGCAACTTCCTGATGGCCAGGTCTGGAAGCATCACCCAAGCACAAGTGCAGTCAGCATGAGATGACAGAAGTGTCCAAAAGGACAGGAAACTGCGCCTATCACCTCAAATAATTATTTTTTGTTTTCCCTTTACTGCTGAGTGCATATATGGAGGCTTCTCCTTCTATAAAGGCAGTTATTAAAGAATGACTGAACAAATACATATAATTTAGATTTCAATTAATTCTCCCTGCAATTCATATAGGAACTTTTTATATGTTGATCACTGCCATTTAGAAAGAAAGTAGAAATCTTGTCTCATTAGGTAGGAGTCTCACTGCCCTAAATATAGTGTGGGATACTGGGGAATCACCACTATTAAGGTGGGCCACTTGGGACAATGACATGGTTATCTGTCTCATCCCAACATCTAGCACAATGTCTCATATAAGGGGCCCCAAATCTATTTGAAATAATAGATAAATGCAAGGGCAAATGTATAAAAAGAATAGAAATCCACAAGGATTTCTGAGATCCCCCATGTATCCTAGGATAGAATGCGAAGAAATGCTATCCTCCAGCAGCCCAACAAAATCAACACCAACATCAATGCAGGAAGTTCTGAGGAGCTACAAGGAACTGCAGACACAGTGATTCTGGAGGCTTCTGCTCCTAGGCCAAGCAGCACTTTCCTCTGACAGCGAAGCCTGTCTCAGCTGCTGGGCTACTAAAACGTGAAGTGGAAGGAAAAAAGACAAATCCAGGAACTCCTTTACTCCTAACTTTCCACTTCTAAACATCTGTGGAAACTGACAGAGCAGCACACCTCAGCCTAGCCCCACCTGATGCTGATCTATGCAAAAGTTCCTCTAGGTCTCTTGGGCACATGAACAGTTCACATGTGCCTGACCCCTGCACAAGGACAACTGTACTTGGCCGCCTAACCAAATTCCCACACTCACCTAAGTAAATGCCCAAGGAGTATTTACCACACTCCAGAGCCCTGCTAGGGCTGTGGATAAAGTATGAACCAGATGGTGGCTCCTGCAGGACAGAAGAAAATCTGGAGGCATACACATGTCAAAATGTGACCAATGGGACACTTTAAACGTGTACTTTATTTCAAAAGCCCCGTGGCAGATGAGCCCCCTAGTCCCACACACCAGTTTTGTTCAGCCTCTTTTCTCAAGGACACATTGCAGTAAAGACTAGTACAGGTGTAGTTATCGGGGAGGAAATTGACAGTGTGTGCTAGGTGAAAACAATCACTTGCTTAAGGCCACAGACATTAACTAACAGGAATGGCAGCATCCAAGCCCACCAATCTCAAAAAGCCTGTCTTCCTTTCCTTAGGCCTCATCCCTCCACTGACACAGATGCATCTGAGGGTGACCTGGTCACTGCACACCAGTAGGGCCTACAGTCTCCTACCAACAGATTATTCCCAGTCATTCCCAGGGCCCTCCAAGGATAACAGTGACGAGAGGGTCTCTGGCTTTTCCCAACAGCCCTTTGCCTCTCCTTACCCAACTGCAGTTCTACAAATCTTCTTACAAGTACAGGAAGCACTGTGAAAACAATGTCACTCAACACACACAAAAATGTGAGTATACCTACAAATAGTTATGCTGCCTCACTTATCCAGGATTCAGAATAAGGTCTGATATATATAAAAAAATGCACAAGTTAAAGCTAAAACAAAATTTTCAGGAGAAACTCCTTCAGGCTCTTATCGGCTATGGACCATTTTTCTCCTCAGTTCTAACAAATGAACCCAAAGTAGCAAGTAGAGAAGAATACATGATGGAAAGGGCAACCTTAGGCAGGTATACTGACAGCAGTAAGAAGTTCTGACAGCTGACACAGGGAAACTAAAAGAAAAAAAAAAAAAAAAGAAAGAAAGAAAAGAATTAAAACAACAACAAAAAAAAGACCCCACTAAAAAAAAAAAGCAGAGACCTAAAAACTCCAGGAAAGATCTGCATCTGCATCACTGTTTATATCACAACATTAAAAAACTACATACAGGAGCTGGGGATGTGGCTCAAGTGGTAGCGCGCTCGCCTGGCATGCATGCAGCCCAGGTTCGATCCTCAGCACCACATACAAAACAAAGATGTTGTGTCCGCTGAAAAAAACTAAAAAATAAATATTAAAATATTCTCTCTAAATAAAAAAATACAATGAGTTTTTTAAAAAAAATAAAAAATAAAAAACTACATACAGTTCAATATTCATTTGAGACCACTGAGGAATGTTTGTCACACTGGGCAGAAAAGGAACCTATTATAAAACAATTTCCATCCTAAATGGGTTATCTTGGTGCTTAATGAGCAAAAACCTAAATTGTCCCAAAATCTCTATTCAGGAAGTTGCTTCTCTGTTTCAAGTTGGCAATGGTTATATTGTAAATGACTTTGTAATAATTTGCAAGAATCTGTAGTGAGTTAAATTTGGGTTCCTAATGCAACAGTATTAATACTGACCACTTTTACAGAACCTGGCATACATATGCAGATGTGTGCAAACAGATACACTAAAGGATATAATGTGGCCCACTTTATATTAAAAGTACTAAGGGGTTGTGGCACAGTGGTAGAGTGCTTGCCTAGTATCACATAAAAATAAACAAAATAAAGATATTGTGTCCATTTACAACTAAAAATATATTTTAAAAAAGTTCTATAATAAAATTGACTTACATAGTCTTTCTCACTGAGCAATATTATGTCTACCAATGGTGCTCAGGAGCTGGCTTTTTTTGGCTAACACATGTACAGATTCACTGTATGAATGAAGACAAATCTACGTACTCACTAATAACTTATAAAAAATAATAATCTACCTCCTAAATCTGGTAGACTCTAAACTACTAAAAACTCCTCTACAAATACTTTAAGCATTATTATTTTAATAACTTAAACTTTAAAATCCCTTAAGATTTTCCAATAAAATACCTTACAAAGAAACATGTAATTATTTGTTTATTATTATACTCTATAAAAATAACTGATCACATTAGGATTGCCCTGTTTTCAAAGTAATAAAATAAAGGTTGCAATAAATTCCTCTGAATGAATTCCCAGTGTACAACTCTAGTTTCTATGGAGGTAGGAGTGCTTTTATGACTTCAGCTAAGTAGATTCCTATGCATTTCACCATCAACCTCTCAAGGAGGTAGCAACTCTGTAGGGAAATGAATCTAGCAATACCTGCACTTACACTTGCAAGGCAAGAGTTATAAGGTCCTGCCCAAGGAGCTGAGTTAGCTCATGCTTAACACCCTTCGTCCATATGAGCACCCCTAGAAGATGAAGGAGCACGAGTTAGGGAGGGGAAGGTCGGATGGACAAGAGGGTAAATCTCAAGGCAGCAGAATATGACAAATGGAAAGTTATATAGGGAATGAAATATACAACTTGGGGTTCTTCTTTGTAAAAAAACAAAATACAAATTATAAACACAGGACAGCAGAGTTCCCAGGGCCTTGGAAGCAAACCATGCAATTGAGGGACATGAAAGCCTGAACTTCATTAGTTTCAAGTAAATCTGCCCCATAAATGATACCCAGATTCCAATTCAGGAATAGGGTAGAATCTTGGATTGCTATAAAACTACAAGGGACCTCAGATGTCACCTACTGTATTCCTCTCCGTGGCCAAAGGTTTGAAAGACTAGGTGGTGAGATTTTAAAAACTGGTGGGCAAGGAGGCCTAGAAGAGCAGCGAATGACCTGACACCGCTGTGCTGGTGGCGCTTCTTCCCAAGAGCTCAACCGGCAAAAAAGCGCAGCTATAGCTTCTAAACTAAAGGAACAACTGGGTCAGGGGAACCCAATGGCGATGGCGGGAGATGGGGGAAAGGATGAGAAAATAAAAAATCAGAGAATGCATGAAGGCCGCGAGCGAGGCAAAGGGACCAAAAGCAAGTCCCAGGACCGGACGGTCAGAGATCATGCACAGAGTTGGCGTCAAAAAGGAAAGGCTCTGCACACCGCGGCAGACTGGCCCCCACCGCGCCCTCCCGGCCTCCGCTTCCCCCTCCCCCCGGCCTCCTGGCTGTGCACGCCCTGCACCCGCGCGAGCCTCCGCCACCGCCCCCGACCATCCCGGCCGCCCCCCGGGCCGCCGCAGAGGGCCCCTCGTCCGCACCTCCGCCATCCCTCCGGACCCTCGCCACCACCCCGGCGGCCCACAGGCCACTGTCAGGTCCCTAGGCCCGCCCTACCTAGAGACGCGAAGAACAGCCGCCTACACACCCACCCCACCCTCCGCCCCGCGGCCTCTGCTTCACTTCCGTTTCCGCCCAAGTGCTTCCGCCCGGCCGTGGAGGCGGGGCGGGGCATGGACGGCCCGGACGAAATGCGGGGTGCGTGGTGCGCAGGCGCAGGGACAGGCCGCAGCGCGAGATGCGCATGTGTATGAGCGGGGGCGGGCGCGAGGTGTGTGTACGGGAGCCTTGGGCGAGGAGGGGAAGGACGCCTCGGCCTGTTGCCCCGGCAACCATACAGCTTCCGGCCTCACTTCCTCTAGCGCTTAGCGGACTTCGCCATTTTTCCTCTTTTGCCCTGCAGATAGAGCGTCCTGCGGGATGGAGTGCCAGCTTGGCGGTGGCAGTTTGTTCTTCGTAGGCCTAGGTCTCATCGCGAGTGTCCGGAAGCCAACGTCCACGTCCCGCAGCTCGGATCCTGGCCCGCCGCTGCACCTTGCTGATCCGGGCGAGGACTCCACGCTGGCGCTTTGGAGGACGGCGCGGCCGCTGTGCCTAGTCACTGCGTCGGGTAGAGGGTGGGGGCCGCGCTCCCCCGGAACGACCCCTAGTTTCTATTCCACTCTTTACAATCAGGAGAACGTTTGGGTATCTACATGTATGACAGGACCTTGGAAACAATGAAATTCATTTTTTAACTTATTGACACATTCCAATAATAATCGACCAAAGAGGATGTATATCCGACTTCCTGGACGCATACTGTGTCCTAATAAGTCTGCTCTAAACCCTGGTGAGCTAATGAGGCTTCTACCAGGGGAGTAAGATATCATTCTGGGATACACATTTTGTGATTTCCTTCAGAATCTCTGGCAAAGCACTTGATAGAGAACTCAAAATATAATGCCAAATTGAGGTGACACCACAGAAACACTGAAAGATTTGTGAAGGAATCTTTCTAGCCAAGAGGCTGAGGCTTCATACTAATTTTTTTTTCTTCCAAGTAAAATCAACAAACAGTGCATAGCACTCGTTGCAGACTGAGGATGGTGGCATTCCATCACAAAAGCAGGTGAAACAGCATCCAGTCTTAAGGAGTACAGATTGTGGTAGGAGACAAACTGATGGGTGAAATGTTAGAAAACAGGTGAGGCATATAGCAAGGGCCATCATGTTATGTTGAAATCTAATTCCCACAGTGATGCCATTTGGAGGTGAGGCTTTGGGAGATGATTGGCTCATGAGGGTGTAGCCTTGGAGAATAAGAGTAGTGCTCTCTCACCTTCTTTCTTCCAGGTGAGGACACAAGGAGAAGACAATCTGCAATCCAGATGGGGGCCCTCAGAGAACCAGCCATTCTAGTTTCAGTCACCAGTCCCAGGACTGTGAGAAACCTGTTATTTCTAAACCACCCCCTCTACAGTACTTTGCATTAGCAGCCTCAGTGGACCAGGAGGGAATGAGAAACACCACAAGGAGATGGTAAAAGAATAAGTGGGTTAGGAATGACCTAAGGCAGAAGGTGCAAACCTAGGAGAGAAGGGTAAAAACCAAGTGCTATGGCCCAGCAACCAGGAAAACCATCCTCCCAAGAAACAGGAGGCTCATTCAGCAGCGGCAGGGTGTCAGGGGTGACCAGAAGGCAAAGCCCACTATATTATAATTCTCAGGTACCACATAGAGTAGAACATTGCCTTACTCCTGAATGTACATAAATAACAAGGATCAACAATCACTGGAGGAAGAGAAAAATCTAAAAGTAATCCAAAAAAATGCAAGGGGAAAAATGTTATAAAATGCTTTATAGTTGGCAGTCTCTGAAGATAATATTACAAATGAAAGAGAAGTCCACCTAGAGAAGAAGAAAGACCTCCCCAAAATTAAAGAAGCAGTGAATTAATAGAAGACAGATTCAACAACACTCTTAGATGATGGAGAAAGAGCACAAGAAGATTAGAAGATAAACTCAAGGGGTCTGACATGAAAAATAGGAATTACATGAAAGGAGAATAGAGAAAATTATGAGAAGGAGATGAAGAAATGACGCAAGAAAACTTTCCAGATCTTGAAGACATTTTCTCATGGAAAGGAACCACCAAGGACCCAGCACAAAACTTACTTCAAAAGGATCCACACCAAGGTATATCAGTACAAAATTTCAAAACATCAGAGAGAGAATTTATTAAAGCTTCTGGAAGGGGAAATAAAAAAGCTCACATTTAAGACATACAAAATTACAATGGCATGGAAATTCTTTATAGAATCCCACTATAGTGCATACCTCTAATCCCAGCTATTTAGAAGGATGAGGCATGAGATCTCAAGTTCCAGACCAGCTTGGGCAACTTAGAAAGACCCTGTCTCAAAAAACAAGAAGGTCTGGGGATGTAGTTCAGTGATAAAAGGCCCCTGGGTTCAATCCCCAGTACCAAATAAATAAAGAAAAATCCCAGAAAGCCAAACTATGCTAGACCATTAACTTTAAGATTCTGAAGAAAAAAATCCATTAAAATCTTAAATTCTCAGCAGAATAAAGATACTTTAAAGTATGCAAGCTCAAAAACGTTGTCTATCAAATATCATAACTCAGAAAGCTGGTGGAGGATATTCTCCAAAATTAATAAGTCAAGAAGAAGAGTATTGAGGGCCTATAAAACAGAAGAGAAGGGGAACCCAAGACAAAAGCTTGGAGAGTGTAGGCCTCCAGAAGAAACATCTGCAGTAAAGAGTGAAGCTGTGAAGCACCTCATGTGCTTGAGGTTTAAACAAGATCTTCAGAGTTTGGTGATGATCAGTAAAAGCCACACAAGAAAGCTGATGAGCAAAAAGCTAGGCAAAAACTGAAACCAGCAAAAGTGGAGATGTAACTGCAGCCTGTGCCTCAGCTGTGCATGATCATCACATGATAAGGTGGATACTGAATGGTGCATTAATGGACAAAGCACGACCACAGCCATTTTTAAAAAAGAGGGTGACCCTAACTCTGTGTAGTCTTGGGTTTTCATTCAGGAAGTGAGGGTGCTAGAGCTAGGATCCAGAGTCCACACATTGGAAATAAAGGCCTTATAAGAAAGATCTTTTCAAAATCAGAGTAAATTCCAAGTAAGTAACTAAGAGATAAATGTGGTGGAAGGAATTGGGAATGGGAATGTGTAGTGTGGGCAAAGACTATTTTTGTCACAAACTAAGCAGCACTATTTGAATTTTTAGATGAGTATATTTGTTAAAGGAAAATTTTAAATTTTAAAAGTACAAATGGCACAATTAATCTGTCTACATTCTAAATTGTGATTATTAGAGTGTACTACAGTGAAGGAGAGGAAAAATCAAGCACTACCTCAAGGTCTCTTTCCTGGGAGACTAGAAGAAAAGTTGTGCATAGAAATCAATGTGTGTGGGGGGGACTAAACCCCTTTCCTTCGTCTCTTGCTTCACATCATAGACATGCTTTCTATGCCTTAGTATATGCACCCAATCTGCTAGTTAGGGAGAGAATCTAAAAATAGGGAATCGAAGGTTTATATAAATAAAAGAAAAAATAGAAAAGAGGAAGAAAAAAAGCCAGGACCGATTGGGGACTAAGGGAGGGTAAAAAGTTGAAGAAAAAGATGAGAGAAATGCGAAAAATGAGATGGTAGGGTAACAAGTTCATCCTCTCGGTATACCTATTTATTAGTGATAGTTTCATTTAGATGCTGAACTGAATTTCTTTGAATGCAACAACCACATATGCCCAATATTTATTTGGCTAACAGTTCATCTAAATGGGAAAGAAGAAATGCCACAACTGAAAATATGGTTGGTGCACATTACATGTTACCGGAGTATTTCATTGCTGATAAGAGTGGCATCTAGGAGGAAAATGGCCATTGCTCTGTGTAAGACTTCAGAACCTTGGCAGATTTCCCAGAGTTCAGAATGGAGCTAACAGCACAGACGCAGAGGGAGGGGCTTGACCCTGGTGGAGCCACTCAGTCACCCACACTTAGACCCCTTCCTTCTGATCTCATGAAATATTTTCCTTGTGAGAATCAGGTTTTGCTGTTACTTGGAGCCAAAAGTATCTTACCTGTTTCAGTTTCCACCCAAGAAAGAGCATTTCCTATATAAGTTGTCCATAACTTTAAACAACTAGGAAATTGGACAGAAGTGTGGAATTACTGTTTTCAGATGATAGAAAATAGGAAGTAAAGAATGGTGATTCCTGACCAGAAGAAAACACAAGTGAGTCTAATGGCTGCCCTAATTTCTGCCTAGAGCAACAGAGAAAATTAACAAAAAAGGAAGGTCTGTTCTTTGACAACATACACACACACACACACACACACACACACACACACAAATAGCTGCACTGATCATGATAATGAGGATATTGAGAAAGTGCAGAACCTATTCCTTCAGATGTCATCACAGTAGAGTAGGATATCTGAATAACTTCAGATGAAAACAGAATTCCTAGAACCATGCAAATCACCAGACCTGAACAAAGAAGAAATAGAAAAGCTGAGCAATCCCTGTATTGATTAAATAAATTGAATTTGTAAGTAAAAAACTTCCCACAAAGAGAATCTCAGGTATTGATGCCCCCTTGGTGAATCCCTCATCCTTTTAAGGAACATTCTTAATCTTGCACAAACCCTTTCAAGAAATGGAAAGGCAGAAGAGCCACCTCCAAGACATTTTATCATTTGTATTGTGGCAGACCACAGGTCCGATTTCACATTGGTCTCAAGCCCTGTGTGATCAGTAAGGTAAAACCAAAGAGGAGCCAAAGGAGCCATTCTTCCTGCCATGTCTGACCATACCCCTTGCTCTAAGTCATTTGTGGCTTCCCATTTGCCTGGACATGGCTGTTACCTCCAGTGGTCTGACTTCATGTGGCTCTGAGAAGTAAGGGAGGACCTGACCTGTTGGCAGTTGATGGGGTGGTTCCTACCAACACACCCTGAGCCTGGAACCACCTCAGACAGTTCACCAGCAGGAACAGCCCCAACCACCACAGCATAGTGTGTGACTATTCCTGACAGACTCGCAAGTGTTCCTACTGCCTAGCAGTGGTTCAGTGCCTCCTGAAAGCACGTGCAGCCCTGTGTCATTAGAATGGCTGATGAGCATGCCCAGGCCCATGTTCCTAAAAAGAAGAACATATTGCACTTTGAAAACAAATGTTGAGGGTGACCCAGTGCTGCCCCTAGTTTCCTGATGGAAGCAGTGGAGGGAGGGGTAGGAATTTAAGACAGCAGGAAGGAAGCTGAAGTGTAAGGAATGCAAGGTTAGCAAGTATGTTTTACATTCTGAGATTAAAGAAATGTGTTGACTTGAGGTGAAAAAAGGTGCCTAAATGTGTCCCCTGCTTTTCCTCTCCAAACTCAAGATGTTTATTGGGGTCCCTTTCTCCTAGCCCATTTACTGGAGCAGGGCTTTGCAAAGCTGGTCTCCTAGCAGCCAATGCAGAAGGCCCATTCATATGACAATGGATGGAAAGGAAAGAAAGAGCTTGGTTTGTTTAAACTGCCTCTGTCTTCATTCACAGCCTGATGTCCATGTACATTGTGACGTCCACAATGGCACTAAAGGACTCATTGTGGCTGAAAACAAATCAAAATAGAATAAGGGATGCTAAGATAAAAGAGTCCTGCAACAAAATTGCTAAAAAAAATCTAAGTCTTACATCTGAGATTTATGTTACCTTTTGGCTGTGTGGCCTATTGACCAGTGTTTATAATAACCACGAGTTTAATAAACAAAAAGATAAATGGGAACTTTATATACATTTTTAAAGGAACTCACATAGAAAGGGTGAGTATGCTGGGTTGCTTTGGAAGCTGTTCAATAATTATTGTTCTTTGTTTGCACAACATTTGGGGAGCCACACTCCACACTTGGTGTTTATTTTCCTTCTGATAAACACGCCCTGGCTATGCCCATGTGGCAGGCAGCACCCCATACAGTGCCCCCACCCACTACTCACCCCCTCCTGGCCTGATCCAGCCTTGGATGTTGCAGTGACCCAGCCCAATTCAGGCAACAGGTGGAAAGTTGAATAACTTCACACGTTTTTCGGTAGAGGGGGTGGGCGGGAGGCGAGGCTTTGGGGAGCCGATTTAAGGATTAGATCAGATGTTATTGCTAGTGAAAAATTAAACAGCCCGTGCTCCGGGGAGTACAGATTAATATATTTAGTGACTCTCTGCACACAAAGGCCGCTCATTGTAGCCACGTTTGAATGCCTGTGAATAGGACGGAACATATGCAGCCTGTCACCGCAGGTGCCCACATCTGTTCTTCCCCGGGCAGATGCTCACAGAAAAGGGGAGGTGGGGGAGGCCAGGGAAGGACAGCGCACTGGAAAGCGTCCACGGTCGCCTTGTCAGGGCTCTTCCATAGTGGCCTTGGGCGATGGCCTGCCTAGTGAGGACACTCCTGGGGAGGCCGGGAGGAAACTGAAACGCGTGGGTGGGACCATCCCTGCCTGGGGAGTGACCCAGAGGAATCCCAGGGGCCCAGTTAGGCCCTTTGGCGCACGCCACCTTTCGGGATTTTTAGGTCCTCTGTGAGCCTGGGCTTTAACCACCACCCCATACCTGCCCCTGAGAGAAGGGTACAGCGTGAGAGATTGACGGGACTCCCTGGGAATGGGGACGACAGGTGCCCACGACCTCCCCAGGGTAGGGGCACATACCGGGGGAGCGTAGGGCTTCGCTCCTACGACCCTCTCAACGCCTTTTCCTTTCTTGGCGTCGTCTTTTTACATAGTCACAGGCTTGCCATTTCGAGGTGGAGTAGTGAAAGGGGCTGCCACGCGTCCCACAGATGCCGAGGCCTGACCATGCTGGACAGGGCGAGAAGCCCACCCGAGGGGGCGTCCGCAGCACTCGTGTGTCTGCCCCTCTGGGGCGCAAGGTTTGCGCGGAGAGCTCACCCGGGGCGCTTGCCACCCCGACGTCTCACAGCCGGCCCTACCCGGCTGCATCAGCGAGGTAGGGCGAGGGCCGGGGAGCGGCCTGGTAGAACGGTCCTGACTTGGGCTTTAGGCGCTCGGAGGCCCCGTCCCTCGCGCGTGCGCAACCCCCTTCGGTGGCCAGGGATGACCAAGGCTTGAGCCCCAGCTTCCGCACTGGCGCCCTCCCAGCACCCGCCCGGCGCCTCCGCCTCCTTCAGGAAGCCCTCGGGGCGTAGGCTCCCCGTCGCGAGGCTCCGGGTCCCGCACGTACCAAACCGAAAGCAGCCTCTCCCGGGCCATAGGAGCCACCCGACGCCCCCACCCCCATCCCATTCGGCTGGGCACACTCGGTGACAGAGTTCGCTGGGGCAGTGCAGCCTCGCGCGGGAGGCTGCGCGCAGCTGCCGCGGTAATCTGATCCCAGGACAAAGGCGCGCCCGCCGGTGCCGCGGCCGCAGGTAAACACGCGCTTTGTCATGGAGATGAGCGCAGGACAGCCCGGAGCAGATG